>NC_045567.1:21620083-21937583 GCF_009819795.1 Aythya fuligula
GCTTGTAAATGGTCCTCACTCCTCTCGTTCTGTTCGGTCCTTCTGATGTAGATCTTGCTTTCTTGCAGGTGGTACTTTCTGGTGTAACAGTTCTCCGCGGTTCTGGTATCAAATCGGTGTATTTGTTAACGGAGTTTGTTCTTTTTTATTTATTTATTTATTTTTGTGGTTTCCAACGGCCCATTGGTGCACTGTACAATGGGGTCTTGTAGTGTGTCACGGGAAAGAAAAAAATATGCAGATATGTTATGGAGTGACTTTTATTTTCAGATGATTGTGTTGTTGACAAATATACATATTATATATATATATATATATTATCGAGATACTAAGAAAAAATCTAAATTTACCAAAATCTGTATATTTTAATAAATGCATAAAGCTTTATTGTGTGCCTTTACATTAAAACAAACAAACAAACAAAGAGGAACTAATGGATTTTTAAAGGAAGTCAGAGACAAATGTATATTAGTACCAACTTCCATAGTAATGTAAATCTTTTAAATGGTAGGCTAAACAACAAAAAATGGAATTTTCCCGTATAAATTTTGTTAAGCTGATCAGTGAGGGTCCAATATTTTTTCAATGCTAAATTGAAATTAGAGGTGAACAGATCTTGCCTTAAATGCTTCAAAATTTCCTTTGTAGAAAATCCACTTCAATGGGCTGACTTTGGTATTTACTTGCACTGTTGTGAAAAAAAAAAATGGTTATTCGTTTACACAATAAAAAAGAAAAAAGAAAAAAAAAAAAACAAAAAAGAAAAAAACTGAGAGCCAATGACCACAGGTTGACTATCGCAGCGCGAAGCCCCACGGGGCTCCTTCACCCTGGGGGTACCGGTGTTATCCCAGCTGCTTACGGTGCCACCAGAAATCTCCCCTCCAAAATCTCTCCAAAATCTCCCCTCTGCCATGCCCGCACTGGTCCCATCCCACACTTGGCACCTCCTCGCTCCACACACTGCGGGTTGCAGATTTGCATTTTCACTGTGGCTGCTCTGAGATGGTTTTGCTTTGCTTATTCTCCTCCCCTCCCTGAAATAAAGCATCTTCCTTCCTCCGAGCAGCTTGCCTGCAGCCTTCCAGGGGCTGGGTTTGGGATCAGCCATGGGTACCCAGTGACCCTGGGCAGGGCCCCTAGCCCTGCATGCCTGAAGGTGCTCAGTTGCAGCCCAAATCATAACAAATAAAAAAAAACAAAATAAGTGCTGCCTGGAAGGGCTCTCTCCCCCTAGGTTCCTGCACCAGCACAGCCTCATTGCAGCACCAACACCGTGCTGGAAAACAAGCCCTCTGACACCACTCTGGTCATCCTCCCTCCTCCTGCTGCACCGACAAGATTTTCTGAGCTTTCCCCTCCATTTGTAGGGCAGCATCACAGCGGGTTCCTGCTCCGAGGGCTCCCTCGCCGCCAGCCCCGGGGTTAACGGGCGCACAATCCACAATCCCGGCCGCCTGCACAAGCTGGCACGTCCCCGCGCTGCCCCGGCCCGCGGCACCCGCACATCAATGGCAGCACTGACGGCGTCCCCGCGGCGCACACAACAACCGACTGTGCCCTGCCCCTGATGTAATGGCCACAAGTGTCCCACGGCTGGCACACACATTGTGGGTGCTGCAGGGCACCACGGGCAGGAGAAGTCCTGCTCAAGGCTGCCCGGGCTTGAAGGTAGATGCTTCCACGGCTGTCCTCCTCCTCCTCTCCTTTTAAATGCTCCTGTCTCACCCAGCAGGGTAAGGCATGGAGCTGCAGCATCCTTTCCCCTGGAAATAATGGGGTTGTCCAACTAAAGCAGACCAAGATGAGCAGACAGACCCCAATCCAGCACAGCTTGACCTGCAGCCTTGTTTTCCAATTCTTCCCCACCACCCCAAAGTGCCGGGTCGGAGCTCTCCTCCTCTCCTGCTCCGCGCAGCAGCCCCCGGCCTTTGCTCTTTCCCTGGGCCTGAAGCCCAGCTCACACCAGTTATTTGAACGGAGTTAACGTCCCTGGGAACAGATGGGATTCAGTATCAATGTAATTAAATTGCTACAGCCTCTCGTAAGGACAGAGCTAGATCTCCATCTTACAGTTTTAATCAAAGAGAGTGATGGCCACAGATCAGACTCTTATTTTAGCTCAGAGCATCACGACTTGTGGACTTCATCATGCCCAGGCAGTGCTGGAGCTGTACCTCCATCGTCCCAGTAGGTTTCTAAATCTCCCAGATGTGAAGGGTACAGCAAATCCCTTCCCTGGTGCAAGCCGCTATTGGGAACATTGAAAGAATGAATGTGCAAGGCAGCAGTCGGTACCATACAGGGGGTTACTTGGGTTTTAAAGGTTCCCCCAAAACAAGAGGGACTGAGAACTTAACACTTAAATTCACAGCAAAATCTCTCATCCTGAATTGCTTTTAAAAAAACCTTCAAAATCGTTGGGAAACCCGTGTCATGGAAAAGCCAGCTATGGAAACACACAGGAAGGAAGGAAAAAGAGAAGGCAGCGTTTGCAGGTACTCTGTTATTTATTGTACAGTATTTCACTTAAAGTACAAAGGCATCATCAGTACTCACCAGAATTGTGCTGTACCAGGTGCATTACATTGAGTTAAAAACATGCTGTTTAATGATGCAAGACAGAACACAAACTTGTGGGAAAAAAAGCAAAGATTTTTTAAAAATGTAAAAATACTTTTTTAGTAACTGATCTGTACAAAGGAAAGTAAAAAGAGAAGGAAAAAAACAATGAGAATGCAGAGATTAGAGCCCTCAAAGTCATTTGAAACTATGTACAGAGGCGCTGTTATTTACCGTGTGGTTAGGACTTCGGGTTCTGCTTCCTTCATACTGATGACCGGGGGAGTGCAGGAAATACTGTTACTAAAATGATCAAATCCGTACAAAGGTATTTACAGAGAAAGGCAGAAAAACTTCCCTACTCTTCCGAAAGAGAAACATTTGCCTGGTTGGAGGGTTGCAGCCTTCCTCCCTGCCCTCCCACCCGAACCTTGCCAAAGCAGTGACCTTGAACGGGGGAAAGCAAAGAGCTGCTGGAAGCCTCTCAACAGCAGGGAAGCATCTCTCTCGTGTCTTGTTTTGTTGCTTTAAACTCTCCTTTAACCAGGTGAGCTAGGCAGTAAAATAAAAACCCCTAAACCCCACCTGAAGACCCCAAACCATCCGAGCCATCCCGGCTGCAGGAAGATGGGGCAGGCGGTGAGGACGAGACAGGCAGGAGGAAGGGGTCGGGCTGGTCGGGGCGTCCTTTTTGGAGAAGGGTTGGGACAAGGCAGGTGGGGACGGGAACACTTGGCACCACCGGGCAGTGGGGCTGCTTTTCTAAGGTCTTCCCCCGGGGTCTTGGAAGTGGCGCCTGCCAGGAGAAGCGAGCGTGACGCCCGCGGTGCCAGCAGCCAACGCGCCCGGCGGCGGCCGTGGAGGTGCCGGGGAGCCTCAGACGTGGGCGCTCTTAGCGTGGGTCGGGGAGCTGGAGCCCGAGGCGTAGTAGAAACGGTTTTCGCCGAAGGTCTGGGCATCCCCCGAGCAGCAGACGATGACGCAGCCACCGAAGAGGCAGAGGGCAGAGCCGATCCAGCCCGTGTACAGCGAGTAGCCGAAGCTCATGATGGTGGTCTCGCGGTGGGCGCAGACGGGGAACCAGATGGTGGCCACGACGCCGCACATGGCTGGGGAGACAGGAGGGGAGAGTCACTGCAGGCCCAGCCCCACGCTGACCACGGGCACACCAGGGGTAAGACAGTAAAACCTGGGGCTCAGAGTTAACTCTTCTAAATCACTGTTTCTGCATAACCTCGTGTGCTACAGCTTCAGCCCATTTCGATCAGCATCACTGCAGTTGCTCTAACTGAATGGCCACAAACACTCACGAAATATCCCAGTGCTTAGCAAGACAGAGCAGGGTTCACAAAATACACGCAGAAAATGGGCAGGAATAAAAGAAGCATTAGTACAGGGTGTTGATATTTAGTTAGTTTGTTTGTTTGTTTTATGGAGAGGGAAATGTATCCCAAATCTGGAAAGTGAATTCCACTTCCCCATGGAAAATTTCCCTTGTCAAACAATCTGACAAACCCCACAAAGCTTTCCAGAAACCTGTTGAAATGAGTAGAAACGAGACCTCATCCTAAGGGAACATGGTATGCAACCTACAGTCTACAAAGCAGGTCAAAAAAATGATGGAGGATTTCAAGTTTTGCTCATTTTTTTTCCATGAGAAGCAGGAAGGCTGCTGGGCAGGTGGCGTGTGAAGGAGATGCCCTCAGTGAAGTGTTCGAATTCAGGACTTTGCAGGCAGCCAGGCTGGAGGGCACAGCGCTTTCTGTGTGTGGTGTGCTCAGAGCATGGAGAAAATACGTGCCCTGCATCCTGCTCGTGTCACCCCGCTCCTCGCCCTCACCGAGGATCCTTCCTCCATCCTGCAAAGCCCCCACGTGCAACAGGAGCGGCTGTGTTAAGCAGCTCACAGGAGCAGGTCTTAAAACAATATCCTTTATGGCCGGTACATCTGACAAGAATTAATCCGTCAATATTTACTTGCCTCTGGGACAAGCTGTGCAGGACTCCATCCTTGTGGCTATCGGAGAATCAGAGCAAAACAATAACAGGGCTGTGGCAGCGGTACAGATTTCCACCGACCGCGTTAAAAGATATCTGGGGGTGGTGTCAAAAAGTTAAGGTTGCAAGAGGGGAAAAAAAAGGGGTGAGAGAAAAAATAAAATTGTTTAGTTAGAGCGGAGAACAAACCCGAGCTCCTGGCCGGTATAGCAGAAAACCCATCCCCAATAGCTGCAGTTATTATGAGAAAAAATATTTTCTTATGGAAAAGAGGAGAACATTGGAGGATGCTAATAAAGCCAGCAATAATTTTGGGCCTTCTCAAAGCAAGGACCCTGTGGCTTTGGAAGGAATTTTTGGAGAAGGCAGGGAGGGGAGAAGAGCCGTTCGGCGTGGGGATCAGTCCTGCTCCCAGCTCGTGAGCCTCAGCGCTTTAAAACAAAAATGTACCAGATGAGAATCTGCAAAGCATTCTGATGGGCTCCAGACAAAAAGCGTCTTTGTTGTCCAAAACCACACAATCATCTTTTCTTTTTCTGTCAGCAGTAAATATATATATATATTTATGTCCATAGAATATAAGAGCCTTATCTTTTCCAGCCCTCCCCCCGAGACGGGACCGAAGAAAACACTTGCACTGGGCTGAGAAGAGCTCTCAGGGATGCTCGGACAATAGCAGCTCTTGTGCATATGGATCAGCCACATGTGAAAGCACGTTATTTTAATGCTGACAGTCCTAGGAAGCTGAAACACCAGCCAAGGGCTCTGCAGGGGTTGGTTCGGCCTCTCTGCCTCTGGAGGCTACCAGCTGCTGTCAGTAACCAGTGAGCCCAGTTGCCAGGAGGAGGATTGCCCCAAGGTTTCATTGCTCCATGTGGATTGGGCATGGTAAATCCTACACCGAGGTGTGAAAAGGATGGTCTGGAACTGCGATATTTCTTTCAGGTGATGGTCTAGTATCACAGAGAAAGACTGAAGATAAGCTGTTTTGCCAAGGAACCCAAAAGAATTGCAAAAGGCATTGTAGGGCATGTTCCAGTGCATTTTATGATAGGCTCCCTACGAGGAGGAGCTGCTTGAGTAGGAACTGTTGCTGCTTCTCCTTTGTGCTAATGCTGAGAGACTCTGCCTCTCCCTCAAAAAGAATGAGTACAGATAGCACAGCTGTTGTTGTCAACACAGTCCAGCAGAAAATAAGAGAAGGCCTGCAAACAGAAGGAATACTTTTCATTAAACCAGCAAAGTTAGCTGGCATCAGAAGCATGTGTTGGGGCACACGCATACCGAAAATCTTGCCCACTTTCTGCAGCTTGAACCCCAGGAAAGCTTTTACCTACTGGGGTCACACTGCCAGGCTACCAGCAGGCCTGAGTCCTTTTTGGCAATGCTCTTGCTCAATCCATTGAGCTGAATCTCTTAATGTTGGGCATTATAGGCATGGTTTAATTAGCTGGTGGAAGCACATGTGGACAGAAAGTGGGGAGGATAGAGCACTACAGCCCTAGCTCAAGGGACAGCGAGTCCCTGCCAAATTCCCTGACAGTAAGTTACAAGTTATCTGCGGAAGAAAGAATGCTTCTCTTTCATGGCTAAATTTAATTATCCTGAGTTGCCAACTCAAAGTCAAGATTTCTTTTTCAAAGCAGTTGGTCTTTCAGAATGAAATAATGGATATGTGATTTTTTGTTTCTCTTTTACAGGCAGTTTTTTTATCTGGATATCTGTGGCTGTACAAATAAATCTCATAAAGTCATTCCAGCTAAATAACATCACAGAACAGCACTGAGAGTGTTGGAGTTCATGGTCTGGCCTCCAAAAGTGCAAAGCCATTTTACCCTGTGCACAGCACAGCAGTTGCTCAGTGGACCACATGCAGGTCTACGTATTTACTCTGATATCAGTTTTCCCTCCTACCTGAGCCACCTGCCAGTCCGTTTTGAGGCTCAAGCCACAGTTTGAGTGTTGCAGTGTAAAGGGATTAATTGGTTGGACTTGATGATCTTGAAGGTCTTTTCCAACGTAAGTGGTTCAATGACTCTGTGATTTCTTCTAGGGGGAACAGCATGGTTTACAAAGGTCTTTTAGTGTCCACAGCTTCCCAAAAGAAAAAAGAAAAAACACTTTCAAACCTTGGCTTTCTTGGGATAGAGTCCTCTGAGAGAAAGCCATGTCAAGAAGAACCTATTAATACCATTTATTTAGTACACAATAGCTAATACGGTCACTTTGTGGTGGTAATTCCCAATAACTCACATATTTTCCATCTGGTTTGCAGTCTCTCAGGTCCCGCACTTCCCCTAGGAAAATCACCGCTTGGGTACCAGCAAGGGGTCTCCTGAATTAGTATCAACAACACAGGATGGGCCCGGCTTTTTCCATCAACACTAGCGTATGAAATGTTTTCATACCAGCTCACAGCAAACCACTGCTGATGGTTGTTTTGAGCAATAAATCAATTCTCTTGGTCAGATAGGATCGAGCAAAGACATAAATACATCAGCAGGCAGGATAGGAGGGTGTGCACACATGTTGCACTCTGCAGCCCGCTATTATCAGTGGACAGAAAAATCAATGGAATATCTGAGCCCATTGTTTTCCTGGCAAGTTTTCAATATATATATTTTTTTTATTATATATTTTTTTTGGTTCCACACTGTGTTTCAACCCCTTCTTTCCTTTTTAACCACTACAGTGATAAACTGCCATCCCCTCCCTGAGCAACAAGTGATGTTTTACCGTGGGGCCGACTTCCATGATCACATTCCCACTCTCAATATATTTGCGATGTTTGTGAGTGGTTTTGGATTCAATTTCTATTAGCCAGACCTCTGGGAGCTGGGTTTGACTTAGAGGAAAAGGCTGGAGCCCTTCAGGTTGGGGAGCAAACACTGAAAACCACAAGTGAGGGTTCAGTGACCAGAGAGTAAATAAGAACAGACCAGGACTTAGTGACTTGTAAGTCAGTATTATGTATTTTGAGGCCTGATATTTATAGTTATTAAATGCTCTGGAATGGTAACACCTCGTTTTTCAAATAACAGATCATTAATCAGCTTAAATAATGTCAAAGTCCCCCGAGCTCTGTACATTGCTGTCCTTCCAAGAGGACTCTCTTGCTAATCAGACTGGGGAAAAAAAAAAAAGTGTTTGTAAAAATAAATATGGCTTGGTTATATTTTTTGAAATGTTTAAGAGCAAAAGGAACATGTTAATTCTTTATCTGTAATCTGACAAGAAGAGTGCTATTGTAACCTCTGGGCGGTGCAGTTAGGGTGGTGTGATGCCGAGCTCCCAGGACCTGGGGCTGCCCCTGCCCAGCTCACACAGGACATTAGTGGTGTGAGCAAATCCTTTCTGCTGCAGATGCTCCACAACTCACAGGGGTGAAAACAATGAGAAGATCAAATCTGTCCCGAAGAGTATCTGTCTGCCAAGGTCTCTGTAAATATACTCTTGCCATTCTCACAGGAGAAGCCCGTTTTTAGGCAGAGAGGAGCCGCACGACTGAGCCTGGTGTGCTGGTGGCCTCACTTCTGCTCCTGCAGCTTGTGGGGCACTGCAGCTCCTCTCATTCATCCTCTTACATCTGTTCTCCCCACCAGTGTTACACCATTGCAGGACCAGGGCATGTGGTGGCACACCAGACCACAAACCTCCTGGTCCACCACCACTTGTTCCTGTGTAACTCCATATTGTCACTGCCATTTGTTTGCTACATCTGCTGGTCCTGTAAGCCTGTCGCCCTTCTGCTGTAACCCTGTTGCTGTCCTTCAGCAAAGCAGATTTTGCAGCAATGCTCTCAGCTCCACATCTGCAGCCATGCTAAATGGGGCTGATTTTACAGCATGGTTCTCCTTGACCGAAACCAAAAATTCACAGTTGTCTGGTACAAAATGCAGCTCTGCTGGCACTCCTCTGCATCCCAGGACTAAGATATCAGGCAGAGTAGACTCCTCCATCTCTAAAATTTCATTCACAACAAGAAAAAAAAACACTTTCTTTCTCTGCCAAGACCAAATCTGTGACTCAAGGTTTCAGGACAGGGATCAGGGCCATGTTCCCACAGCTCTCCTGCGTGGCTGCTCCTGCCCAGGATGTCCTGAACAGGCCCCATCGAGCTGGTGGTAGGATTTCCAGCTGTGGTAAGTGAAATGGCACATTGGTTTCACTCTCATTGTGCTTTCCCTTAGATTTCAGACATCCTGACTCGTCCTAAAAGCTTCTCAGCACTGCCTGCCTCATGGGCTCTTCCCCAGCTGGGTGCATGCAGGCAGCAGCTCCCCAAGCTGCAGCACCGAGTACCTCTTTCATGGCAGCTATATGTGGTGCCCACTTGAAAAAAATAAGGAGAAGAAGAAGAAAAGACGAGGATGATGTCAGCGCTGGCTGCCAGCGAGCAGCAGAGCCGCACAAAGAGGCCACTTTCCCTCTCCCCTCCTCCTCTGCCAAACAAACGGGTAAAAACAAGGCACCGCAGCCTGTTGCTGAGATGACGAGGCCTCAAGAACATGCAGGTGTTGCATGGAGGACAATGAGCTCCACAGTCTGAGCTGCTCAAAACAATGTCCTCCGCGGGCCCCGAGGACGGGAAGAAATTCCCTGGGGAACTCGGAGGCCGGGGGGCGAGGCTGGCAGGAGGCGGGGGGGACACCTCCGTGCTCTCCCCCATGATGTCCCCACAGAAAAGCACCCCCTGACTCGTGGGCTTCACCTCCCACAGGGCTCAGCTAACTTTGCCCGGTGCTCCTCTTGCTCATGCCTTTGGTTGGAGCATTTGAGGCCCAGCCTGGCCTAACCCAGCCCACTTGAAGGCTTGGAGGTGGCACCACACAGCACCACGAGCGCCTTACCCAGGAGGATGATGAGGATCCCTCCCAGCTGGGAGCGGCGGTACTTGGCGGCTCCGGGCTCGTGGCCCATGCGGATGCAGGGCAAGACGGTTATCAGCAGGAAGATGGCAGGAAGGCCCAGGACGGAGGCGGCGATCATCAGTGCTCGACACGCTTGGACGTACCCTGTTGGTGGGGCAAGGAAATGGGATTTTGATTATTCGGCTCAAGAGGTGGAGAACTTTGGGTGAAGGTTCCTGCCTGATGGGCTCAGAACATGTGCATGGAGTATTGGAGACAGGTTCAAGCCATTGTGTGAATAAATATTGACCGTGAAACCACAGTACCATGGTTAGTGCATGAACAGGGTGTTCAAGCTCAAAATTTTCCACAGCATAAGGAGCACTGTCTGGAAAACACAAAGCCTTCCCAGCAAGATGCGGAGACATCACGGAGCTGGGAAATAGGGGAAGGGATGGCAAAGGAAACTGGGAGGAAGGATCTTTTGAATCTCTTCAGCCTTGAATAAATAACTAGAATTTAAAGACTCAGAGATCAGCTTGCTACCACCAGACGAGGTTTGTGGTCAGGAGGGCCGCAGAGGTGAAGACCCATCACTCAAACATGCAGGTCCATGAGATACTGCCACCAGGGGAAGCTGAGGACCGGGGAGAAGGAGGGACAGCAGCAGGGTCACACAACAGGAGTACAGCTGACCACCGGCACAGACAGAGGAAGAGAAGTAACTGCACTTTGTAGTTATTTGAGCTCTCACAGCCAAAGCCAAGCTATTCATCTGGGTCCCTCTGGACATCACGAGATCCCCTGGCCTTCCATCAGTCACCACCGCGCCCTTCCTGTCCCCTGCAGCAGCAGCAGGCAGCACAAGGCAGTGAGGGACAACAGGGGCTATGCAGGGCAGGCTATTTCTACCAGTCTGTGAGGGACTGTGTCAGAACATATTGAGTTTTGAGTACATATAGCTCTCGGGACAGCCCCCACAGAGTGACAATGCTGGCTCTCTTTCCCCTCCTGTTAACAAGATGAAGCTGCCACACGCAGACACGGTGTTTTGTGATGCCTCAAAGAATAGCAGCAGATGAGTGCCTCAAGCAAATCCCACCAACATATGGATAAGAGAGCAGCAATGAGGATTTCACTCCTCCTGAAAAGGCAGAGCCCAGGTATAACAAACATTTCATTGATTTTTCAGCAGGAAACTGAGCAAAAAAAAGTTCTCTAAGGGGTTAAGGGCAGAAAATGAGAAAACAAAGAAGATGGCAATGCCCAATGTGGTTTCTGTGTAATCGATCTCAATCAAACATGCACACAAACACACCAGTTTAAGGACTTGGCTCAGTCAATGAAAGACTCTAAATACAATTCAGCGAGCAGGCAGAGCAAGGACGAATTTCTCTCGTGGACAGCTATGGGTCTCAGATGAGTTACAAGCAGAAGAATCTTGCTTTGTGATCTGTTTCTGCTGAAAAGAAACCTTTCTTTTGATGAAAGACTTATTTACTTATTTATTAAATTTCATTCAATACTGTTTCTTCTGGGCAAGCTTTTTCTCTCTCTTCTGTGCTGCATCATGCTTAACAATAGCAGCTATAAGGAAAGTAAATCTACTAAAATATAAGTATACATGCACAGAAGGGAAGAATAGGAGCTGGTCTGAGAGATTCAAAATTGCCGAACACTGTGTAATACTGACTAGGCATCGTATCAGAGAGTATTTCAGAAATAAACTTTCTAGCAACTGTGAAATTATTTCCACAACATTTTAAACAAATAAATAAGGAAAAATGAATGAAAGCTACAAGGAATGGTTATTTCTGCCCTGCCAGTTTTGGAAGGGGCACCTCTGAAATTCTTGATGATGTGTACTCTAAAATGTAGCAGAACAAAGAAACACCATAGAGTTAACAGCAATTTAAATAGGTAAAATCATTAGGTAAAATAATTAACTGAACTTACAGGGACAGGATCACACAAAGACGGATTTAGTTAGCTCAAAAGATGTACTAACACTGATGGAACACCTTGCTTAATGTTTGCTTTGCAGTAAACTAGATGAAAATTACTATATGATTAGAAAGTATCATGACAAATTAAGGGTAGTTATATCTCTTTACTGTGTAAAAGCTCTGTCTTGTGTTAGAAGATATCCGAAGCACAAGACCGTCAAGACCGATGACAATCTTTCTGAAGATTAAAAGCCATAGCAGCATTAATAATAGATGCCAAAAGATTCATTATACTCAAAATCATTTCAAGGAATTGATCCTTAACATTTGTAACAGTTCATCATCATCTCAAAGCGAAATTTGAAATACTCTCTTAGATCTCAATATACTATGTATGTTTTGCAATACAACCTGGAAATGAGACGTGAAAGAAACGGCGAGTGTTTATTAAGGGCAATGATTGATAGCATTAAGTGGATTTTAATAGCCAGAGATAACACATCATACCTAGACATGATTAAAAACAGGTAGAACTTAATGGGTATCATGTTAAGGGCTATCACTCCTTAGCATATTTAATGGACCATCTCCCAGGCTGATGAAGCAGAAGGAGCTTCGCCAGCATTTCACCGCACGGCAGGACCGCACAGAGCAGCGCCTTGGGGCAGGAGGGACGAGGGCGCGGAGGGGGACACGTACCTGGCAAGATGAGGATGTCCACGAGGGGCTTGCAGTGATAGAGGCCTGTCGCCATGACGCAGTCTGCCCACAGCCCCTTGGAGCCCAGCTCGTCCATTTTCCTGCAGGTGGTGATGGTGTAGCCGCACGTCACCACCCAGTCGTTGGTGGCGGTCGCCACCACCACCCCGATCCACCCGATGAAACTGCAGACAAATCCAGCCAGGTGCAGGCAGGTGGCCACCATGGCGATGAGGCCCTGGTCCTACAAGCTGGGCAGGAGAGCAGGGGCAAAGCTTTGGCAGTGGAGGCTGCGGAGCTGTGCGAGGCAGGGCAGGACGCGTGCAGCCAGGACCTGCCGCCAGCTGGGAGCGGGAGGGACTGGACTTTGGTGGGAAGAGGTCCCCGAGCACACATCAGGCTGCCTCTGCCCAGCTCCCTCCCTGGGAGGGGTCAGAGCTGCCTCCAGCCCCACAGCGCATGGGAGGAGCAAGGGGGGAGCCCCAACTTCTGCCAGCTCATCGCAGGGAGCTGGAGGAGGATGCGGACAGGGGATGCAGAATCGCCTCCGCCAGTGCTCAGACGACAAAACAGGCTACTTTATTCACGTGCAGGCAGCCTGGCTGCTGAAAATTCAGGCTCGAGATAAAAATCGAAGCGGTGTTTTAGGGCTGAAGACAAACGATCACACTTTCTGTCACGTCATGGAAAAATAAGGCAAGAAACGTGGTGGACAGAGTTACCCGAGAGATGGAACTGATCGTCTCCTCAGAGCCATCGGCACTCCTGCAGTAAATGCACATAATCGGTCTTGTTTCTTTTCTGATGTTTTCAGTAACTGCAAAACATAAAAGAGCCATCTCTGCATTCTCTCATGCCTGAGGTTTCAAAAGTCTTAATTAACACCCTCAGAGTCTTAAGTTTGCTTTAGGCAGCACCTCATTTCCATTTTTAAATGCTAACATTTAGAATAAGTGGCTTTTTACTCAGACTCATTACGGGCGTAACTTTTAGCCTACCTCATAAAACAAAGAAGAGCCCGTTTCCAAATGTCAAAAGGAAAACTTCACAGACAATCCTGTATCTGCAGAAACAGGCAGACACGCTGTTTTCCCTTTTCTACTTGGTATTATTGCAAACACATTTATGTTACTGGACGCCAACACATCCCTAAAGAAATTTCATCACTGTGTGTCCACCACCACAGCTTCTGATTTTGCAGAGGGTTTGGATTTACACGGAAAAAAACGTGCCTGGGGAGACCACTAGCGGAGTGCCTCCAGCACTGCATCGGCAGGGGAAAAATCAGATGCAAAATACCGAACAGTGACTGATTCATTCCTGTGGCTGTTGATGAAACAGAAATATTGAAAGCCATGCTCCAGGGTTAGTAAATCGTGAATGAAACATATCCTGCTCTTCATCCAGCAGTATTTTTCCTGTTCCTTAGCAAACAAAGTAAAAACCACGAATAAGACCATGCAGAGCCTTATTTTTCACATTCCTGAGCATCACAATTCAAGGGCCACAGCTTCGTTTCATCACAACCTCATCTGAACACTGTAGTTACTGCCTAAACAGTACTACAGGGATGAAAATCACCTGTAAAGATGAGCTTTTATAATAAACACAAAATTAATGTTTGCTTTTGCATTATATCATTGTCTGCGCTCCTTGTCGTTTCATTTTCTGTGCCTGGTTAATCGCATTTTTGTAAAGCCGTGCTGCCTGCTGTCTTGCCATTGACTTCCTCGATGCTTACTGCTGTTATTTATGTCCGGGTGCCATCTCCACATTGTCCAGGGGTTGGTTCTAGGTGGATTAATCTTTCCCTCAAAATACGTTTGCTCATTTGTTATTCAGGAGACAAACATCATCTCTCGAGTGAAACTAGCATTGTTCTTCTTGGAAGACATGATTGTGTTCAACAGATCACAGCCTCATCTCCTAGATTTGAAACCATGTAATCCTGTGGGTTTCACAAAACCTGGGAACTCCTTAGAGCCACTGTAGGGTAGAGTTTCCATCAGCAGTAAATAAAAATATTTTTCAGCAAATAAAGTATAATTATCATTTCTGATTTTAAATGGTTATACATCGCGGTGTTTTATATGGTGATGTGCGTTATTTTCTTCATTACTAATCTAATACGGAGAGGTGTGAACGACTCAAACATTGCTGGAGTAGTTAAGTAGCAACAAAAGCTGTGCACCGGAGAACATGCCAAATACACAAGTGGTTGTGTTTACACATACAAACACCAACTCTGTGTCGAGATACAGAGAAATGTTACTGTCGGTATCTTCACGGAGCCCTACAAGGCTTAGGAAATGGACTCACTGTGAGGGAGATCTTGTAGGTTTTGCTAAAAATGCCCTTTAAAATTTAAAAATGCCAGTGGGGAGCTGCTGCAGGCTGTGGGAGTTCTGCTAACAAAGCTTCAGTGGAATCAGGTCTTCATTTATTGTGATCAAAGCAAGGCAGATTGTCTTCTCTAAAAAAGCACCGTTGTTAAACACCTTCAGAAAGTCGCATTTGTATCTCAGTGTACAAAAACATTACGGAGACAAGCGTTGTGACATTACAGTTTTTTATTTGTTTTTGAGTCCACAATCTGTACATGTATTTACATGGCATGAAAATGGATAACAGCACAAAATACAATTGAGGTATAAGCTAAGAGCACAGTATGTCATGTTTCAATAAATATAATTCAAAATTTGTAAACTAAGTGACCAGATAGAAGCCTCTTGTTTACTAAAACCATATAAAATATCTGTTAATCTCACGTGAGGTAGAGGACAGTTTTGTGTGTCATGTAATGCAACCACAGCAACGCTAGCAGTAAGACTGTACATCATTGGCAAAGTATTAAAAATCCTTGAATGCACTGATCGTTTTCACAGGCTTTTACTACAGTTTCGGAATAGTCATCCACCCTGTCGCCTTGAGCTAAACAGACTGGTGTTTTGCAACTACTTTCTGGAATTTCAGATAATCGTATTGGCATGTCAACATCAATAAATACTTCTGAGAGCAAGTAGGAAAACACAAAAACAGATTTTGTCCATCACAGAAAGCAACGTAACTGCAACAAAATATTTTAGACCAACTTTTTATTATTTCCTAGAATTATTTTAAATACAGTATAACTGTGCTTTCCTTTAAGTGAGGTATCTATATTCGAAGACAAAAAAAAATCAATTGGTATTGTTACATATAATCAATTTTCCAAATACAAAATTTTAACCATTTGCTGTGCTTGATGAAGTGCTTAAAACTCATTTTTCAAGCATTTCCCAACTGAACCACTAACTCTGGAAAAAAAAAAAAATTAAGTAATGGCAAAAATCTAAATAATAGAGACACACAGTGAACTTGTCATGCGATTGGTAAGCAATGTCTGCTTTCACAAAAGCTAAAAAAAAAAAAAAGGATCTTTTTGAAATAGATGTGCAACAAATAGAAAATTCTACAAGCTTTCTGTAATGAAAACACTGATGAACACTTCTCTCACTACAAATGAGCAAAAAGATCCAAATTAGCAGCTTCTTGCTGCTTGCTGCTGACAGCTTCAATAAAACTACTGGTATAGTTCAAGCACAGATTAACAGGTAGGTGTCGTTATGTCGTTTGTTGACTTCACCATATTATAGAAAACTCTGTTGTGTGGATCAATTACATGAATTAAGTGCAGAAAAAATACAAAGTTGTTATCTTTGCTGACAGTCAAAATATATACTCTACAAACAAGTGAATTCTAGGAAGCTGACCGTGACAGCACTTCAAGGCCAACTTCACAACTAATGCTAGGAAAGTTTTCCAAAAATTTCTTAACACATTATAGCTATCCAACCCCCAGTATAAATCAAGAATGCATGAATAAACAGTTGTGACTTCTAAAATATGGACCAAGCCGTATTTTTTCAGGCCACCGGTAGCTTTATGCTCCCACTCCACTTTTCCTACTTCACTAACTGCATTACGCCTTTACTATATACAAATGGTTTTACACCTAGGTTATTAATATATTAAATATAGAATAAAATTAGTTGGAGGATGTGAAACGTAACTACATTCACCTAAGTTCTCAAGCTAAAATATATGCTTTACAAAAATTAAAACACAGACGGACTCAAGTTTGGAGATTTTAGATAAAATCTCTTTCGTCTAAGGACACATGGCTACACCATGAATGAGGGTACTTTCAGACTGGCAAAATTTCTCTCAATTCTTATATTCTCTTGCTCATCAGAGCACACAAAGCTTGTGATAGTTCTTGTCAAAAAGAGTAGGAGCAATTTAGGTATTTCTGCCTGAATCCTACTTTGTTCCAAAAGGTGCACTAAGCAACTTTGATTTCAGTCTAGGTGTTTAATAACGAAGATTTAAAATTGCGAACAATTCCAGGATTTTCTTCCTAAAGACTTAATGTCACAACTATCTGAGAGAACAGCTTCCTGCCTAAATGGTCAGCAACCAAAACCTGAAGGCAGAACAAACAATAATACATAAAACGAGCATGCCATGGCTAAAAGCAGGTACCTAGTGACAGAATTCGCTTCTACCATTAGGTGTGCACTTAAGTGAAGGCCCTTAAGCGTTCAATCCAAGTTCCTGTATTGAGTTGTAAAATAAACCACTCAATATTAACTAGCATAAGGTAGTGAAAAAGGGTCAACATATATTTGTTCTGGAACTTGCATCATATTATTTACAATTTACTAAAAAACTATCTTTCAAAGACCGAACACACAAAATCTATGGCACATTTATGTATACATTATTACTTAAAATCAGTATAAAATTAAGTCTACACATATGAAAATTATTTATGTTATGTAAAGAACCTGAAAGTAATATTTAAGAATTTTAAGAGGATTACAACAATTTAAAATGCATCCTAACTTCAGATTAACTAAATGGAATATTTACACAGCTACTTTTTAAGTCATTTTAATAAATGCTCAATTAGCTTTTTCAGCCAGATGTTTTAGAAGTATTAGGAGGCCTTACCTGCAGCTGGAATTGCTAAAACTGCTATAAACTGCTCAAGTTTTTGCAGCAGTGAAAATATTAGTACAAACTATGGCCACCAGCATTTTACTGGTCTACAGCAGGAGCCAGCGAGCCTGGGTGGCGCGCGGTGGAAGCACTGCCCGAGGCACGGACCCCCGGCTGTACTGGTCCCCCACTGCAACCAGTGGCAAAATGGGAAATGAGAGCGGAAGTCACGTAACGTAGACAAGACCTGAATGAAGAGTGAATATACAGTACTCTGGTATAATAACCCCGTGAGGATGCCATACATTCGACAGCTAAGCTACAAACACTGTGTAAATCCCGTATTCCAGCCCTAACGCGTGGCCTTCTCTACACTGACAAGTGAACAAGTTTGGTTCAAAACACTGATACTGAAAAGCAGCTCCAAACAGTCTCTTTTGATCCTCTGATAATACCCAGATGAAATTTTGTCATTCCCCATGATGGTGTTTTCCTATTTATCAATTTAGCTAATCCGACTTCAAGCTGCAGCGCCCAATAATCACACTTTTACCAACATCCTTGCCCACTCCCCCTACAGCCATGTTCTTGGTGGTTATTAAAATAAAACATACAAGTGATCTTAAAGCAAGTGGTGAACACGCAAGCAGAATAATTTATAATCAGTACATTTCCTTCCAAACCATCACTAGGCTGTAAAGACAGTCTTTTCTTTTTTTTTTCAGTCATAATTTGGAGATGGAGTTGAGGAAGAAGGGAAAAATGTAATCTGGGCCCTCTTTTCTGATTAACATTGCCAAAGTGTTTCATATTTTTTTCACCTAACCTGCCTTAATTATCAGTGTAAATATGACATAGAGCCCATAGACAAAATTATATACAGCTATAAAAGAATCATTCTATGACTCCATGACATTTATTACCTAATTTTTCATTCGATTGAAAGATTTGTGCAATTTTATCTTTCTCTATGATACTCAATTCTATTATACCACTAACAGAGAGATAAGGAAGAACTAGAAGTTTTCAGTTTTACTAGTTCAGAATAAAAATCGATGCTAGTAGGCTTTTACTAGTGGTTTCACCAGTACTAACTGAATTATTATGAGAGTTATAAACCTAAGTACCTTAAAAAATGTAACAGGAGCTAAAGCACAGTTTAAAATTATGTAGTGAAATAACAAAACTGCTAAGACATCTCTAGTCATCGACATAATCAGCTAACACCTGTCAGCTATATCAAACTTTTTGGAAAGAAGTGCAAAGAAGTACTTCATCTTAATCTGTAGTCATGCATTGAATCTACCAGGCATCAGACTTCTGAAGTACTCAAGTAAATGTTATATATACATAAAACAGAAATTC
The DNA here is from genome assembly GCF_009819795.1 of Aythya fuligula. Classification (NCBI taxonomy): domain Eukaryota; kingdom Metazoa; phylum Chordata; class Aves; order Anseriformes; family Anatidae; genus Aythya; species Aythya fuligula. Next base: position 21,638,487 of record NC_045567.1, read on the forward strand.
TGTACAATTACACATTTTTAAATGTTATAGCTCAACGAACATGCTGTATTTCTTAATTCATGGCAACGTTACCATGCCATTCAAATGTAGAAACTATCAAAGTGATTTTCAAAGTGCCATATCTTAGAACTTGATTTTTCTAAGCAATTATCATTATGTCAGTTAAGGCCTGTTTTATGTGATGAAAGAAAAACCCACTAGTAAGCAAGAAGCTCAAAGCATGGAGGCTTGGGGTACCAAAGAAACCAATACTTTTTTTCCCTCTTCTTTCCTTTTTATTTATTTTTTTTTAATTTCCTTTTTAATTATTTTTTTTTTGTTTAACCTAGCTTTGAATGCTTCTAATGATGGGGCACCCACAACTTCTCTGGGCAACATGTTCCAGTGTCTCATCATTAAAAAAAATCTCTTATATCTAAATCTACTTTCCCTCAGTTTTAAACCATTGCCCTTTCTCCTGTCACTACAAGCCTTCATAAACAGTCTGCTTTACCTGCAGTACAGAAGACAATAAAAGAAAATGTGATTTTTATATTTCAGAAGATTTCATTTTTGATGCTTTTTTTTTAATTTACAAAAAAAAAGCCTAATGTTTTCTTCTTCTAGCATAGTAACCAAATGATTACTGTAAAATGCTTTAGAGAGAATGAATTCTTAAATAGCACATATGGAAAAGATCAGCTTGATTTCACGTAACAAAATTATGGGAAAAACTCATGCTGGCAAATCACTTCTGATAATCATCTATTGTCATGGTGATTTTGAGTATTACCTTTTGATGAAAAGCTGCCTTTACTTTCTCCAATTAGAAAACACAAAATTCTCACTGAAACCCAAACTATTCTTGGCCTTGAAGGAATCAGATTTTTCAATTTTTTATTATTATTATTTTTTTTTTATAACTGGATGTGCAACTGATACTAAATTAAAGATCACCAACTACATTTTAACAGACAATGTTAAAAGGTGGGTCCTCAAGTCTGCATTAGAAATAAACAGAAACTGGTCACTCTGAATCATAAGTTTCTTTTTTTTTTTTTTCAATAGTTTGAGAAACACCAGTACAAATAAATGCAGATTTTCATTAGTTAGGAAAATCTAAAAATGTATACCTATCTATTTATTTATATATATGTATATCTTCATCTGGACTTGTCTGGCAAATAGAAATCTGTAGAGAATACTTTCTCTTATCACACAGAAACAGCTTACAATTCGTTAAAAAACAAAACACCCTGTTTGAAAGACACAGTCATGCTTCCTCTTTGAATTTCTATTTTCCTTTTCCATTTTTTGAAGATTTCAAGATCTGTAGCTTCAATTCTTTTATCATCATCTCTAACTTTTCCCTTGCCTCTCGTTCTTGCCTCAGTTCGTCTTGAAGCTCTTGTCTATCTGCCTCTGCATGATCCAATCTCTGTCTCAATTCTGCTAGCTGTAAAAGAGAAGACAGACATTTAATTTTAGCAAACGTATTTGTAAACATCAATCATTCAAGAACCCACTGATGACCACCCTATGAATCAGATAGAAATATTTTTCATGATTATTTATCAGCTCATTTTCTACAGTTATCAAGAATTATGCTACACCTACTATACCAGTAGCAAATGACACCAATAAGGAAAGTTCCACAAACATCATATTATAATCAAAAAAATGGAAGACATTGATTTTTAAACACATATAAATTCTAGTTAGATGAACTGCCACATCAGCCCATATCAATAATATGTAATGGAAGACCGTGATAATGTCTGCATCAGATGTTTCACAAATTACAAAATAAATAGCACTCTTCCACTTCCCAAGTTAACTTCTCTCACCTGACAAAATATTACATTTTTTTTCCAAAGCCTTAATGCATTTTTAGAATGCACAAAAACTACCAACACTGCTTTTGATATTCTTTAGCATAAATGAAAGTGAAATGAGATGCAGAAAATCCTGAATATAACCGCATTTATGTGTGTTCAAATATAAACACAAGTCTATCCAGGATTTCTTATGAAATATTTTGTGCTTCAATGCAGAAAATTTAATAAGTTTTTAATCTTTGGAGTACCATGAATGTGAAACTTGCCAGACCATCAGAAAGACTTAAGTAGAGCAAATGATACCAGCCACTACTGAAAAAGGCATTTCTGTTATATATATATATGAAACAAAATCATTTTTTAAAATTAACCACAGTTTGTTTAGAGAATCATGGAATATCCCAAGTTGGAAGGGACCCATAAGGATCATTGAGTCCAACTCCATACTTATATACATATAAATATTGCACCTAGATTTAAATAATTAAGAAACTGATTTGAATTTATTGGGGTCGGTTCTTTCCCATCAAAACTTCTTTACAGTGAGATCTGGAAAAGTCTAAGGAATTTTTCAAGTGTGACCAAGTTCATGTCAAGTTGCCTACATGTATGCTACCTTCAGTTACAACAGGGAGACTAGAAACCAGTTATCTTGTCTACCACTGATTTACATGTTTGTTTCTTATGAAAAGACCTCACTGAATTTAAAAATAGATTCAGAAGTGGAGTGAATCTAAAAACTCCATCTGCATTTATGATGATGATGGGTGTCTATCTAAATAATCGCTACATGTACATCTCACTGAAAAAAAAAAACAAACAAAACAGCTCATGAGAATGAAAAAAGGAGGAACATAGAGGAGCACTAGTGTTTGCCGATTGCTGTACAACAACCTGGGCAAAGAAACTGCTGTGCTGATTTCAGAGAAACATACCGCTCAATGGACACTGACCTTCACTTGTGTAATAAGAACCATTTAAACAGTTCTTAATACAATCAGAAATATTTAAGTAGTTCTTAGACAGCACTAGCCTACTAACACGAGTCTTCTGACTCCACTGCTTTGATTATGTAGACTGGTGCAGCACGGTAAAGCCCACTGCCTGCATGTCACGGCACGTACTACATAAGCAGGTCTCTGGTTGAGCTTTGGTTTCCAGCTGTAAGGAAAGGCTTCAGTACTGGTTATACTGCCCTGTTGTGATTGACAGGGTAAAGCAGCAATTAAACTAGGCAAGTCAACAAAGGAGTAAAAAAAAGGAGGAGAAAACACTTAGTACATCTTCAGGCAGGGCTGGATAGAAGAGCAAACATTTACCCAAATTCCAACCCCTCTATTTTCATTAATTTCATTTAATGTACAGAGAGTACAAATGTACTTCTCAGGCCACAGTTCTCAGAGAGAAAGGGGCAACTGGCTTCAAGAAGACATCAGATTAAAACTGGTTTTAATGCTGTATAGACAGTTCTGGGAAATTAACTGTTGCCAGGACCTCTGCTTAGCTCAGATGCTTCTGACAATTGCTTGGAACCCGGGGTCCAAAAAATAGATGTGGTAAATGAAGAAAAAGAGTCAAATGATATATTCCAGATAGTTAGACAACTAATAATCAAGAATACTTTCATGGAAGGAACATATTTAGTATTCTAACATCAAATGAAACAATTGATATACCTCTTTGGGGAACAATCTATGTTTTTTATCCTCTAAAGAATGTAAACTACACAAGCCATACAAAACACACCATACGTGATTATCTTCATAAATTAGAACATGTTGTTACTTGCAGTAATAGGGCTTGTACCAGATGTTTGGCAAATCAGACCTTAGTCAGAGAGGATTAGTTCTGGCAGCAAAGGCTAGGAATCTGTGGAGCGGGATGTCATGAAATTAAATTCATGAGAAGGATTTATGATGCTAGTCACTGCCCTACTCCCTAAAAATACCAAAACCAGTCTCTCAAGTACAGCCTGTTTCTTATTTTGAGACAATAAGAACAGATAATATATAAAACTATGATCAAATGACCACAAAGTTTTACTGAGTTTATGTTTCGGATTTTGTTTGTTTTAAAAGACTGTTTTCTGTGACTGCATGAAGTACTTCAATACACATTTAATCATAACAGCAACAAATTTTGAAGAGGGCCTTTCCAAGTCTGTCTTGGTCATGTAGTGATTTTTCCTATTGCAATGACATGAATAACCTCCATCATAAAGAAGCAATAGTAAAAGTCAAAAAGAAGGTGAAAGAAAAACCTCCATAGGTTATGATATTTGAACCCAAAAGACAGGAACAGGGGGACAAAAATCCCCCCAAAATTTCCAAAAGAGAATTCTTGATCAGATACTTTGATAGAGCACAGAATGGGTTTCATCAGATGGTGCAGAAGATGGTACCACCAAGAAACACAAAGAGCAGCAAGGTATGCTGCTAACCTGACACAAAGGAAGTCAAGAGGTTTGGTACTTGCCTCTTCCTCCCTCCCAACAAAAAGAAGAAAAAGATTATCAGCTTATTTCTGTAACTAAAATGATAATGTTTAATTCTGTAACATGGACAAGCCTACATACATTAAAATCATGACTTATTTTAAATGAAAATACTGTAGACCTTATGTTCACAATTAATTATTTCCTCAGCAATATGACACAAGTATCTGAAATGGGAACCATGCAGCACCTGACAGATGAAGTGTTTCTGTAAGTTTCTCCCTCAGTTTCAGTCAAGGGACAGGGAAATAAACATGCTGTCATTGTCCCTTATTTCGGAGTTAGTCTATGGCATCAGAAGATATGGAGAAGACGAAACCTTACATTGGATGAGCAATAACTTTGCAATTTACTGATACACTTCTCACCTGTGCAGCATATTCCGCTTCTTTGTCTTTTTCTAAATTGGTGTCACAGGTACACTTCTGCTTCATCACTTGGTCCAGTTTCTTCTCCAAGTCCCTCTGTTCAAAATAAAATTCTTCCATTCTTTGAGCATGCTCAGTTTGCAAAGATTCAAGTTCTTTTTGCAAATTCTGCTGTTCTTCAGTTAGTTCCTTCATAGCTTTAGAGTTGCTTAACATTTCCACTTCCTATGGAGACAGATCAGGATTACATACACCTTGGTTCTAACACCAGGGAAGCAAAACACTGGTCTTGTTATTTAAATGTGTATCTAGAAACAATGAGGCCCAAAAAAGCACATTTACGTTAAGATAACAATAGCCTGGTAATGGTACTTATTACTTATCAGTGCTGCCATGGAATTTTGTAGCAAGAACTCCATTCAATATAATGACATTATTTATATTTTCAAGTACCCAGCGCTTCCAGAAACAGTTTGGCTTTTCTGTTAACATTAAAACCTTTTGAAAAATATCAAAATATACATATATATTTAAACTTCTCTGTAAGCTTTACCTCCAACAGCAGAACACCTTAAAAGCAGCAGTGCTGAGACCCTATCTGAGCTGACCAACTCTGAGCTTAATGTTAAAAAATATAGGTCTGGCTTATGAATGTAAGCAGCCAAGACAGTATTTACCTAAGTTAATATAGAAAATAGAAATGAGGCAAAATCACAAATGAACACCAATTTCTAATGTCATCCATTATTAAAAAGATCAATAAAAACCCCTAAAAACAAGAATTATCAAATAGACATAGGAAGGTGGTATTCTTGTTACACATGGCAGTGATAGCATCTTTCCTAGGATATTGATGGATATTAGGATCCTTAAAATCCTAAATATTGAGAAATTTTTAGAGGACTTAAACTATATTTATATGTTTGGAAAACACTTGAAGGTAGTTTTCACATGGATAAAATAAAAGGAGCTCCTTGAACACAGTAGTTACAAACTGAAAACACATCGATTATTAGTAAACTCCAACCTAATAAAAGCACAGGACGTTAAATATTTGCTGTCTGGATTCAAGCTGGTGAAAAAGTATCTGTGTGTTCTGGTGCTTTTACATGAAAGTCACCTGTGAGATTGATTCTAGAACCAAAAATCTAACATTAGTTTTCTGTAGACAAACATTAAAGGCATTCAGACTGGCACTGTACCATTTGAAGCTGCTGCTTCCTCCGCAAAATAGTATTTAGTTTTTCCTGCTGTTTGATGTAGGTTTTCATTACTTCTTCCATGATCCTCCCCTTGTCATCTTCACAACTGATGTCTTTCATGAGAGTGGGGGACAAGGTTCTCACGTTACCTACTTCAACACGTCTAGAGTCTCTAGTGCTTTTGGTAGAAATGCGCTCGGATTTTCCACCTCTTGCAGAATGAGTTGACACAGGTGGATCTATAGATAAAAGAAGAACACAGCCTAATAATCACAGGAAACTAAGCTTAGAGTGGGAAAAAAAAATGCAAAGGGGACTGAAGATTAAGAAAAGGTCAAAAGAGTTTTTGGAAAACTGAAGTGGAAACAATCAGAAAATACTGGGTTGGTGTTGAGCTTTCCAAAATTATATGCTATAAAAACTGAAAAGTTTTCAACATAATTTTCTTTATAGCTTATCCACTCACCTAAACATTTATGCTGTTCCATGCTAGTTTTCAAGTCAATTTTTTCCTGTTCTTCAAGAGAAAGCTCTGGATATGAGGCAACTTTTTTGTGCTTTCCACTACTGAGCTTTTTCTCTGACTGTCCAGGTGAAGATTTAATTACTTCTGAAGTTTTGACTGCTGTTTTTGCAACGTCCTTGTATTGTGATGCAAGGGATACATTTGGGGCAACCACTTTATCACACATATAAAGGTAGTAACTGCAACAGAAGAACAGTACAATCAAGAATGAAAATGTGTAACAAATGATGAATGAGAGCAGTAAGTTTAATTTAATCTGATTTCAAACAGTAAAAGTTCCAATGAAAAATAAGCACATCCTTTCAAAATTTTTCCTGCACAAAAGAAATTAACGACCTACTTCATCTTTACTGACTAGATTATCTAGATAGAGTTTTACAGTCATCAAAAAATGGATTTTTCAAACATGACAGATTAAAAAAATCATACCAAACTCATTTGAAGTCTTCATTTAAATGCAAAGAGTAAAATTAGAGTGGCACCAGATCCAGACTCTAGCATTTTCATAATCCTCGTATTAGCAACGGAGAATGGCGGAAGGGATCAGTGTAGTGGGAATGAGCAAACTGCTCTTTAAACAGCGAAGCTGTGTACTGACAGTGCTGTGGCAAACCTGAGACCAGCATCAGACCACCTTTTTTCTCCACGTACATTTACAAATCTGTCTGGATTTCACAGCTCCTGACTTCTAGGAAAAATTGTCTCTATTTCCTTAACCTAGCCACTCAGCTTTCATCTAGTACAGAAGGAAAAACTGCCAGATCTGTTAAGGTCAGTGGCCAGATAATTACTGTCATGATGTTGGAGTCAACACTGCTGCCTTCACCACTTTCCTTCCTCCTGGTTCTGAAGGGGCACCAATAGAAGCAGCCAACAGAGGAACCATCAGAAATGTTCTACTATTCATGAGTCTGCATGGAACTAGTGTGCATGTGTGTCGCTTTGATGCGTGCTGCTCGTCCACAGAGCCTGATCTCACCCGTACAAACTAAACGCATTGCCCCGCAGGGATGCAGGGTAAGAGGTACTTCAACAAAGGCTGTTTCTGTGCTTGATGCAGAATACAAAGTGCACACTATGTGAAGGACACGCACTTGGTTTCTAAAACCAGGAAACTAATCAACCAACAATTCAGCTGCAGTCATTGTTTCAGTGTGGGATAAAGTCTTCAGACAGTTTTTGCAAGTTTTTTTTGAAATAAAATTAAGTTGCACTCATGGTAAATAGGCCCTGTGCAGCTTTTCACAGACATGAGTTACATTACAACAGGAAAGATTAAAATTTAGCTTCTGCCATTTCTACTCTGAGAAGGGAAACTGTAATTACATTTCAAATTTATTTCCTACTGAAGAACGCTCATACATCACAACTCGAGTCCCATACCAATAATTCTCTCATAAGCAGTTCATTAATATTTACACTAAGAAATTAATAAAAGTTAGGGTTCGATTATTCTTCCTAACACTTCAGGTTGCAAGTACATACTTTTTTTCCCACTTGAAACCATCTTTAAATAGTTAAAAGAATTTAACCCATGCATACGACGCTCAGAGTTCTGCACAGGAAATTCAGTTACCTGGGATGGAAAAAGGAAGGTGGCTGAGGTTCAGCTTCTGCTTCTTGCTTTATAACGGGATACCACTGCGATAAATCTAGGCTCTGCTGTGAATCCACCTAAAGTGAAGAAAAATAAATAAATAAATAAATAAAAACCAGTAACTGTGCCTGTAATAGAGAGGCACACGTTATTCACATTTTAATAAACACTTCAGAGTGGAATGGCACCTCATTAATACAGATAGACAGAGTTGGGCAGCAGCAGACAAACTGGGGTACTAGAAAGCAGACAGCCTTTGGCAGAGGTACAGGGTGATGCAAGCACCAGAATTTTCTTCCATCTCCAATTTCCCATTATGGGTAAAGGAGCAATGAAACCGAAAGAAAATCTCTTTACAAACCTACATAAAAGCTCTGCTGAGAACTCTGCCAGGGACATGCTACGAGTGCTTGAGAGAGGCAGAAAGAGGATTTCATACTTCCAAGGCTTGTGTGAGCCTCTACAATAAACTATCCACATCGTAATACGCACTTGCCAGATGCTTTACTACAAAATGAAACATAAGAATGAAGTGCAAACGACTGGTGTTAGAGAGGAGACCACTAAAGGAAGTTGAGACCTTTTATTAGAGATCTGGGCAAGGCCGCTGCAGTAACCTGACAACTCCATTCCCTTCGCAGTAACAAACAGGATTACTCCGGATGCATCAGAAGACATCAACTTAGAAAAACCTTCTGTGCATTCTGTATTTAGGCAGTAAGTCTTGTCATTTGTCTCGAGACATTTCTGGAGTTAACCACAGTGGTCACCTCGTGGCCTGAGAACCAAGGACAGTTTTAGTGCAGCAACCACCAGAACCGTGGTGACGCCAAGGGCCGTGCTGCATGCACTTCCAAAGGCACTTCCACAGTGGGCAGGCAGGCGTGATGCCACGGAGCCCAGAACTCGCCAGAAAACAAGAAACTTGGTGGCAAACGCACAGCCTACAGCTTTCTTATTAGTACAAAACCGTGTGAGTACAGCAAGGGAGGGCCAACATCGGGCTACTGTTAAAATACTGAAAGCAAAAGCGTAAGTACGCTGGGAGGTGAGTAAGCTCGGAGTGAAATGCTAAGGAGAGAGGCAAGGCACAGGATCTCATTTGGAATGTCCCAAAGACATTAGAAATGAGAAATTAGAAGGTTTAATTAGAAATTTATTATTACTACCTCCGAGCTTCTTCTTCTTGCTTTGGGTCTTATTTTACAGAAACTTCCCCAGGATAAGGAAGCAGCGGTTGTGATCCCAACACTCCCCTATTAAACTCTTCTAACCTTTTGTACTTTCAAGATGAATATCCGCGAGACCAAAAAAAAAGGCAAAAACCCTCCCCACCATTTTATCTTTCCTCAAGTTTTCAGAGTTTTTCTCCCACTCTGATTTCATGTGCTGCTTTAGAAGAAAGAACTATACAGGTGTGCAAAGGGAGACTCCAGAAAGAGGTTTTTTTTAATATTTCTTTTGTAGCAGTCCAGCCCAAATGACTGCTACTGTTAACTTGAGCTATTTTTTCATCCGTATACAGGAAACTGAAAGATCTTGTGGTCAGAAATCTGCCACCATAAAGCAGGAAGCAAGCAGTGTTGTAGGTGTGACTCTGGAAGGTTATTTCCACAGATGCAGGCACTCCGCGACAGTTTATTACCTGTACTGGCACTGCAAGGACAAAGATTGTCACGACAGCCTTTATCAGACGACAAGCAGTCTCCTTGCTATGAGCTCACCTGTATGTCTAAGCACTTCAGCACGTGGAAGCAAGCCATATTGCAGATTTTCGTGGAAATGTTCTGATAAAATCCCTTACAGCAGGCTGGCACAGCTGTACAAATCCTTGTTCCTGTCGTAAGCCCTTCTGCAACACTACGTTTTGAGGAGCTTACACTGAAAGGTGTCAAATACCCTGCACACCTTTTTGGGCCCATTGATCCTGCCTGCTCTTGCCGCTGCTCCTTTGGAGTCCACAACCCAACACCCAACAGGCAAAAGGGATCAATCAAACCAGCAGCCAGCGAGCAGACATTTAAATGACCAATAAACTAATAAGAAACACAGCACAGGGCAGCAACCATTTCAGAACATCTAAATTTAAATTATGCACAATAAACTTGTATATTCTGCAAAGGCAAACATCTCTGATGGCATTCCCTGCACATTTCATTGTCATCTACTTGTTACTCTCTGCTCCTACCAAATATACTCTTAAAAACTTATTCTTTGAGCATGACATGATTATTTCCCCAGCAACGTTCACCATGTATCTGGTGCTCGTCTTATTATTTAAACAGGAGAAAAAGCAGCTCTGTATTTTTGAGCCACACTGCAGACTTGCAGCGGTATTTTAGGAAAAAATACTATGTCTATTATTAACCATTGTCAAGATACCGGCCTACAGCTCATTACTTGGACAGCTTAAAACCCCCTCTTCTTTTGGCATATTTCTCTGTACCACAGGTTTGAACAGAAAGCTGAACAAGCTGGGCTTCTGAACAGCAACTTACTGATGCACCACTACCCTGCACACAGTCGTGGGATGGGTGGTTGGCAGGCTAGGTGGCCATACACCACGAGCGTGTGTGCTGGTGTAAACCTAACAAATGACAAAGAAATTCGCAACACTTGATTTTCAAGCTCCTTTCTGCTGCGCTCAGCTGCCGCAAGGCATACCGCATAAAACGTACTCAAAGGTCAAAAGGGAGAATGAGTATTTCCGCAACAGTTCTGAACTTTCCAAAGACTGCCGATCTGAAAATGGAAAAAGGACCGACAAAACCAAACCGGCTTGAATGAAATTACTCAGGGCCCAAAGACGGAAATGACAGCACCTGCTCATCGAAAATATATTTCCATGGTGAAGCCCTGTCATAGATTTAACTTGGGCTTGATTTGACAAGCGTTCCCATTTACAAAAGGCAAGCAACGTGCTTCCAAACAGCATATTTACATGTGAGCAGAGAAAGATTCAGGAGTTCTACACGAGCAGGCCAACTTACTTTGGACCGAGTTCTTTTCTGGTTTTTCTCACTAAATTTCTCCTTCATTTCCTCCAAGAGATGCTTCAGCTCCCGCTCCTCCGACGTCCCTAAGTATTTTTGGTTAATGTGAAGGTAGCAATGCCACTTGGCTGACTCAAAGCCCCAGTGGCAGGTCCTCTTGTCGGGGGATCTATGCGAATGCATCACAAACGTCTGGGGTGAAAACATCCCGTAGCACTCCAGGCACTGGATGCAGGGGTCGTCCGGCGCAAGGTAGAACTGAGGTGCAAACAAACCCTGGCACTTGCCCAGGCATTCATGCTCTACTTCAAAGGCACTGCCAGTCTCTTTCAGTTGGGCCAAGGTGTTCTTACCGGGGAGAAAACTGCCATTTTGGGGAAAAGTGCGAGGGCGCAGTAAAGCATTGCATAGTCTCTGAGCATCAGTCAGTGTAATCAGCCCACAGGAGGGAGCGTTGAACGGAAGAATTCCCAAAACCTTGAGAATATGAAGCTGGTCAGAAGTGCACCTTGAGCAGTATATATACAGTTCATCACACACGGTATTAATCTGTTGCAAAGAAAAGTCTCGGAGAACCGAATTCAACACTTGAGGCAGGCAAAGTCTTTTTTCCCCTCCGACTTTGAAACAAGAGATGGATTCCCCCTCCAGCAGCGTCTGAGTGAGCTCGGTGGAACTGTCTGGAGGAATGAGCAGCGGCCCAGACAGGATTTGTGGTGATGGAAGAGGCAAGAAGACGGTGGGAGACATACTTTCCTGGGAATAGCGCGCTGAAAAAGCTGCCGGTCCACCCAGGGAGCTCTGGCTGCTCAAGTGGAACTGTGCCAACGTGTGTTTCAGACCTGGATTTAAATTCAAAGGCTCAGAGACTGAAGTACTGTTTGGCTTGGCATTTTCCCCATCAGCCTCCATAGGAGTTTCATCATAGTCGTCCAAGTTTTCCTTCTTTATTGTTGGCAATTTATTTATTACGACTCGCACTTGGCTGCTTACGTGCATTTCTGTCATTGCTTTTTTGAACGGGGGGCTCCCGTCCTCCTGCATCCCCGTCCTCTTCTGCTCTGAAACCAGACCCAGCGGGAAGTTTGTCTGCGGGCTTTCCATCGCTACACACCAGACCCTTTAATTAATTAAAAGTCTCGAGCGTGCATTTTCCTGCTGGTTTGTATAAAAAAATACGAAAACCACGACAACCTGAAGCGATCTCGGTTACCTCCGGCACACCACGCTCTGCATTCCTGTCGGTACGAAGTTAACGCTTCAGCCTCCAACGGGAAAAAAAACCGTGACCCATTTCGCGTGTAATACTACAAAATTAAGACTGGAGAGGTTAGATATTAAGTTTTATAAATATTTGTTCGCTTCTCTGCTACAAAAACACGCCGTGATACGGGTTATTCCTCGCACCCCGCCGCCGCTTCACACAATCCGCCGGGAAGGGCGATTCGGCAGGCAGGGAGGCGGTGCGGGAGCGGCCATCCTCGGCCGCTTTCCCTTCAGAAACCACCCGGAGCCTGTCGGTGCTGAGGTACCAGAAGCCTCCCAGCCCCTCAGCCGGGGCTCCCGGGGCCTGCTCCGCCGCGCTGCCAACTTCGGGGCCGTGCCGGGGGTCCCCTCCCCTCTCCTCTCCTCTCCTCCCCTCCACACACGGCCTGCGGGGAGACACACGGAGGGGGGGAAAATCAGCGTTAGCCGGGCCCCGCGGGCAGCGTCCCGGTGCCGGTGCCCCCCTCCCCGCTCCCCTCACGCCGCAAGGCCCCGGGGCTGCTCCGCCGCCGCCGCTCCCCCCTCACCGCCTCAGCCTCGCCTCAGCCGCCCCCCCCCCCCTCCATGCGCGCCCCCGCCTCCCTCACCCGGCGCCGCGGCGGCCCCGGCAGCCCGGGAGCGGAGCAGGCGCCGCGCACGCGCCGCCGCCCCCCTCCTCGCTCCCCTTTTCCCCCCCCCCCCGCCGTGACCTCACTGCGGAGACGGCGGCGGCGGCGGCGGCGACGCGCGGGCACGAACCCGCCGGGGGCGCGCACCGCCTCCTCCTTCCCCCCCCTCCCTCCCTCCCTCTCCGTCTCCTCCCCGCCCACCGTCTGGGGCACGGCGGGAGCCGCCGCCGGCGCCTCACGTAAAGGGGGAAGGGAGGGTGCCTTGCCCGCCCCCCCCCCCCGGCTCGGCACGGTGAAAAAAATAAAAAAAATGTGTAAAAGGAAAGGAAATAAACACCGTTTTTTTTTCATTTCATTTCATTTCGGGTGTTTTCCGCGCGGTGTTTGCCTCAGCGCTTAGCGGCGGCAGCTCCCTGAGGGCCGGGCTGTGAGGGAAGGCAGAGCCCCGCTGAGGCGGCTGCTGGGGACCCTGGGCACGGCCACCCCCGGGTTGGTGGCCCCGGGTATGGCCACCCCCGGCACGGTCACCTCAGCCGGGGTCCCCCTGGGCATGGAGACCCCGGGCCTGGCACGCCAGGCCCCCCCTGTGCCCTCTGCGCCTCACGGTGAGCGGCCTCGGTCCTCTCCTTCCCCAGCACCAGGCTGGAAGGATGATCATAGTGGGAGAAACAAAGCCTACCTTGCTGCTGAGGATTTGGGCACACTTTAATCTTTGCCTTCGCACCTTTGATGCGCTCAGGTTTCCTCAGGGCAGGCCGGGCTGAGCGGGGCTCCAGCCCCACAGCACAGCTTGGCAAGGCTCCTTTAGCTCTCCTTTAAAATACCACATCTGCAGCGCTTCCTTCTGATGATGGCAGAAAAGTAGAGCTCCAGGATTGCTCTAAAGCATATAATTGTCCCTTATATGCATAAAAAGAAGCATAATCTCCTTTTCACATATTACAAACTACATATATTGGTTGTGCACTGATATACAAAGTACAGACTTCTCTGTTATCACTCCCCTTGGTGTGTGACATTATTTTGTTTGCAGGTTTTGCCCTTGAAGTTAACATCTGCAGGTAGGAAACATCTTACTGTATGCTTGCACATCACCTAGCGCAATCCTGGAGACACATGGTGCTTTATATTGCAAAAACAATAAATTGCTGGCAGTTTAAATAGTATTACAGGGTTTAGAGTAACTGTGTAAACAGCTGTGCCTGGGCTTTTAACAGTAACAGTGATCATAAAGACAATAATGGTTATATTTGTTTTTTAAAGCCTAGAGAAAACCACTTGACCTTTCTATTGTTAAAGAATTTGGGTAGAGATGAAGGAATCATAAATCTGAAGCACAGCACAACCTCCATTTATACGCTCATTGGAAGGTGGTGTAAGAAGAAGGATCATCGTTTTACTGTTGCCATATTGCAGAGCCCTCAGGCAGAAGCAAGGCTTTCCTACAAAACGAAGGGGTACCGAAAAGAAAACCTTAATTTTACTGAGGGATATAAACCTCCAAATTACTTGAAATTAAGTGTGCTCCCTCTTGGAGCTGCTTGAGGTAGACATTTCATAGAATTCCTGTAGAAAAATATTATGTCCCTTTTCATGGGCTAGAGAAAACAGAAAATGAAGGGAAAGTATAAATCTCTTCCATTCCACATAGGCCAAAGTAAAGATAAAAGCTTCCTAAAAACTGCAACCACGATTTAATCATAGGGAAGAACACAATTAATGGAGAAATATTTTTTTTTTCCCTTTAATACTCTACTATTTGGCGTTTTCCAACCTCATTTTGTTTCTCTATTTTTATTGTAGATCACTAAAGATTGACTCAGCCCTTCCTCCGGGAGCACTTATCATAATAGCTATTACCATTATGAGAAGCGCCTTTTCCTTCCCTACATTTACCCTACTACTTGCCAGACTCAGTCCTCTGTAGCAGCAGAATCGCAGCTGAAACGTCTGCACCTGAAAACATCAGCCTCTACGCACTCTGAGTTTCATGAACTGGAAGCTGATCAGGACTGATAACTTTGTACTTTCCAGCCACTTGACATGCACCGCAAATAAGATTTGTGTATTTAAGGAAGTTTCACAGATGTTGGTCCATAAAACTACTCTTGGCTCATCTTTGCATCTGACTGCACTTGATCTAATTTAGCAACGCACAGTAATTAATAAATACCAGTCATTCCACCTCAACATGCAGTTTGATACCTACGTTTGTTGTTTGTACATTTCAAAGCACAGAAGTGTTATAAATATGTTTAAATGAATTCTAACATTGTGCAGTGTGTAGTAAGCACCCTGGTACTTCTCATAAATGCTGTTCTTTAGCCTGCAGCAATGCAGAATTACATATGACTGTGCAAGCATTGGCTTTCTTTTGGCTGCTACATCAAACACTGCTGCTACATCTGCAGCATTTCCAGAATGGAAATGACAGAAAATAGTAAAATTAATGATTCTGTAGAGGGATTTAATAAACATTTGTAATTTTCTCTGTTTAAACAGTACAAGAGATTCCAGCCTTACATGCAAACATGAACTGTTTTTGCCCAGGGTAGGGAGGATGCGTGCCACTGAGGGGGATACAAGCAAGCTGCATGTGGGTGGATATTACATCTTTTATTAGACCTGCTGATGTAGGAAGCTTAGGAATTCAGCATCATCATTTCATTTGGGTTTTAAAAGTTCTGCACATTTTCCATTTCAAATTGCAAATCCCGGTAACCATTGTGCTGTAATAATGTTGCTATAGAGCTACAATAATTAGGCAACATAAGAAAGTTTCTAGGTAGAGGACTGTCTAAAGCAGGTTAACTCCACCTACAATTTTTACCGTGGACTGTGCAAAACAGATCCAAAAGGAACTAAAACCTGAGTTACAAACCCTTGCAAGATATAATCAACTGCAATAGCAGAGCATGGGAGGGATCTGGCTTTTGTTGCTAACTGTTCTGAATTTTCAAATTCTTCGGAAACTTACAAAATTAACGTTTAAAGTTGTCTTAAAGTGTAATTCACAAATAGCACCCTCACTGCTAGGTTTCAACACCTTTGGTTTAAAACCGAGGCAGCCTGTACAGAGTTTTTGTCTTTAAAGTCAGCTCTAAGGAAGAACAGTTATTATTTTTTAAAAAGTGATTTTTTCCTTTTTAATTAAAAAGTGACTGCAGAAGTTTCATTTTTCAGTTAGAGTAAGAAGTGAGGCATATATAACATATGGTAAACCACAAGGCTTCCCAGAAAGTATATAATTTATTTCATACATCTCTAAAATACCACCAAGCAGGACACATGCAAAAATACAGGCCTCCAAAATACCATAAATCAAAAAAAGTATGTTTCAAAAAAGAACAGGTCCTGCCCTCCTCACACACATACCTCTTTTTGTTCCTTGCAGGCCACCTTTGGCAGTCTCTTGGGTTGATCCCTTGCACCTCTTCCACTCACGCACTAAGAAGAAGAGCAAGCGAGACAAACTAATCTGCATTTCTAAGTGCAAATAAAAATAAGTCCTCTAAACAACTGCGTATAAAATGAAGTGCCAAAGAACGTATTACAGCAAAATGAAATCATCTTTCAGTTGAGCTGGTTAACGCAGGCAAAAACTTGTTTGTCACACTGCTAAGCATGTAAAGAATTTTGTCACAGTTTAATGGATAAGATTTAAGTCGTGTATTTACAAACAAGCTTCTGTTCTGACAAAAGGAAAAAGCAGTGTATTTTTAAGAAGTGTTCCCATATAGTCTCTAAAGTTGCAAAAGAGGACAATTCAACACTGACCGGGGGAGGGAAGTGTTCTCTGTAAAAATGTGCATGCTACTGTCTTCAAAGAAAAAAAAAATATTTTAGTGGCAATTTTAATGGCGAGTTGTAGTACTGAAGAGCACTCAATATATTTGTGAAACCTACTGCAAGAGATTAATACAGACGACATGCTGTATTAGAGAAACCCTATTGCACCTCATGTTGCAGAACTCAAAAAGCTGATAGATTTTAGCATGATACACATCTTACAGAACAAGTTACTTTGAAAACAGTTATGAACAAATGCTGTATATAATAAAAATTGTGAAATATGACCTAGTTTCTGCATCTAAAATCACGGTCAAAATTTAGGTGTTTAGCTCAATGCTTCAGCACCCAAAGTATGAGGGATCTAAGCTCAGCCACTTGGTTCAAGCTTAGAAGTCAAATGCCTGCACAACAGATTTCCAGTTCTATTTCTGTCTGAAAAAGCCCACCGCCCACAAAAAGATGAACAGGTCCAGGAGACGGATGCTTCCCTAGCTTTAATCATCAATGATTAAATACGTAACAGTCAGATCACACATCAAGTGTGACCCTCAGATTCCTTTAACACAAACAAAAAAAAAAATAAAATAAAAAAGCACCCTAACTGAACTCCTCAAGAAAACACAAGACATGGTAAAATTTCCTTCTTTTGAAAGGGGCTCCAAGCCCCAACTCCTTCCTCTCAGGAAAACACCATGAATCATATTCAATTTCAAATACCTTTCTTGCTTAAATTGCTTTGCGAACATCCATCGAGGAGTGAGAATGCATGGTTAGCAGTTATCAAGCACATACAGCTGATGCAAGCTATTAATTTCTTCCATAGAGTGTCTTAACATAAACAATTGCTCAGACTGAGCAGAGAGCAGTTGGCCACCAAACTGAACAGAAACAAGAAGCATGCGTGGGGGAAGGTCAAGTATTTAAGATATGCAGCCATCTGTATGTAGCATTTGTTTAGGACTACTGCTACATGCTTCTACTAAGAAGCCAGGCTGCAAGAGGAAGTCTCTTTTAAAATGCTTCTTAAGATACACAGCAGGCATTAATATACAGATATAATAAAATGCTGCATCTGTAACAGGGTATGAGCAAAGTGCCCTTGCCACAGTGTCAGAAATCTGAGAATATGTGGGGAGCAGCGAAAGAAACAGAAGTCAGACGAAGATAAGTGCAATGATGACAGCATTGCTCTGAACTGCAAATCCCCAGCAGCTGAAACGCCTTAGAAGCTCCAGCTGGAAAAGGTCCTTGGTCAAACAAGCTAGAATTGCATTTTAAATTTTACTTGAAGGCTTTTTTTTTTTTTTTTTTTGTATATGCACAGCTGACTGAAGCCTGTGTTAGTTTTGTTTCATCACTGGTGCTGGAAGGAAAGACAGAAGTGACACGGATGCTTTTTCTCTGCAGAGTGTGATGAATATAGGGCTGCTGAAGCACATTCGTGAGGGACCTGCATTCCAGTGTACAAGACATCTTTGGAAAACGTGGGCTGGCAGAGGTATATTGGATAGTTACGGGTCTTCCAAGGATCCCAAACAAATGCCAGAGTTTTGCAGTATTTGTTTTTGAGGTTAACACACAGAGGCCTAATGTAAATGTTTTATTTAAAGTAAAAATTGTGCACAAATAAAGGGAATGATTACACAACAATGTTCAAGACCACATTCCACATGAAACAGGAAAATAGTGACAATATTAACTAGCAGAGCACCTAAGAATCCAACTTGTGTACAAAAAGGTTAACTCCACATAAATACATCATGCTTCTGATGCAGACATTGTATTCAAAAAAACAAAGCCTACTGCCCTGAACTGTTTACACCCTATGTCCCTTCTGAATATTCATGACACTTGCTATATGCTCAACAGTGAAAAATAACTGTTAATATCATGGCACTTTGGAGAAAATTAAAGTTTAAGAATGGACTTACAGTCATGTAAGACCTTTGTAATTTATCTCATTGACAATGGTTAGATATATAAATAAGGTATTCTTTTCTGTAACATTATCATTTTCTTTTGCTTTGAGCACAAAAGACAGTGTATTACCCCATAACACTTCTGTGATGAACAGCAGAAATGCCCTTCCCTACGTAAAGCCATTTTACTTAATACCCCATATGAAATTAAGCCACTGTACATTTTTTCTTGCTTGCTTTAAGTAACTTCCAAGTTTAATACCAATTAAGTCCTGCTGTCTAAACTAGTCACCCAAGTGTAAGAGTGAAAGGCTAAACACTTGATCACAATCTTAAAACTGCATGCAAGCAGTTCATTTCACATGAACTAACCACACTGAAGTTACCAGTTGCTCTTTAGAAATAGGTTTACTCTGATAGTTTACATTTGAAAATACACAACTTGAGTTCAAGGGAACCTGACTTAACAGTGCAGAGGTTCAACGTTTCCCTGAAATTGAGGCCCCTCCAATCACTTCCCAGTTTTGAAAATTCAGTCCGATATTTGTTTCCTACTCACATTGCGAAGAAAAGTATGAACCAAATCCCATACTATCAACTACTGTGCAATTGTGCAATCTCTCCCCCTGAAGCTAATGTGTAAGTGAAAAAATTCACCATAAGATTGGTGCTATGAATTTACAGTTTCACCACACAAGGATTTTTCAAGGAGAGACACTGACTAAACAGAAATATTATTAAAAGCTTCAGATAAGGTTTGCTAATGTGTGTTTACAGACACTTAAATCTGCTTTCAGTAACACTCAGCCTGCCATACAGCTCTTATTTATATAACACAGATTCTTTTCTTCAATATCTCTTAATCCCTTTTCCCAAAAATACAAAATAAAAATAAAAAAGTGATACATTTGGCATTTCTTCAGCCTAAGACATTCAAAACTATTCCTCAAACATTAAAAATAAGCCATGCTGTATATTACACTGTTTACTAACGTGAAATGTAAGAAATATACCTCCCAAAAGTCCTAGTTTGAACTGTTCTATTTATTCCGATTGCTTTACTATTAGATTTGAGTTTACTACCAACATGTAAGGTTTGATTTTGATTACAAATTACTGTCTATAAATGGAAAAGTTAAGGGAGTCATTGTGGACAGCACCTATTTTTTTCTAGACGTGCTTTTTCCACCGGCAACAGTATGGCAGTGAGATTTAAAATAAAAAAAGGGAAACAATGCCCTTACCTAGGCCATAGCTGTAGTGTATGCAATTCTAATACAGTAAGACAGAAACTGTGAAAGCAATAAATAATAGCATGAGGTTCTGCACTCTTCAGTATTAGCTGCCCATTCCTGCTAAATTGCACTCTACTAATTTTAATTTTTGAAGTATTAATTGAATTCCACTTACTTAAACTGACACTGAATACCACGCAACCCTCACTGAAAGGGACAGGCTCAGAAAGGCACTCTGTATCAAACTGCGTGCAAATCCTTGTATATCATTTTGGAGTGAAGCCTATTGATTCTAATACTGAGTTAATCAACTCCTTTAGGACAGGATCAATATACTCTATGAGAACAGCCATTCTTGACCTATTCAGTTAAAAAATCTGCTTTCCTTACTGTCATTTAAATCTGAAGGGCAAATGTAGCTGTAAGATGGAGCTGCAACTTCGACATCTAAGGAGAACAGGGCTATCATACATTTAGATTTAGAACTACAAAAGTCATGAGGTCTTACTTGTCTTGCTGGAAAAATGGAAGTCCTTTAATGGTATTTTATTACTTCCCCTAATGCAATTTGTATTCTTAAAGCAATAAGAAAACTTTCCTTTATCAGAACACTGCATTGGCAAAGTATACAGCCAGATCCCATTGTTCAGTCAGGAACCCCAGAGACCAACGTCCATATTAAGAATCAAGTTTGGCAAGACTGCTGGGAAGTTTACATTTTAAATCTTCTGGCAGCCCAAGGTTCAGCACGACGACTGTCCCAGATGACAATTAATACAAAAATTACTGACTAATCCACACTAGGTGGCAACGGTATGACGTTTTGTTATTCATTTTTATGCAAGTGCATTCAAATGAAGAGATGTTTATCCATGCAAAAACAAACAGAGTAACAATTGGCACAGTCCAGAAATGGAGAATTCAGACACATTCCTCAGCTGACATCAAAAGAGGATTTATGTATTCAAAGCCTTCAAATTCAGACTGGTCAATCTTCTTCACAATATCACTATTAAGATTAAAAAAAGTTGTTAGCTCAACAAAATTCAAAAGCAGCAAGATTAGCTGGCAGTTCGTCTTAAAAACATAGACCTCTACAATAGACTGCAGTTGAGAACATCCCCCTTTCTTGCTTTTAACCCTCTCTTTCCTTGTAACTTTTTTTCTAGACCCTGCGACAGTGACAAAACCACTCGGGAGCAATATTCGAGAAACAAAATGCAGAAATAAACCACACAACAAAACAGGTCTTCTCCTTCACGTGTTAGTTTCTTTCAAGTGATACCATTAAAACTTGTAAAATAGCACTTATTCATCCTTTCTTAAACTAAAATTCTTTATAGTAGCTTTCCAATTGCTGATTTTTACATCGTACAATAGCACAATATTGAATCCATCCACTCTGAGCCTACTATGAGGTCACACAAGAATTTTCCAAACTAACACAAGAAATAATTATTTACTGCTTTACATACACCCTCTGTACTATAAATACAGCTATTCTATGAAGTTATCTAACTCCTTCACTGACTTATCAAAATGTCTTAAATTCTGTATTACTTACTCATCATCTGGAGTGAGCTGCACAGGTTCATTGGTGAATTGGGAATCAAAGTTATCCAGACCAAATTCTCCAGATATATTTGGTTTAAACGGAGGTACCACTTGCTTTTGCTCCATCTAAGAATAAATGCATTTAGTGACACCAAGAATGAGTTACAACCTACTGAATTATCTTTAAACGAGGCTGGAAGTTACCCTTAATTTTCTTTTGTATGCTTTCTATGAGCATTCTATTAAACTACTGTACTTACAGTACGTAAAAAGAATTAAAAGGTTCTGTATTATGACTATGGTACACCAGTTACGAGCTTACAGTTTTTGAAAGTTTTTTTCTTTGTGGCATCCCATACAACAAAAACAAGTTATCACTGCGTACAAAGGAAGTAAGTCACACCAACAGGTATTCACATACCAGGTCCCAATCAACGTTGCGAAAGAATGGATGTCCCTGGATATCTGCAAATCCTGTTTGAGGATGGCAGCCTAAACGCTCTTTTGGATCCTGTGCAAGAACAAAAATATTTCTAAATTGGTGCCACAGCCTACATGTGAATAAAAAGACACACATTATGAATTCTGTGAGATGTTACGAATTGTTATGAATTCTGTCACAAGGAGAACGAAGTTAACATTATTTATTTTGGAAAATGTTCCAATTTACTGTCTGAAACAGGCACAAATATATGGAAGCCTATAACTGAATTGTATATAAACAGCCACCCCATCTATCCTCATTTTTATTTGGACCTGTTTAAACGTACTGTCATCTAACCCAGCTCTGAAACACACAAGTGAATTTGACTCTTCCCTCTCAATACGCAGATTGCCTATGTGAGGCAATTGCACTGGGATAGCAACTGCAAGTTCCTGATAAATACAGCTGAAAGATTATTTTAACAAGTCCTTCCACTAGGAGGCTGTAACACTACAGCTCTCAATACAGGAGGACAGGAGGAAGCTGCAACAGAAGCAGTGTTCTTAAACAGTATTACCTTCTGAGTAATTTTAACCAAATCTGGTTTCTCCTGCTACTCTCCCCTGACTTCTGCAACTCACTAAATAAAATCCAGCATGTGCTTAGACTAATCCACTGCCACGGATGCAGGTTTTGACTATCAGGCTAGTTAACTATCAGCAAATAGCAAGTGCATAGTGCCTCTGCATTTTCCTCAAGGAGGACATCAGAAGTTGTCAGAGTGATTTGCTGAACTCCTATTTAAGTACCCAGACTAATCTGGTACAGTTGTCCAATTCCTCAAGTTAAAGAAATTATTTAGAGTATTTCTAAACCTTTTAATTTGAAATTTACTCTCAACTCCAGGCTAAGAATCTAAAACTTCAGGTTCTAAGAGAAATATCTAACACACATTTCCCAGCCCCATTAAAATTCTGCAATATGTCCACACCTTTTCTACCCTGTCTCTGTGTACAGTAGATAAGGTACATCTGCTACACAACAATTAGTCAACAGGTTTTAAAAAACAGCTTCTCTTGAGAAGTCTCAAATTGTCTGATTTAACTCTTACCTTATTAAGGAAACTCTTTAGAACACCTGCTGCTTTAACAGAAAGGGATCGGGGAATTCGGATCTGTTTTTCCAAAATTACTGCAAGAAACCAAGGTTCACATCAGCCTTTGCACCTTTAAAGTTAGATTAAAGGTAAGTAGAGACAAAGCACTAAAGTATATGAACATTCATTGTACTTACCTTGAAATAGATAGTCTTCTGTGTTCTGATCGGGATTGTCTGAACTTCCAACAATATCGAATGGTGACCTGCCTGCCATCATTTCAAACATAAGTACCCCAAGTGCCCACCAGTCTACGCTGAAGCCTAGAATTCACATGAGAAAATACCGATTAAGTTTTTTTAGAGCAAAAATACATTTTTAGGGCTAAAGCAAGACTTGCTTTAAGAAGAATTAGCTCAGAAATTTAAGTATCAATTAAATTTCTGATTACGTAGTTCTGTGTGACCTACTGAATAGAGGAAAGGTAACAGCTGTAACAGACATTACTTGGTTCATTGGGTGCAGGGTAAGAAGGAATGCCGTACAAAGAAAAGGAAACTCAGCAGGTTTAAAGGTTGGTGTTACAACCCTAAAGTCTTAGATTATATATAAGCTTAGTCATTGCTAACCAACAGTGCATTATCTGAGGCGGGGGAAGGACAAGAAGGAAGTACATGGTTCTTAATAGTAGCAAGACAGTCATTTATGGAGATGAACATAGCTATATTGTTATGCACTGCTAAAGAAAAAAAATGCAGCTAGGCTTAGACTGATATAGTCTGAAGTCTGTTAGATCAAAGATCTGCTTGGCACAGCACTGGAAGCTTAGGAAGAAAAGGTAAGTAGAGGAAACATACACGGTAAACCCTTTGCCTTCTGTACTCTCTTATCTCGTTTCAGGAATCTTGTGGACTTCCTGAACAAGCAATTGCATAGACAATTTCATTTTTTTTAAACACTGAACATTGTGAAAGGGATGTCCATTATCTAAGCCCTTTGCAATACATTTATTACTATACATTTATTACGATCACTGCTGCCAAATACAAAGGTCCAAAAATGAACACAATTCAAGACAGCAAGTAAATATTTTAGAGTATATAAAATAGTTATAAACAAGAATAAGTTTAGAAGACCCATGCTATTCTTCAAGATTGGTAAAAAGTTACGATGTGGGAGGCATGGTGTCTCATTTGCTTGGTGTAATGTTTCCTGTCTTTGAAGGGTTTTTTCACTCTTTCAGAAAGAATGTTGAGTTAAATGGATCAGGTGTGTGATGGAGATTTGTATGTTCCACTGCCAAACATCTTGAGTAAGAGATAAGCCAAAAGTTATACAAGAGCAGTGAAAAATGCAACTTACCATAATCCTCCCCCCGAAGAATTTCAGGAGCAATATAGTTCGGAGTTCCACAGAATGTGCTAGTTATATCGCCAGGCCTCAGTCCTTCCTTTAAAAAAAAAGGATGGAGACAAAATAAATCTTAGGAAGAGATTCCACTCTCCCACTCCACTGAAGACTGCACTTGGAATTAATGCAAGTGTCCTGAATAAACTGCTTTCATTTTGAAATGAGTATACAGCCTATCTGCATGTGTATAAACAAATACTTGGAACCTTCACCATTTTATGTCTCTACATCTTTTAAATTAGAACAATTTCTTAATTGTTGATTTTACTGGTTAGCAAGGAACTGCAGCTTACCTTGCACATGCCATAATCTGTGAGTTTAATATGCCCTTCAGAATCTAGTAGCACATTATCCAGTTTTAAGTCTCTGTAGATTATCCCCCGTTCGTGCAAATAGTTCAATGCTAGGCTGATTTCAGCGGAATAAAACCTAGAGCAGAAAGAGATAATGATTACCCAAACAAACAAAAAAAAACAAACCACCAAATCTTGGTAGAATTATACTTTTCTAAATAGCTTTTTGTGTATTCCATTGTAATTTTTCACCAGGTGAGCAGATAAGTTGTTTGTAATAATACAACCATTTCTATCCACAGTCACACACACTTTTTTTTTTTTTAAAGTAATATTAATGTCTGGTGAAATCATTCCTTTCACCTCAACCTGAGATGAAATACATGCAAGAACTCAGCATTTGCCTAGACAGCTCTTCATGGTTGTTCTAAAAGAAACACATTACCATTAGATAATTTTAAAAATACCACAGGAGTGTTTTTCTAGAAAAATCAGAATCAGATGCAGTCATCAACGGTAATGCTAATACAAGCAATTCTTACGTGATTCCAATTATAGCTCCTTTCTGAAACAAAAAACATTGTAGCTTGCAGCAGTAAAATGAGGATGCAGTATCAAATTTATTAAATTCTTAAGATCTGGAGAAGATTTGCAAGCTCACCACCATAATCTCTGCACTACTGCACTGTGTCAGAAAACCAATGGTTCTGATGAAATCTGCAAGTAGACATACCTGGCATGCTCCTCTGGCAGTTTTCTCTGCCTCTGCATGTGAAACATTAGATCTCCTCCATTTACATACTCTATAACAAAGAATAACCTGAAACACACAAAAGTGTATCACAAGTGCTTCTATACAAGGCTGAAAGACTTCCCTATTGAACAGATATTTAAGATGTTACAGGTCTATTACTGGACAAATGTCAGTTTAACTTCTCCCATCTCTCTGGTAACACGGTTGGCTTCACCTATTTCCTTTCCCTTGAATAAACTCCCAAAGTTAAAAATCAAATATACAAAGTTTCACTAGATAATCTCTTTACTGATAGAGGAAAGTAAGTAATCCTTCCCACAATCCGTTACAACTACTGCTTCTCATCATTATGTATGACTATATAAATAGATTGACATCAGTGTCCGTGCACATAAAAAAATTCCACGTTTTCCTTCATGATCCTCTTAATCTCATTTGTTCATAATTAGTATTACTAATATCTTACAAATACTCTCTTCTCACTTAGCTCTACTAGCTTATCACCTTTTTGTACAGCAATGACACTGTTTAAATATACAATAACTTCTATTTATACTGAAAATTGTTACTGTATAGAATAGTAATTTACTCTGTTGAGATCTCTTTTCCTATATACAGAAACAAAAAAAAAAAAACATTTTCATCTATATACCACTGTTTTCCAATTTCTGCTTAGAGATTCATCTTCAGAGTCTATGCATCACTTAGATTATTTATTTATTTATACTACTGATTTCACCTTCCTTAACCTATTTTTTCCTCCCATTCTAGTTTGTCTCTTCTACTCCAGATTCTCAAGCATCTTTTTTTTCTGCTGGCTGTATCTCTCTTTCTTTCTAGAATCCTTCCCGTTATAACAACCAGTATTTCACAATCTTTTGCATCTTTCTAATCCGAAAAGCTTAAATGATAAACATGACTTTTGTTCATAAAAGGCTACAGTGATTTACAGTACACTGACTTTTACTACCTAACTAACATTTAATCCTTTAAATAGGCTTCTGAGGTGCTAACAATAGGGAATATTTATTGAATAAAAGACTATTATCTTATCATCTGACGACCTTTACCTGCTTTCTGTCTGGAAACAAGAATGTAGTCCAACAAGAAAGGGATGATTTGAAGCCTGTTCAAAGACGTGTTTCTCTGTCTGAACCCAATCAATGTCCTGTTTAAAAAAAGAGGCATTTGGATAAAGATTGTTGTACTTTGTAGGTCAAACACTAAATACAATTAGCAGAAAAACTGGTGCAGATGAATGTAATGTATCATTAACAAATGCAGAAGAAATCAATGGTATACCAGAAATAGATGCAAAAGCTCTTGAATAGCAGACCACAGTTACTCAAATCTGTTTACAGAGTAGCCTAAAGAAATGTGAGGGAAATCTTCAGCAACCAGAGGAGCATGGCAGTTGAATACTGCAATTCCTACAAACTACAAGTTTCCTCTAATCACTGTGTAAGCTACAGCCAAATTAAGACGGACTGATTTGAAGAACAAGTAGAATAACATCGTGAGGATCTCCATTGTGACCAAAAATCCATAAACTTGAACACATGAGAAACAGACTCCACCTCTTCCTTTTTCAGCCCAGTGAACGCAACAGGAGAAATACTGCATAGTGCTTCAAAATAACGAAGTGTGAGAGGCTCATTAACTTGAATTCTGCATGAGTTACTGCTGCAGACAGGGCCGATTATGACAGTGACAATACTGCTTGAAGTAATGAGGCTCACGACAGAAACTACTGGCACTGGATGACTGCTGTGAACTACTGGTCTGTCAATGAAGACCTCAAAATTGGTCATTTGTCTTGTGAACTTGTAAAAAATATTTCTTCAAGAAGTTGAATGTGTAATGCATGATTTCCAACTAATTTTGCAGACATAGAAGCCTGGCACCCCCTTGTTGCAGGTACTAAAGCTCTTCAGAACAACTGGCTGAGTTATTGATAAAAAGCTTGCCTACCTCATCATCATTGACGAGTTCTTTTTTCACCACCTTCATTGCATAAATGCGTTCTGTTTTCTTCAGTCGAACAAGCAGTACTTTGGCATAACTGCCTCTTCCTATGACTCGGAGCAGATCAAAATCCTGAAGACCCAAACTGGAGGAAGCTTTGCCACTTTCTCTAATGCCCATTGCCTGTTGACAGAGATACTTTGGAATTAGTGAGCAGGCTTGCCAATTTTAACAACTGCAGTTGCTATTGTTTAAGGAAAGTTAGCATTTCAAACAGAATAGCAAAATGAATATAAACAAGTGATTCAAATAACACTCGTTATTCTTAAAACTACCCTTGAAAAGCAATGTCAGGGGAAAGGAAGGAAGCAACGTGGCAGATGAGAACAAGTGAAACTGGAAGAGTTTGGAATACTTTCTAAATCAAAGTGCATCTCAACTCCAGTTTCAAAGTAGAACAGCTTACAAGACGTACATGCATACACCTGAGTTAGCATCTCAAATGCACTTTATGTATGAGTTTTCATTTCATGACAATATAAATTATGAAGGCATTAAAACAGAGAATTCTTGAAGATTTCTGAATATAGTTAGCATGGTTAGATACTTTACCTCTTTTTCTTCACCAACATGGTCCAAGCTCTCATGGCTTGATGGATTATATGGAATCACTAGAGGTGCAAGAAAAACAATGAGACTTGACATGAAAGAATTTTTTTCCCTAAAGTTTCCACACCCAAGAACTGAAGCAAGAGAGAAACAGTTTAAATGTATATAATGTAAGCATTGAAAACTGGCAACCTTTTTTTGTTGTAATTTCTGAACTATTGGAATAATTTTTTGCTGCATTAACAACCACTATAGCTAACGCAACACTCTATAATGATATTTGGAAACCTATTTAGATTAATCTCAACGCAGAGCATCTCATTCAGAATATCAGCTTTTTGTTATTTTAACTGATCATTGTCTATATACAAATTCAAACATCAGGATGACCATTTTGACTGCTGCAAGAGTGAATCTGTTTGTCCACTGATCACATAGAAACCTTACTCATTTTTTTTCCACTGTAATTGTGTTTAGGGCTTTTGTTGATTGTTTGTTCAGGACTTTTAAAATATGCAACATATCAATGGGAAAAGGTAGCTGACTGCCTAGATTTTTCATTTTTAGCCTAGTTTCTTAAACTGCAAGATACAGAAAACTAAGGGATTTTTATATTTATTTTCCCCTTAGTATTAAGAATCTCTTATTTTTCTTGTTCTATTAATATAATTAAAACAATGTTTTAAGAATAACTTGCTCAACGTTATCCTGTTTCATTTTAAAATCCACGTTCATGTTTCATCTCCATACAGTAAATTAAGGAATAAAAATAATTGATCTTACCTGATTCTACATTATCTGGATGCACCGATGATGGATCCATAGGCATTATTGGTTCCTGCAATTAAGCACATTTTTGTAATAGACTGTGAAAAACATTACTTTGGAGACAATAATTGATCCCCGAGGAATATAATCTAGCTACTTTTTAACATGATGAATCAACATAGTTACTGCTCTAATCCATACACAATGAATATTAAGAACGACTCTAGTCCTTATTTTACCTATTTTCCGAAGTTATGACAAGTTCCCAGAAGCTGTTGAAGTGACAACTTAATACAACAGAGAAAAAGTAGTACAGCAGATGAGAACTGAGACAGAAAATCTCGAGTACTTTAGCAGTACATATATTAGTCAAATCAACTTACAGAATATACATGTAGACTTGTAGACATCTGCTTTTAATATTAAACTAGGAAAGATATTTATTTTATCCCCCCCAGAGACTCAAGAACTAAAGATGATTCCATCTCTTGAGAGAAGTCTCAAATTTTTTGTGCCTCAATCATCCTTTTCTATATAGAAAATAGTCAAATAATCTAGCAGATGTTTAGAGAAGATATTTTACTTGCAGTTCTCTTTGAAGATACAAAATAGTGTCTGTGTGCATATATAAGTACACAGCGTAACAGTACAGTGAAGGAAAAGGTAAATATATCTGTCACAGGAATAAATAACGGATGCAAGAATAAGACTCACTAAACTCTTCTCACTGAACTGCCACTTTGCTAAGTGACTCTGACATTTTCCTGCCATTAACACAGCAGACAAAGAATGACAACCTTTCATATTTCATCTAGCATGATTATTTGCAGACTACAGTTTGAAAGCCATTAGTATGAAGTGGGCTCTTTTGATTAATTTCTTTAAAAACAAACAAACAAAAACCAAAAGAGACAACTTTTCAGACAAACCATACTTACTGGTTGTAGTGTATGACGTCCACATTCAATATTGACAAGCTTGTGACACTTCTTGTGAACAAGGAGTTTGCAATTGATGCATTTATATCCCTGGCGACCCAGGCCCCATATTCGGTCAGTGCAGATGGCACAATGAGCTCGCTAGAATGACAAATCAACAAAACCGACTGAAGAGCAAAAGTAAACAACAAAATCTATTTAGACACGCTCCACACTCTTGTTATTGAAGAATAGTGGATAGAAGATCAGAGACCCCTAATGAAATTAGCACTACATGAGCAGAGTCCCTATCTCAGAGCTTAAAGATAGAACAGGCAGATACCACAGAAGAGCTCAGAAATTACAAATGAACAATAAGCAGCAACTGCCATACAGGAAGGAGCACATGTGCTTGGAAAGGTGCAGGCACAGTCAGGCTCTTCTGCTGCACGTGGACCCAGAGAGACGTGAGCCAACTCCAGGTCAAACACAGTACAGGTAAACCAACAGGTTCCTGCAACCAAACTGACTTGCTAAGTGTCTCATCATCTCTCTGTGTAGATGAGTACTTAGATTTGTAGAGAGAAAAGCAGGAGAGCAAAAGCTTCAGCACAGTTAAACCACCAGGTAACAGGAAATGAGAGGGTCACCACTCACTGAAGAACACTCAATGCAACTCAAAAGAACCATGAAAACATGGTGCCTACAAAGCAAGAGAGAAAGTGATTCCGTGATGGTGCCTTGACAGCCTTTGACTAGGAAGAGGTCAATGAGTGTTTCCCAGAGCATTGTAAGAAGAAAAAAAAAAAGAAAAAAAGAATAAAAAAGAGTACAGTTAGATGAATAATGCTGAAGATGAGGTTTAGCAGAGACAAATTTTAGCATTATTTAGCGCATGATACAGTCAACTTAGAAAAGAAAGAAAAGTACTGAAGCTGTCAAGGAACCTTGCTTATTCGTTTTTTTTGTTTTGTTTTGTTTTTTTAAATAAACACAGCAGATAGTCTTCCTGGTTCTTAACTGTGTTTGACTACTGCTTTTTGAAAATATTGAAAATGGTCTGTTACTTACAGTTGCTTACATGCCACCATAAGCAGAATGTTTAGAAAAACATCTCAGCTTTTGTTTAAAAGTAATGAAAGAAAAGTCTGTGCATCATAAGCAACTCTGACTTTTTTTATTCCTAGAACATAAAGAACTGCAAATGCACTGTCAGCTCAGTCATCTAATGTGAGTGGTAAAGTTTGCCCTCTATTAAGGTTTTAAGGGAACAATGGAGCATTTAACTAGTATCATTACAGACTGTACTGAGAAATGAATAACAAATATTTATTTCTTGTTAAGTGCCTGATTTTATACTGAGAAAGTTTCCTGAAGCTGTAATTACCAAAGTACTACAGACAATCAACAAAAATGAGAATAAATTTTGAGAGTAAATCTACCTTATAATTTTTCAAGGCAGTAGCATTAAAATTACAAAATTAGACATCCCTGTAACATGGTTTTAAATACCCAACAAGAGTCTCACCCTGTTAAATCGTTTGGCTTGGAAAGTGTGACCATTTGCACAATAGAGCTTTCGCCACCGGCGGGCGCCTCGGCGATAAATGGATTCTAAGAGGAAAAACATATGATTATATCCATAAAAATATAAACGCAGAACTACAATATCTTCTCATGGACAATTCTGTGCAAAGTGATTTGCAGAGTAATGTTTCACTCCTGCAGCCTTACAGAAACACAGAGTAATGTTCTAAGTATCTTTTTAATTTTTTTAAATTTTGGAGAAAATTTAATGTAGAATACTCTAACCAACTGTCAGTGAGTTGAAAGAAGGAAAGTGATCCAAACAATACAAGCACTTGTTTGCAGAACATGCACCTACCTTGCCTAAACTCAAGGAGGAGCTGTGTGAAAGGGAAGGAGGGAAGAAGGTGCATTTCATGAGCATGCCATGATTTGTAAGATTGCTTGCACAAATCCTCCAGTTTTAGGTCCACAGCCACCACCGTATTTTTGCATTATCAAGAACCAAAACTGAGAACTAGGATACACAAAACTACACTGCGTTGCAAACCTATTTCAGATTTAGTCTACAACCTTGTTTTTTCAGAAAAGCAGCACTGATCATACTGCCAAAGTTAATTTTTAAGCAGGTACACTGACATTTGTCAGACTTGGATATCAAACTGACAGATGTGTTCATGCATAACACACCCATAACCTTTTATAAAATGAATATTAACAGCATAGAAGTCTACATTAAGACAGACGGAAAATCACCTCTGTAATGGTTAGTACATTTGCTAGCATGATTTAAAGGTTTTTGGAGAATACTTATATAGCCTAAACATTGGTTTAAAACTGGTGATATGACACTTCATTACCACTGGTTACAAGCCTTTGCTCACATTAGTCAGCTAGCAATCTGATATCTACTAGAGACAGAAATAGAATAAAAAAACTGTCACGATAAAAGAGGCAAAAGCAAGGAAAGCAGAGACGCATGGATAGTTAACAGAAATGCAAAATGTTTTTTATTAACAATGATTCAGAGATGACAAACAACATTTAATTTCAGCAAAAAGTTTCTACTCCTTTTAAATACGTAAGTTGTAGAGATTTTGCATTATTAATGCTTATAAGCACAGAAAGCCAAATGATAGAATATCAAAATTGCCAAGAAAAGGAAATCTATTCAGTCTTCTAGAATAGGAATCCCTGATTTTAAGTACTTCTTCACTAAAAAGCCTACTTACTATCTTCTCCCGGACAAGGCATGCCAGGCCGTTCTGGTACGCAAGGGAATACTGCAAGAAAAACATTGGATTTCTATTAATTTTTGTTCCAGACAGAAAAATCTTTGGGTTAAGTACAACACTTCTGAAAGGCACTCAGAATACACTTTAACAAAACTTAGTTTAACAGAAAGCAAGCTGAAAAGCTCCCACAAAAATCTTTGCTAGACAAAACAATGATCCACATGAGAAATAAAACCGAACAGCAGAGCAAACAAAGTTATTTCCTAACAGAGGTAACTAGCAACAACTACTGATGATGGTTTCTCACGTGGACAATTCCTGCAGTCAGTATTTAGAAATCTTGACTATAAATATCATACTACAGTATCCTAACAGCCAAGTGTGATCTTGTCTATACTAGCCCTTTTTTTTCCCAGGGTTATGTATATTATTTATATATAAAACAGATACAATTTTTTTCTATTTTTA
This sequence comes from Aythya fuligula, assembly GCF_009819795.1. Lineage (NCBI taxonomy): Eukaryota > Metazoa > Chordata > Aves > Anseriformes > Anatidae > Aythya > Aythya fuligula. The sequence continues at coordinate 21,671,324 of NC_045567.1, forward strand.
AAAAGATTTTCTGGGAAGCTGAAAAGCTGTCTCTTCCTTCCAGCCAAACTGATGAAGAAATGTGGGTGCTGTATAACATACACACATATTTTCTAACATTCATTGCCAGCAAGCATACGAATTAGAGATGGTAGCTGTCTCATCAATAAACTAAGACCAAAGTATTTTATCTTCACTTAATTTCATAAAAGACATTTACAAGTGCTGACAGCAAAAAAGCGTGGTGCATGGTTTTCAGCATCCTTGGCAGGATGCCACAATGGACTTTAACCAAGGAAGCTGGAGTAGTGCAAAAGACACACATAATACATAAAAATTGCACTTCTTTGTAAGTGCAATCATTAGAAGTAAAACATTGAATTTCACCATACCATGAATTAGAAGCTCTGAATCCTTGTTTAGCTCATACAACCTAAAGGCTTCTTCCAACTCCAGCTGGGAAGAAACGGTACACGGGTCTCCTGAAGAAAGAAAAGAGAACAATACAAAACTTAACCCAATTAGTTCTGTGCCATTCGACAGTTCCCTCACAGTTGTGCCTAAGATTATTATTGTAGGAAAACAAAACAATATTCTCCTGCACGGTAGTACTTATTTTTCATTCTGTTCAGAGAGTACATCTGAACATAGTCACATTGAATGCTTTCAAGGAAAGTAAGAATCTAAGATATTCCCAAGTTGCAAGCAGATCATAATCACAAAGTATCATTGGCTTGGTCTCCTACAAAGTTACGCATTATTTCAGTACAAGAGGTGCAGGATACCTTATGGAAAAATACTTCTAGATTGTCCATTATCAGAATTCTATCTTTATTCTTTTCTGAATTTCATAACACTTAAAGCCACTCCAATCTTTGAAGTCACCTTTAGCCGTTTTTCATCACACTGCATGTCCCTGCCCAATTAGCCTATCTGGGCATCAAACCGCCTACCCACTGCACAAACTCACACAATGGAGAGCAGGGCAGGAGGAGAAGGAACAACTATTTATTCAAACACACCAAGAATCAACAAACCAGTTTTTCTTCATTTGTTTTTGACACCTGTGCAAACAGTTTTGTGTTTCTTTTTGGCAGAAGAAAGGGAGGCTTTCAAGAGCATATGCAGTGCTTTGAACTAGGCACAGGTTTGCAGACATTAGTAGGAAGCTTCATAATTAAATCTGACTTGCACATTTATTTTTTATTGGTGATCACAATGGCAATAGCACGTAACTGACCTTTCCCACAATGCCTTCAGATTCACAATTTCACTTCAAAAATCTAATGGGGAGTAACAGAAGTCTGAATTCAAAGTATTATTAATGGTGGCTAAGTATTAAAAAAAAAAAAAGTGTTACAAGAATATTCTTTCACCAATGAACCAGTAATAATTTTGCAGTTATCTAAAGCCAGATAAAATATCAATGGAAAATATTCAATTTTGACTTATTTAACAAGAAGTTCAAAATAGAAGTCTTTCTAAAAACAAACCAAGTTCAACTCCATTTTCCAGTTAAACCTGAACTTCGTGTGTTTCTATTCAACTAAATTAGATTTGCCTTTGTGCGATTACCTCTCAGAAACATAAGTAGTTATACACAATGCTCTACACCTGCACTGTATCCTAAGTTAATACATGAAGAAAAGTCTAACTGCAGTATTCTTCTTTTTACCTGTCTCCAATCAAAGAGCAAAAGTTGAGGTAGAACAAGGTGTTGCTTCAAGTAAATCATTGAATCTGCACTTTTTTTTTTTTTTTAAAATTTTTACAAACACATTTCATTAAAAAGAGGTGTACTTTTTACTATGACTCTCCAGACTCTTTCTCTTCAGTGAAAAGTCTACCATCCTCCTCCAGATAAAACAAACCAGCCAGCTTTCTGTGAAGTGCACGTCAAACTCCATCAGCACCACTGCACAGAAGTTTGGCCATAAACATTGCTCCTTTCCTTAACTGCTTCTGCCTTGTGCGAATAACTTGGGAATCCTGGCAAGGGAGTGGGGGAGAAAACCTGCTTAGATACTGAAGACCAGAATTTCAGCACACCTGCCCATATTGCACTTCCAAAATCAGCTTTGGTCCATGTTTAGTTGTAAGCTCTGAATAAACTGGCACTCACCCAATTCTGAAGGGGAAAGCTGTGAGAAAACAGGTTTACAAGCACCATTTATGGTAATCACTGCATACAAATACTAATCACTGCAGACAAATCGCTGCACATTATGGCCTTTTATGCCATCAAGTACTTAGCATGCTAACATAACAGCTATTTCATAATTCAGACGTCTCTGGTGCAGCTCAAAACTTGTGTAGAACACTTTCTTTATGGCATTGGTGTAAGAACTACAATTAAGCTTTTCAAAACGTTCCTAACGTGTACATACAACTCGGAAGGGACACTGGACTACATCTGATCTGTTAAGAAAAAAGGAGAACTGCCTGAACTTTTTTTCATGTGAAGTAAACAATAACATGGATCATTCTGAGCTACCATTCAGATAAATATTTTCTTTCATTTTTTTCTTCTAATACTTGTAAAAAGTTTAATTAACTATATGTTGTTAGACTTTAGATTGCTAAAGGAACAGCTGATACAAACACTGAAAATACAACTTTTTGTGGTTACATGTACAACTATATATTAAATTGTACCAATATTTCATACAAATATGGTATTTTGTATCATTAAGGTTAGTTTAACTCTTTTTGAAACAGTTAAGGCTTATGGGGAATCACTGGCTTCCTCAAGTGTATTTTCCATTTCCTTCCTACAAAATCTAAACATTGAACTCACATTTTAATGGTCACTGGGTTATTTATTTGGTTAAAAATAAAACAGGAATGGAGCACCACACAAAGTGATTTGGAATAACAACAATTAAGATATACTTGCAAGGGCGTTGGGTAACCATTACTTTTACAGTCAGATTTACCATTTCTAAAAACATTGAGCTTATCTCACGAAGGCAGAAAGAAAGGGAAAGATGAAAGGGAGAGGACAGATTGAAAGCTTAGCACCATATTGATCAGATATTTGTCAGAAAGCCTAGTGGCAAGTATTGATTTACCTTCTTCATCAATCCATTTCATGGTGAAAAGCTGTTCGTTATCAAAGGAGCACATATCGCGGACTTCACTGCACAGTCCCTCAAATGAGATGGAAGGTTCAAAATACGTTATCATGATGTCCCTGAGCAAGAGAAAAACAAATCTGAGAAACTACATTGTAATATGTAGCATTGTTACCTCTAATGCCTTTCACATACTACTAATATAAAGCCCATCTCTTGCCACAGCCCCCTAAAAAACCTTAAAAGTAACATTAATAAGCCATTAGCACCAAGAGTCCTGCCTATAGCAAGTCAGGCTCCAAGAGATTTTTATTACTGCTTTGACATTTATTCTTCCAGCCATTTGCTTTTGAAAAAAAGTAAGATTTACATGGCCAAATAACTTTGAAGTGAGCTATAGGAGATTTTAACGGCACACAGAAATTAAGTATTACGTCAGTGGAAAACAAAGAATTAAATGCTTGTCCTGGTTTCAGTTAGCACAGAATTAATTTTCTTCCTAGTAGCTGGTGGAATGCTGTGTTTTGGCTTAGAATGAGAAGAGTGCTGATAACACCCCGATGCTTTAATTGTTGCAGAGCAGTGCTTATACTAAGCCAAGGACATCTCAGCCTTTGCTCTGTCCTGCCAACGGGCAGGCTGGGGGGTGCAGTAAGAGCTGGGAGGGGACAGACCCAGGACAGGTGACCCAAACTAGCCAAAGGGGTATTCCATACCATCTGACGTCATGCTAAACAATATATAGGGGTGGCTAGCCGGGGGGAGGGGGCCGGACTGCTCGGGGTTAGGCTGGGCATCGGTCAGCGGGTGGTGAGCAATTGCATTGTGCATCACTTGTTTGTACATACTATTATTACTTTCGTATTATCACCATTGTATCATCATTATTATTATTATTATTATTATTTTCCTGTCTTATTAAACTGTCTTTATCTCAACTCACGGGCTTCACTTTCCATTTCTCTCCCCCGTCCCAGAGAGGGAGGGGGGAGGGTGAGCGAACGGCTGCGTGGTGTTTAGCTGCCAGCCGGGTTAAACCACGACAATGCTGCAAACATTTAGAAGGACATTACTAACGTATTGGTGGTTTTCCTTACTCTAACAAGTTATTTTGTTACTAGTTACCAAAATATTTAAAGAACGTATACATCTTCTCCAACTAAATTGCAATTGCATAGATGTTATGAAACATTAATGAAAAATATTAAACAGGTTGCCTACCAGATTAAAGGGTGGAAAAAAGTTCCAAATATTTAAAGTGCCTTTAGAAAGGCATGGTGATGCTGCACCACAATGACAGGGAGCGCGAACAGACGAGCAAAGCGTATACTTAGATTTAAAATTTAGTGCTTTACTGTTATGCAGAACTGGTATTTCTGTTATAGGCAAGATGGAGAGTGAGTTAACCTGGTGCTTTAAATGCATTAACATAACACGCTGACCCACTGTCTTGGTATTTGCTGGGCCTTACAGGGGAACAGGTGACTCAGGGTAGCAGCCCTTTAAGCAAAGGATGCCAGAGGTACAGTTCAGAGGAAGGTAGAGAGGAAGAGAGGGAAAGAAGAGGACTGTTCACAGCACTACACTTCAAACATCTTGTATAAACCTGACACTTGACCTGTGACACTCATCTTCCCCCTAAAAATTCGACCAGTTAAGATTCATTTGTTCGGTGCAGTTGTCAATGCCAGCACTGTTTGGTGGTGGAGTGGAACGGAAACAACAGGCACCATTTGCATCAGGTCAAAATCCACATCAAGGTCCCCACCAGACTGAGATGTACGTATGCATCAAGATCGATGACTATAAATCACCTCGCACAGGGACAGAGTCGTATCCAGCAGTTTGTGGCTTACACTGTGGTCGTGGGACATGAAACACTTCCAGGAGGGGCAGCAAACAAGCATGATAAACACGTGTGCCTGAATATTGCAGAGGCTCCTTTGAGTTCAACAGCACACACAAACTAGCAATTCTAAGCACACTAGGACAGCCTACTTCTGGCCTTATGAGCAGAGATAGTTTAGTTAGGGGAAAGACTCCAAGAAACTGCTAGGATACTGAAATCACACCTCAAAAATCTGAATGGAAGTCAGAAAGCTGCTCTGTTATTTGGCCAAGGAATTGCTCCTCTTCTTTCCACACAGGACAGAACAGTATCTGTACCCTGATATGTAGAGACGCTTAACACAAAGCTAGAAAAAACACAAAAGAAAGGATGAAAAAAGCCAGGGAGTCTCTCTGCTGACACAACTGACAGCAGGATGGAATCAGAGTTGAGAGGAGCGAAGTGGCAGCTCTGCTCTGTTTCTGTTCAGGGTTAGATCTCGCACGCGCTGCTGACACCAGGCATCACCAGCAAGCGAGGAGGCCCTGCTAGGAGGCAAAGCCTCAACCTGCATTTCCTGCTTGTCAGGGACCCATGTCTCTGCAGGGAGATAAGGCACCGCACCGCTTAGCAACTTCTCTGATTTGCAGCTGAGGTTCACCTTCATTCCCCCTCCCTGCACAGATTTATTTCTTAAATAAAAGGTTACGTTCTGCAGGGCACTAAGCAGTCACAGCTGAACATTTCAACTTTTCCAGCTTATTTTGTGATTGAACTGGTACACAATGGGAGAGGGTAGGTTCGAGCAGCGCGACTGTATGACTGCTACTGGCAGACAAGAGGCAGGTGACAGACCACAGTCCTGACAGGCGGTAATCACTGCTGCTCTAGCAAAAAATGAAGATTAAAAGAAAAATTACTAAAAACTGTTTAATTTTTTTTTTCAGGTCCACACATTTATCTCTACATTACTACAGTGACCAGCAAATGTCACGTATCCACGATACTAGGATGCGTTGAACAGCTTAGAAACAAAAATCCTTCTCTTATTGATGAAGTAAAGTTGATCCAGATTGAATGAACGCTTCCTACTTGTTGCCTTCAAGTGGCAAAACAGTTGCCCTTCAAACAGAGAACTAGTTGCCCTTCAAATAAAAGAGGGGTTTATTATTTTAGAATTTAATTCTCTAAAGTACTACACTGCTACCTTCAGTTGGACACGTATCAGAGAGCCGAGGAACAGACCTGGAAAAGCACCCATCCCGCACCAACAAACACCAACTTGTCGGCGCGTTCTGCAGAACCCTAGCCAACAGCGATATTAAACCAAAGGAGGAATGTAAATATGAACAAGAGGCTACAAGCAACACCTTGCACGTTTTTTTCTACAGACGAAAAGGCAGCTTTACATGATGCAGGAACTGAAAGATTACAGATCTTCCTACAAGCTCACTTTGCAATTTTAACCATAGTGGTGTCACTGGCACTTTCTCCTGAGCTGTCTCGCTTCCAGAGTAGCTCTGCTGTCACCTTCACGTTTTATGGCGCTTTCCACACTTGCTGTGTTCATTAGGAAAGAGCTGTACTGATGCAAGTCCCACCTTTCCTCCAAGATCAAACAGCTTCTTTCTCATGCCCTTTCTTTTACAGATCATCCAGCAGTCACAAGAGTCTTCAGCAACAACAAAGAAAAAAACACAATGCTGACAGTTAAGTGCAACTGAATACACCTATCTCACTCTCTGCTTCTAAACTCAAGCTTCTGTGGGAGACTACTGCTGGAGATTTTTCTGTCTGGAGCCTCATACGGCTATCCATATACCTGAGGATGCAGAGATATCTAGTCACAGATTAATTACACATCCACATGCTTATCACACAGCTATGTCAGTCGTTAAGGCTTTAGCTCACTGAAATTAGCCTATGCAAGAATTCTCCTGGAGAATTCTGCTGTTTCAGTATCTTTGCAGTAAGATCTGATAAGATCTTACACTATTTAAGTGCCTCTTTTCTCTTTCTCCAGGAAAGGCCTGAGGTCTGGAAATTGCCGCCTCCTGCACAGTTGTTTTTTCTGGGGAAAAAAAAAAAAAAACATCACCAGAAAAAGCAGCCAGCCACAAAATGAAATCAGTGTTGAAACTGCAAGGAGGAGTTTATATGTTTGTATGTTTAAAAAGCTCTGGTTCAAGCCTATAAAGCTGAACACTCTCCTCTGCAGAACTTTATATTCAACAGACAACAGAAGACATCGAGATGAAAATCTGACCAGAAAGTTCTCAAGACAAAGAATAATATAAACAAAGGATGTGAGAAAGCAAAAACTTTTAAAAGCAATTTTCTGGAAATATCTATGAAGGTGCACTTTGATTTTACAATTAAAATGGAACTCTTTTTTTTTCCCACCACTTATTTCACTCATGTAAAATTAAGAAAAGAAGCTAATTTAACATGTATTGCGAGAGGACTGCCAGGAGTATTTTTCATTCAAAACAAATCAAACAGTCTGTGGGTAAAGCACTGGGATCCTATGCCTTTAACTACGCTAGAAGTCTAACCTATATTACAGCCTATGCAGTTAAAACAGCACTAAATCTGTCAACCAATGAAGAAAAAAAACCTAGCAGTTCCAATCATGACAGAAAATGGTTCTACAAGATTGTTGTTTTGTTTTGTTTTACATGAACATCAATTCTATAGAATTCACAGTGCACACGCAGCCTATCACCCCTACCTGTTTTCACCTACTACAACGCAATCCTCCCCTGATGTAACAGCTTCTGGTACTGAACTGACAAAAAGCATCCACAACAACTGAGATGAGCAAAAACATAAACTTTTAAAAAATAACTAGACACCTAAAATGGCTGTAATTACAGAGGGTGTGTAAGTGCTGCACATTTGAAGCTGATACACATTGTTACTCTATCAATGAAAAAGCACTAAACTTTAGTTATAATAAATTCCTACCAGCTCAGTCAGGAGCCTCTGTCACAGACCCTGCCCTGATGACAGTAACCCTTTAAAACAGATAAGACTATTTTCAGCCCTTTAAACTAGCCCTACGATAAGAGTGGCTCACCTGAGAGAAGGAAATATCAGGGTAAACTCAACCCAATTCCCAAGTGTTTGGGAATTCCCACCCTCTTATTCTCATGATCTGTTTTAGGAAAATTTTCCTTCCTGGTTTTACATATTGCATGAATTTAAGGTACAGAATTACCACTGCATAGTTGAATGAAACAAAGACCCTTCAAAGAGCTCTTCATGAAAGCCTTTGTCTAGGCTGAGAAAAGCAATTAGGCTCCTGGCCAGACGGAGTGATGTTCTGGGGCTGGGACTCAGCCTCGAGCTGGCAGGAGCAGCCCCACCACCACCTTCTGAGAGCCAGCCCGGGCTTCTGACTTGTTGGGCTGGGGTTTTCTTGGGGGGAGCTTTCTTTTTTTTGTCTTTGACCAGACACAAGTGGAAGTTGAAAAGAACTTCCAAGCGAGACTTGCACTGTAACTTCTACATCCCATTTAAAGGCTTCTATCAGAAAAAAAAAGTTAAGAGAGATTAACATTTCCTAATTAACACTATTTCCTTAAAAATCCTCTATCCAGCTCTAATCTTGATACGGTTTATTCGATTAAAGCAAAAATGCTGCCTTTGATATCAGCATTTAGATCCTCAGTCTCCAAGTCATTCCAGCACAAGTAAAATGTTTTCCTTTGCTATCCGTTTCTTGATAACACTAGCTTGAGAAGTGGGCATGAGACTTGCTTTGTAGGAGAGCAGAGAGAATAATTTGTTTAGACCTCGAAATGAATCATTACAAAGGCATTCAGCCTGTTAGTTTGTTGGTTAACCAACTGCCCATATGATTCAGTGCCACTATTAAAAGTAAACTGACAATTGCATTAACAGTTAAAAAGTCAGCAGATGAAACTCAGTTGAAACTCAAAGGAAACATTCCAGCGCCTGTGAAATTGCTACCTAATATTTAAAGTGTCATGAGCCAGCATTCCTCTCCGATGTAGCAGTTTTCTTCTGCACTCCCACAACCCTGGGCTGCTTTATCTCTCTTCTTGCGCCACAGCCTCCCAGCACTAAAGCAAGAAGTCAAATGATTGCATGTGGAAGTGATCAAGATTAAAACTGACCCAGCAGAAGAAAAATAAATGGTTTTAATCCAGAGCAGTTTCCACTTTAGTTCGCTGCCTGCCCAAATGAACGCTTCTGTCAGCTAATGGCCAGGGCCATCTCCACTCCTTTAAGAAATGGGGCATTAAAGGGACTGTAAAAGAGCAGAGAGTTTCACATACTATTAGTTTGAAAGCATTCCACAGACCTCATAAAACCACAGATTATGCCACTTTTACACAGATCATACAGCACTTTTGCCAAGAAAAGCCCCAAAGCAGACACAGCCCAGGAACAAAAGTCATTCACAAATGACAAGTGCTCAGCAAGGCTTCTATACCTCTCCTTAAAACTATAAGGCTATAGATATCAGACAGTGGACACCATAAACATAGTAAGTGTTTTCTCGTACTTAACCCAGGTAACTGGAAGGGAGCTGTCGAGAGTGCCTGGAGCTCCATCCTAACCCAAAAACACAACCTGCGTTGTTTTCTGATGAGATCACCTCCCACCCACCTCCACGGCCCCACGAACCTTGCTCTTTGCAGGCCGGCTCCTCTAACTGTCGGTGCCCAACAGGGCGCCGCGCACCCCCAGCAGGGCACCCTTTATATTATATTATATTATATCACATTATATGTGTTTTTATACGCTGCTGCAGGAGAGCAGCACCCAGCCTCTCCCCCTGCAGGCCCCCAGCACCTCGCTGCCACTCGGCTCCCTCAGAAGCCCCGGGGAGCACCCCAGGACCCTACAGGGCGGGTTTTCAGCCCAACTCTCCTCCTTCAGCCCCGAACAGATCCCCACACGCAGCTCCCAGCCCCAAAACCCCTATTTTTTTCCTCATTTTCCCCGGCTGTGGCACCGAGAGCCCCGCGGGGGGGGCAGCGCGGGCACGGCCCTGAGGAGAAACCGGGCCGTGAGGGGAGGCACCGGGCGGGCTCCCGGCCCCGCCGCCGCCTCACTCACCCCTTGTAGTAGGCTTTCACGCGGACCTGGTGGCCTCCGTCCCCGCCCAGGCCGCCCCCTCCGCCGCCCGGAGCCGTCATGGTGCCGCTGCCGTCCCGCTGTGTCGGCATCCCCGGGGCGGCGGCGGCGGCCGGGGCCGGGAGCGGGCAGGGGCCGCGCTACCAGGAGGAGGCGGCGGCCGCGCGCCCCCCGCGGTCTCCTCAGCCCGCCCAGGCCGGGCGGGACCACTGAGAGAAGGAAAACGGGGGGGAAGAGTGGAGGAGGCCAAGAGGCGCCCGCACCTCCGTGAGGGAGAGGGGAGGGCGGGGCACCAGGGATCCCCCTCTCGGTGTCGCCGCCTCTTGGTACGGCCCGCCGGGAGCGCGCGGCGGCTGCCGGGCAGGGGGCGGCCCCGCGGCTGCGCGGGAGCGAGCACGGGCAGGGGTTCCAATTGCCGTGCAGCCGGTGTGGTGGTTTGTGGTTTTCTTTAAAAAAAACACAAAGGATGCTCCCTAGCTAAAAGGGATGGAATGTTTAGGATTTAGGGAAAGGTATTTTATCAGAACTGTTAATCCTAAATTGGTTCTTTTAGGCTTTCCCTGTTTAACAACGCGTTGGTAGCGTCGTTGATAACGCGTATTTATTTTGCCCAGCGCTTCCTTGATGCTTCTGGGAATACTAAGGAATAGGTAACCTAACCTTTGTTGTTTTTTTTTTTTTCTGATAGAGTACAAACACTTCCTTTTTTCGCCACTACCTCCTTGCTGTAATCGGCACCGTTCCCGGATGTTTGTTAAAGCAGCGCAGCATTCAGCCGCTTGGTGTGGCTGCTACACGAGACTTGCACATTCCAATTGTGCACCTTGCTCCGTGTTTTTTTCTCTCTTTGATGATAAAGTAACTTAAGGCCCCATTTGCTGTTTTCCTTGCAAGAGGCTACGAAGCACAGCACTTTTTGTCATGCTACCTGGCCTTCCTGCAGCAGGTATTTTTCTTCCTCAGAAGAAACTTCCTTGCTCCACCCAGTTTCCAAACAGTCTTGCATCAATTTCACGCAGCAGGAAATACCTTGCTGTATCTTAATACCTCGCTCTACAACTTCTAACATTTTTTCTTAGTTTCCTACAAGATCTCTAAGAGTATTCTATCACAAAGAGGAAAACATTTCATGACACACAGAAGGAGAGGTACTGAGTTTGTCTGGATATCCCATGCAAGATTTGATTAACCTAATGCGGTACAGTGGCTAATTGTCTGTGTGGAGGCTGGACTTTTCTATGCCAGGTAGTGCAAAGCAGCCGCTACCACCTACGCTTAAGTAATGGTGTAATTCAACTCTGCTCAATTACGGTCAGTTCCAAGGAAGAAGCTCTCATCCTCTTAGCAGAGACAGGCTTAGAACCAGTATGTTGCAGGAAGAACTGGAAGCTAGGCTAAGTGATCTAAAAGTCCCTTCAGTTTCATATTCCTGAGACATCAGGGGCTCACCACCACCTCCCGTTTGGGAGTCTTTGAACAACTAACATAGAAAAGCCCACGGGGCAGGCCCTTTCTTGCCTTTAACCTTCACACATGCCCCTCAAAACACACGTTTTACAGCTAATCCCCCAGATTTATTAACGCCCCGTTTACTGAAGAAGCCCTCGGGCAGCTGCCCCTTTCCCCTCAGCCCCGCCGCACGAAGCCCCAAGATGGCGGCGGGCGGCGTCACCTGGCGGCGGCGCCCAGCGCGCCTGCGCAGCGCCTCCCCGGGAGGGAGGCGACAAGATGGCGGAAGCGGAGTGAGGCGGCTGGGCCGAGGCGAGTCTCCCGGCGGGACGCGCGGAGGAGGAGGGGGAGCGGCAGCGGCGGGGCCCGGCCAAACCGCGGCGGGGCGGGGCGCGGAGGCGGGGACCGGCGCCCTGACAGCGCCCTGACGGCGCCCCGGCAGCGCCCTGGCTGCGGGAGGCTCCTCAGCCCCCCTCACGCCCCTTCCTCCCCGGGGCTGAGGGCGGAGGAGCGCCGCGGGGCCGCCGCTCGGGGCTGGGGGAGGCCCCGGGCTCGGCTCCGGGGGCTGGGGGTCTTCGGGGCTCGTCCTGAGGCGGGCGAGGGGCCCTGCCCGCCCGGCAGCCCCGGGGTCCCTCAGCGCCGCGGGGCGGGGGCTGCGTTGGCGCGGCTCTCAAAAACCCCGTGTTTTGGCTGAAAAATAGCGCCCGAACCCCGTGTAACTGTCGGGGTGGCGTGCCGGGGGTGTGTGTGTTTGGGGTTTATGCAGAAATCCCCTCAGGGGTTAGGCTTGTGGAAGATTTGTGTTTATTTTCTGCGTCTTGTGCGCGTGGGAGTTCTGACGGGAGGTGATGAGCGGACTGAGTAAATAAATGGTTTAAACACTTAAATGCCAATTTCCAAATACCAATTATGGGTTGCAGAGTGCCAGTAGTGTTTGCTTTTACCGTGTCACTACAAAAAATCAAAGTTTCTCAAACATGACCAGCGACATGCTGTGTGTGTGCATGCACGGTATGTGCCGTGCTGGTAGTCCAATGTTACTGGTGTAAAACAGCAGATTTTTGTGACCTTACTTTGGATTTTTATTTTGACCAAAACTGTTCTTTAACTCTCAGAACAGCAAGAACAAAAACCTCTAAATATTTACATCATGCACGGTATAATTTGAAACAATGTGGTGTCTAAGACTGTCTCTATTCGAATAAATGCTTCTTTTACATACAGTTTTCTGTTGTGTTTTATATTTTGAGTCCACTTTTAAACATACAGCGGTTGTTCAGAGTTTGTGCATTTTCTAAAACTCGCCCATCAGAGAGGTCCTTTTGAGGTGATGTTGCTCACATGCAATGTCGCAGTACAGCCCCTGTTCACTTACCAAATTTATTTGCACTGTAAATTGGGAATTTTGCTTTTTTAATGTTAAGTAGCTAATAAAAATTTTAGAAGACTATTTTTAATTGTATCTGAGACACATTTTTATAACTAAATGTGGTCTAGTTACATATGCGGTGTTGCCCTGATCTCCTTTACGATGCTGTAAAGACAGATCCACGTTCTGTAGTGGCATTCATGCTTTCTGCTATAAAAGATCCATCTATCCATCTGCCACGTTGTTAATGGATTCAGGGTCATCTCGCTAAAAAATAACCCTCGTTTTATGTATTTTCTCTTTTTCCTTTAAACAACCGGCTTTTCACTCCAAGTGAGGAGAGCTTTTCTAACAAGTGTCATCTGTTGAAGCACCTTCCCGTGCTTTCAGCCAACAGAGGGCATGGTATTTCTGCGTGTCACTGCTGCCTGCTGCAACTCTTCTCTCTTTATATTGCGATAAGCCCTGAGGGGTGGCAAGTAAGCCTCGTGCATCATCTCTAATTGATTCGGGGTCAGACGTGCTAGAGGAGGGCTGGAGATGCACGTCAGTACCAGGCCATGCCGATCAAAAATTTTGAAAACAAGGCACTTAGCTAAAGAATTATCAGCTCGCATTGAATTACCGACTTCTGATTCAGTTGGTGCAGTGAGACGTGTTGCATATCTCACTGATAACTCTTAGATGTGGCTGAGAACTAAGAAAATTAACCGTGCAATGTTATTTTTCTTAGGCTGATTTAAACAGTTGCATAACTGCTCAAACAAGCTAGACGAGTCTTAGGTGTAAATATTTTGTTGTGCATTTAATGCTCTCTGGAGGAGACTTTTTTTCAAGGTCCTTTTCATTAGCAGTATGTGAAATTAATGTAAAGTGATTTTAGAAGTGATGCTGTTCTCATTGTAACTGAAGTGGTTTACGCATCAATGCTAACTTTTGTTCTCCTGTAGGTAGATAAATGGCATTATAACACACGTCAGATCTGATTTTTTTTTTACCAACAAAGCCATACTTTTCTTCATTTCTGATAGTAGGATCTGTGCTTTGAAAGCAAGCTTTATTGCCACAAATTGTCTTTGATGGCAAAAGATAGAAGATATCAACACAATGATGGGCACAAAGTCCCTAGGGGACCGTGTACCTCTTAAAGTTTATGTATTCCATATAATCGGGACCTATGGCATCATGTGCAGCACAAGTCAGCCTGAAGGTTTTTTTCTGGGTAGAGGATGCTGATTTGTAAGTTCTCTACTTGCAAAGTAGTCGTGTCTTCAGAGAGGAAGGTAGCAGATCAGCAGCGTTGTGTTCTGCTTTCAGCAGCATGAGCTGAAACTCCTTATTATGTTCCTGTTTGATGCAGCACGCAATGGGCATTTTGCTGGGGACTTGCCAATGCTGCTTCTTTTTTTTTTTTTCCTAGTACACTGCAGCTCTCCAAATGATCATTTTTCTGAGTCCTTCCTTACTGTAAGAAGGAAATTCTTCTCCCCACCTGCTTTTTTAAAGCATCCTTTGAAAAGCAATAAACAGCTGCTATGTCTCTGTTAATCATAATACTAAAACTGAAAAGGAAACTAAGATAAACAACGCTCATATGTTGAGAAACAGGTTTCATTGAAGTTTTAATGACAGTGTTTTTGGAGAGAGGTTATACTCTGCAGCAGAAGGAAGTCTTGTAGGGAAAAAAATCCTTGAAGATTCTTTTAGGTAGTTTTTTCCATAACTGTGGCTGTTTTTGGGGAGGCATTGCTGTAGAAATTAAAGCATTTTCTCTGCAGCTTTTTGTTCTTTTTCCGAATAGAACATGTCACCAGTGATGTTTGGCTAGAAAATGTTTTGCTGAATGTGCAGCATGGACAGCCAGTGGCTCCTGCGCTGTGCCATGGCGAAGAGGGATGTGGCAGTACTCCTGTGCAGCTTGCGGGAAGTTCCGCGTGCATTCCTAAATTGCCACCTATTGCCACTCTTGACACATCTTAGAAGTTCATAACCATGTCAGTCCACAAATCACATCAAGTAATAGCAAACACTATGAACCTATCCATTTGCAAACTGTCCATTAGTGTATCTCAGAGAGTCTTAGATTTTCTCCTTTAAAATCTTTAAAATCTCCTTTAAAATATGTGCTGCTCTTCTCTTTGTGAACGGCTTTCATTTCAATTTCAATCCCGCCAGGCTGGACGAACACTGCACAGCTATGGAGAATGAACCCAACACAACGACGTGTTCTGCATCTACGACTACTATCACTACCACCTCCACGTCCCGGACCCCGCTCCCGCAGATATCTGTCTACAGTGGCTCTGACAGGCATGCCGTCCAGGTACCGGGCCATCAGATGCTATTTCCCTCAAATACATGCGTTGCACAATGCTTTACACAAAATTAACTTTCCGTTCTTAATTGCTGTCTTCTTTCTCAATATCTAACTTACTGATTTTCATAAGATACTGTTCATAGTGTAGATATCAGACCACTTAAGAGTAGTGCAGTGTGCAGGCCTGCCTTCCAAATAACGGGAGAGAAATGCTATTGGAAAACCTGATTTTTCACCATTCCCCAAGGGTATGGAATATGAACATAAAATTTTACAAAGTAACACAAAAAGCTGTTTGCTTTACCACCATTGACTAGAGGGATCCAGAGGTATCTTTGTGTGTAACTGCTTCTTGGATCCATCCCCATTTTGCTGTTCTTCAAATAAGATTACCAGGAAGTTTGTACAGCCTGCTCCATTGGGTTTGATAAATGGGCCTCGTGCGCTGTCCTGATCTTTCAAAAAAAATAGAATATCACGTAGGGTATGATGATGAGAGCCTAAGAGCCGGGGATGTAGTGTTATGAAAAATGCTGTACCTATATTTGGTACCTTTGTTGAGAAAAGTGGTGGTGGAGTAAGTTTGGTATTATACAGTTGGTGTGAAACGGATGTATTTGGTTTTATTTCCTTGTAAAGGTAAACTTCAGCATCATGTCAGTATGGTGTGTACTTTGTAATTGTGATTAATTACCTACTGATTCATCACAGGTTATTCAGCAGGCCTTGCACCGTCCTCCTAGCTCAGCTGCTCAGTACCTCCAGCAGATGTATGCAGCCCAACAGCAGCATCTAATGCTGCAGACTGCTGCTTTGCAGCAGCAGCACTTAAGCAGTACCCAATTTCAGAGTCTGGCAACTGTACCACAGGTGAGAGCGAAGATTGCTGAAAAATAGTGGTTTGCTACTTTCTGGAGTAGAACTACAGTTCTAGAGCATTGTCAAACATAACAGCTTAAGTGCCTGAGCTTTCAGTGTCTCACAATGATTCGCTGTTATATTTTAATGACTTTGTTCTTTTAAATTGTATCTTCCTCCAAACTGTTTGGAGGATTTTGTTATAGATGCTCCAATAGGCGTCCATTCCATGCTTAACTGCATACATTATAATGCATCATGTAAATCATCAAACAGAAAAAAATGTATATATTAAAAATAGACTACTTCAGTCTTCATCCCATGAATTTGTCTGAAGGTTGATGGGGAAACAAATGAATAGCCACGCATCTTAGTGAAATCAAATTCAGGTAGTCAACATCTGGTATTTTAGTGTGTCTTGCCACACGTCTGGCTGCATTATAAATAATGGCAACATTCAGTTTTAACTCCAACTGCAGCAATGTAGGAGGTAAATGACAATGCTGTGTTTCACTTCTGAAGCAAAGCTTTTGACACAAAAGGAACACCAGAGTAGACCCATTGTGAAAACGCAAGCAGTGGAAAGACTTCCTTTGACCTCAGTTGACTGTAGATTGAGAATACTGTCTTGCAGGGATAGGTGGCAGTTAATATTTTTATATGTAGAAATGCTAAAACAGAGGTAAAAACTTCAGGGATAGATACAGCTGCTTGTTGTCAGAACTAGGATGGACTCTTCTATGCTCCTGGCTTCTGCTTCTGTACCTTTTCCAATAGATCATGATAATATATTGACTTATTTTTTTTTTGTGATGGATTTGTGCCTATACTGCTACTGAGATAGAGCGAAGAGAATCAGATGGGGCAAGCCTAAGAAGTTCTGTCATGCAGTCTATTAATATATACATCTAAATCACTGTCCCTGTATTCATCTGAAGGTCTGGAATAGCATACTGGTATACACACTTGATGTGCATACATAAACTGTCATTCTAGGGGAAGTGAGGATGTTCCTCGCAGCATTTATGAAGTTTAATTTTAGATTATTCTAATCATAATAAAAATTACAATGTGAGTTTTAATAATGACAGTTTTAATGATGTCACATTCTAAGTTCCGAGCACCGTAGGTGATGAGCTGGTCAGGTAGCTCCATCATTAACAGTTTGATGGGCTTTACCTCTGATAGTTATTGTTCAGGTCTTGGTCTGTGAGAGTCTGAGTGCCTGAAAGCTGGAAGGAATTCAAGGCATTTGACACCTTGCAGATTCCAGTTCAGAGCTTGGAGTGCACTTTGAAATCTAATTCCACTGAGTCGAGCAGTTTTGCTGCTAACTCAGAGAGAGGGTAATGTTAGAGAGGGGTGTTTTTGGTGGTTTGTGCAATAATGTGAACATCGCTTAAACACTTTTTGATTTCGGTATTTGACGCATATTCTTGCTATCTAGGCAAGCCTGTCAGGTGGGAGGCAATGTACTTCCCCCCCTGGGAGTGTCACTCAGCAGTCAAGCATGTCGCAGACCTCGGTACGTAATCGAACAAAGCCCTGCATCCATTCTCAACCCCTGTTGGTTATATAATAACTATCTGGCAAAACAGAAAAGATTTTAGTATTTAAATTTGTATGGTTAAAAGGAGTACAAGAGAGGCACTAAATGGAAGTATGATGACTGTAGAAGCGTTGGCTATGCTTCCAGTGTCGTCCTCTCATCCCAATGCCAGTGTTCCTGGCTGGCGTTGGAGGCTTCCCTGGTCCCAGCCCACTGTTGGTGCTCTGAGGGGCAGCTGCTCACTCCATGGGCACTAGTGACTGTTCAGACCACTGCAGGAATCACTCTCTGAGCTTTCATCTCTTACATGATTTCTTACCAGATTTTTCACATTAGTTTCTTTATTCAGGGCACTGTTGTAGTTCAAAATCATAACTCTGTACCAGTGATTAAGGAGCACCGAATCTAAAGAATCCAAGTCATTGCTCACTTCAGTATATGAAACTGGTTAAATTGTTTATAGCTTTCATTCTTTTGTCATCTTTTATCATGCATCTTTATGCACTTTAAATTACTTTATCCATATCCTAAGCATGTGCTCAGGTTTCAGTTGTTAGTGGCTCTGTGTTCAGTTCATGCTGCATTTCCTTAAATGACATCTTCAGATATGTAATTTGCACAGCCTTCTATGTACACTTCTACAGTTGTCTTCAGTAGGACTTTGTTAGTCCTACAGACATCCTGCTTATTAATCATGCCCTCAAGCTGTTCATGGCTTCAGTGCGTAGCTTCAGTGATTTAACTGTTGTTGTGTTTTAAGCTCTCATAGCACTGCTTTGGCTTACAGTCGTTAGAAGTAAAATCATTCATTCATTATTAAATTTAGGAGGGAAGGTTTTCAAATATGCCTGATGTTAAACTAACAGAATAATTGGGCTTGGATTTTGAAGAAAATCTCAAAGTGATCTAAAAGAGCTGGGCACTTAACTCTGTTAGATGTGTTAGTAAAAACAAAAAACAACCAGCTTTTGCTTGAGCAGATGCTAAAAAGAATTTTTCTAGGAGCATTTAATATGAAATTGTAGAAAACTTTAGTCTCAGACCATTTTTAAGTGTGCATATGAGGAATCAACGTATGGCAGCACAAACAGGCACCTTGATCAAGTTTCATAATGAGCATCTCAGAAGTTGTCAGTCCAGTCAGATAACAAAAGCATTTAAAGATACTTAAGTATTAAGATTCAAACATTTTTCTTAAAATTTGATAAGCTCATGCTATGTGTTATGTAAATACGTATTTCTGTGAGATGTATTTTTTCAGGCTTCATAACATCGTTGTTTATATTCGTTAATGCTTATTACTGTGTACTGCTAAATATTGCTTGTGGTTCAAGAATGAAAATGTGCAGTCTTGCCAGAATCTAGTTTTGTGACGTTTGGCTCAATACATTTTTGATATCTTTACAGTTCAGAGGTTTCAACTGACCCTGCCATTTTTGTGAAAGGCTTTCTGGCTTTAGACCCTAGGATGATTGAATTTCCATGACAGAAGCAATATTTTTGTTTCCTTAGATTAACCTCTCCACCTCTCCTACACCTGCACAGATAATAAGCCGTTCACAGACCTCCAACACCACCAGCAGCAGTATTACCCAACAGACTATGTTGCTGGGGAGCACCTCGCCAACCCTGAGTGCAAGCCAGGCTCAAATGTATCTACGAGCTCAAATGGTAAGTTTGGATTTTTTGTTGTTGTTGTTTTTGTTTTTTGTTCCCTGAAATTTTGCTGTTCCAGTTCTTATTTATTTCTAGAAATTATAAGAATTTTTCTTTAGTTTCAGGTAGCACTGAGAATTCTGTTACTAATCTTTGTGTACATGTCACTGAAACACTTTAGATGTCAAAGGAATGAAAGGATTGCTGTAGCTTAGTTCTGTCAAAATTCCTTCATATGTTTTTAGCCTGGTCATACTATGTTGGTAAATTGATCGAGCATGCGGAAAAAAGGAAAAAGAGCATGTCTGATCTGGCTACATAACGGAACATATTAGAGTTTATGCTCAGGGTAGTTTTTTTCCAATACATTGGCTACATTCAGAGCTCAGTCTCTTGAGGAAAATTTAATTGCGTTTAGCTAAGATTGTTCTTTAGATTACTGTCTCTAGAACATGAATTGGATATGTAGCTTTCATTCTTCTTAGATTCACGTGAAACTCATCAGGTTCTTCCCAATTCCTATTAATGCGGCATTTCCATTTCTTTATGGGCAACTCTGAAAAATCAGTATAGTGATTTTACTTTATTTAGTTTAATACTCTGTGCAGTGAGTCTTGTATGAATTGATCCTCACAGGCTGTGTGGGATTTCATACGAATTACTGAAGTTATACGTGAACACTGAAGTTATACTCCCATGGCCCGTGGGAGTTCATGACTAGAGCTTTCTGACGTTATGTTCAACTACATGAAACAGGAAGAATCACTGTTATGCTACACCGAGAGTCAGAGGTCTGTGACTGCAGTGATGTATAAAATTAGATGCAGGCACGAGTTCTTACAGGAACTGCACCTGTGAAGCGTGTTTATGAAAGTTTTTTCTTTGTTCTTTTTCTGAGTTTTTTCTTAGGCTTGCCCAGCAATGGTGTTATGCGATGTTGAGCTCTTTCTTTGGAGACTCTTTTCTTACATGTTTATTGAAAAAGTAGTATGAATTCAAGATAAGGATTTAAAGATCAAACACCAACAAAAAGGATTTCCTGAGTCTTTGGTTTGTAAGCAAACCTAGATGCTGAAATCACCTAGTACTAGTTAACAGAAAGCTAGGAATCCATCATGTCACTGCCTTTCAATATGTGTTATCAAATTAGTGGTGGAAGCAATATGGGATGAGATTGCTGCTTTTTATAGTAGCAATCTGTCTCAACGACATGGATTTTTGGATATGGTTTTCATATCTATTCACACTAAGTTTTCATCCAGACTCTTTACATCAAATTTCCTGCTTATTTCAATAACTGTCTTACATCCCAGTTTCGAGAGAGAAACTTACACTCTGTTAGTTTCTGTTTAGGATGATATTGCAAGATCATTTTGCCCTTCTTGGTAGCATGTCATACCTCTTTCAATCTTTCAGTGTTTCTAACATATCAAAATTAACGTTTTTCCTTCATTGTCAAGGACTTTCTGTAAAAAGGTCAACTCTCGTCTGTAGTTAGTCTATAACAATAGCCTCATCACCAGCTTGATTCACTTCTGGCTAAGTAACTTCATGTTTTCTTCGTAGCTGCTCCTTGCAGTTGACATATCTTTAAAAATAAGGGAAAGTGACTAATGGTCTCTCTGCAAAGTCTTCCATAAGACTTGCCTTTACTATACTGTCACTGCGGAAATCAATGACAATTAGGCATGCCAGTACACTGAAATTAGTAATTTGAGGTTGGTTGTGCGATACCTGTTCTTGCAATAAAACTTAATTAGCATAGTTGAAGTTGATATAACAGCCCTGTTTGTTAATGACAGATTGTAAGATACTCCAAGTTTTCTCTCTTTACAATATTGTAGAAATTGGCCAACTTTTTTGCCTTTGTTTCACTCATTTGTAATATTGGAGGGAAAGCCTTTTTTAAAATGCTTGTGTGAAAGCTAATAAGTGTGTGTGTGTGTGTATAATACATGTTTCTGAATATGTAGAACAAATATTTTACATAACCTTTTAATTTTATTTACTTAAACTACTGCAATAAATTGTTACTAGAATAAGTTCCTCTAAAAGTAAAAAAAAAAAAAAAAAAAAAGAGAAGCTGTGCATCACTGCATGTAACTTATGTATCACTTTAAAAGTAAAATGTTGCTTTTTTTTTTTTTAACACATTTTTCAACATTTCAGTCTATTACCTGATATTTTTTTCTTGCTTAACAGCTAATTTTTACTCCTGCTACCACTGTGGCTGCTGTCCAGTCTGACATTCCTGTTGTCTCATCATCTTCCTCATCTTCCTGTCAGTCTGCAGCTACTCAGGTGAGCTTGTGTCCAGCAGAGTGTGCCAAAATTCACAAGTAAGGAAACGTTGTGCTTAAGTTTTACTTCCTTTTAAAAATTAGTAATGGGTACTGTTTCCGTACATCTTTAGTGTTTTCTGTTTACCATCATCACACGTTTAGAGGTGATCATGTTATATGTAAAACTGGGGTCCTGGATATGACACTTCAGCTCTTCATAATCTTCTCTCTCATCTTTATTACCTTGAATAATTTCTCATTATCAGCTGAACTAGTGTTGTCATTTCACTGAAACATGAAATTTGTATATGATCTGGAAAACCATATGGGACAGCACAGACCTCTACAGAATGTTAGTCACCATCTCCTGCTGTGAAAAGCAAACATTTTTCCAACAAATTTATGCTCTCATGAAAGACCTTCCCTTCTATTTTAGGGATTTATTTGAAAGACTCTGCTAGTGGACTTGTTTTGGAACTGTTTGGAAATCCAAGTAAATTATGCCAGTTGAATGTTCTTTGTGCTTGTGTTTGTGGATCCCTTCAGAAGATTCCACTAGATCAGCGAGCTGCTACCTGCTTTACAAAAGTCATATTGCTTGTTGTAGGGCACGTCTGGTTCTCTGCTATAATTTCTAGTACTCTGGCAATTGGAGATACCAGATTTACTATTTTTACTTCTACAGATCTTCCTGAACTACTTCTGAAAAATCTGCATTGTGCTGGTTGCACCTTCTAGTTCTCTTGTGCCAAGTTTGGAAAAAGATTTCCTTCTGTAGTTACTCTTTTAACATTTCATTCTTGAGGTCATTTAGAACTCTTAAGGTTGATAAAGCCCAATTGTGGTAATTTGGTACTCCATTTTAGAGCATAACCAGTTTATTTTTAAAAGATAAGTGTGTTTGGCAGAACTTTGCAGCTAAAATGAATAAACTAGAAAATAAAAAACTTGAGAGTAGTTGCACTAATCCTAGATATGCTTTCACCATATTCCTTAATTAAGCAATTCATTAAATACAGGAATGAAAAATTGCCTTGTTGTAGGCATGGACAAGGCTTCCAGTGATAAGCAAGTCTAAAAGCTATTGGATTTGATTCCCCAGAAGCTACTGAATTTAGTTTTTAGTCAACCTTCCACATCTAACTTTTTGGCCTTCAGACAGAGAAAAAAAATTACAGACACAAAAGCTGCAAGGGAATGCGTTACCATGTCATTGCTGAATCGTGAAGCAGATTGCCCCTTTGTTACACAAGAAGCTTTGTCAGTGTGCAACATGAGAAAACAAATTCCTCATTTTACCTGCTGTAGTTCTGAACTCTTTCCATATCACCTGCTGAGTACCATTAATTTAATGCTGCTGTTTTAAAGATATCCAAGTAAAATTAAGGGTGAAGGGGGAAAGGTTTTACCTTTGAGATACAGTGAGAAAGTGAAGAAATGCAAACCTCTTTGTTCTCACCTCCTCATTCTCTTTGTTGCACAATTTTGTACATTATGTGGATAGGGAGGACTCTGAAAACATATCCAGAAGCTGGTAGCTCTGTCCTTACTGGGGGCATTGTCCTTGTATCTTGCTGGTAGCTGCCTTCCCAGTCTGATCTAATTTACCTTTATTCTAGTACTTCCAGTAAAAGAGCAATTAGGTCTTTTATCTTCTGCTGCAGCACTTTTTTTTTTTTCTTTAAAGGATTGTAGTGGAGCAAGTATTTTTTTTATAGGTGATACTGCCTACCTAGCATAACAGCTTTGGGAATTCAGTGCAGTGCTATGTCAGGAAAATTGGTTGTATTGTTCTCATTATTGCAACAGGGTGTTAAAATGGGCAGTTAGCTTGGTCAAATTTATATGAGGAAGAACAGGAGCTGGCATTTATTCCCTGGTTGGCAAGCCTTTCTTAGCATGTTGGGCTCTTTTCTTTTTTTTTTTTTTTAACCTTCTCTTTCCCTTTTTTATGAACTTTCAGCAGACCAAATGGCATGCTGAGAGAATAAGTTTAACGGGAACCTTACCTTGATTATACTGTAGGCTGGACTGTGAGACCTGGGCTTTTATTTATCGCAAGGTTCTGATAAAAAGTCATGGTAAAGCCTTCCTACTGTTGCTTCTAAAATCTAAGTTGACCTTTTGCTTCCCACACTGAATAGATTCATCCTAGCTACAAAAACAAAGAGTCTGACAGCAGAGTGCTTGTGGCACTGTGGGGGTTTTCCATGACTGGGTTTATTAGGTCAAATGCTATATCCTTCATATGTTTCAGAAGCATCCCTTTCAAAAACACAAGCTGGAACAGGAACTTCTTTTGAACTTTGGTCTTCAGGAGTGACGATATTAAATTCGGAGCATCTTGATTAGTGTAAGCCATTAGGCTCTCAGAAACTCCAGAATAATCTCATCCCAGTTGTTTTATTTGCTCAGACATCTGCTTATTCATAGATTTTCTCCCCTGCTGCAACAGCTAGGATTGCAGTAAATGCATCATGCATGCCAGCTAGGAAACAAATGCTGTTGTTTTCAGAACAGGATTTGAGCACACCCTGTGGTAACACACTGAACAGTGGGAAGTAAAACGCCAACTAGTTCATTACACAAGTACTAACTGGAATGAGGAAGAGCATAAATAATCAAAAAGTGGATGGCAATAATTAGTCCTCTTTTTTTTCACGTAAAGTATGACATACATTAGTGCTCTGCTAGGGTAGTCTTTGTCCTTGAAATAAAATTTTAGCTCAGCACGTAGGACTGGAAAGCTGGGGTCAAGATGTACAGAAGCTGGCTGCATTGTAACACACATCAGTGAATCACTGACTAATACGCATTTCAGAAGGCTTACATTTTGTTTTATGTGACATTAGAGCTGTGGTGAAAAGGTATTGCTGTAGAAAGAAGGTACTCTCAGGTGTATTAAGACCTGAATAATATACAGCAGGTTCTTGTCACTATCACTACCCAAGGCTCTGGTTTATTTTAGCCTCTGCAAACATATTCACCACTGTATTTCAGTAGGGTCTGCATAAAAATAAAATTGTGTTTAAGATGTGTTCTGTCATTCACTTTGAATTTACTATGAGAGTTAAAGGGAGAAAAAATACAAGTTTTAATTCAAATTAGTGTAATGTAATAGGAATGTAATTATCTTTTATTTTTTAAACTTCTATAAGGAAAAAAAGACTGCTGTATTTATCACTGAAGTACCTCACGATCACTGTTTTTCTGTATATTTGGTGACTTTAAGATACTTGGATATGGAGACTTTTAACTTCTCAGATATTTTGATAAGGTGGGATGAGAAGTATAACATCAAATCAGTAAAGTTAATGTTGTCTGTTTTTGTCTGGATGTCTGTCATAAATGTTTTTATGTCTTTGTTTACATTTTACCAATTTCCCAGGTTCAAAACTTGACATTGCGCAGTCAGAAGCTGGGTGTGTTGTCAAGTTCACAGAACGGCCCACCAAAGAGCAGCAGCCAGACTCAGTCGTTGTCTCTGTGCACTAATAAACCTGTGAGCAGTACCAAGGGCAGCCAACCAGATCCCTCCGAGAGCAATAGAAAAGGTGATAGCCCAACTCCAGAGTGTCGGAGTACGCCGGTCACACGGACATCAAGCATACACCAGTTAATAACACCAGGTAGGGTGAAAATGAAGCTATAATATAAGTTATTTTAAAGTAAGTTGTGTATTATAGTTCTGTCAGGGTCCATTGCTCACTGACCAGGATCTTTTAGATACTCCACATGAAGAGTTTAATGTTTAATACTAAATGTACTTATTTGTTGATATTTGACGTTATGCAGGATTTTGATTCAGCAGAGTGATACAGCATTGTTCTGAAATCACAATGCAAACACAATGTAGCAATTGCAACATACAGCTGAATCCAGTACAAATATAATTCTCATTACTGGTAACTGTGTATGCTCACTGTCATGACATGTCATCTCCAAACGGAGTGAAGAAATATGTGGGTTGAAACCACCTCAAGCCTGTTGCTGTCTCCAAAGTCCATTTTGCTGGTTGTCTTGTCATTGAATGATTTTTTATATTAAATAATTTAAAAAATCCATTTGTAATAGTGTCCCACAATCTTAGTATTTTGTATTAAGTAACACATCAGGAAGCATGCAGTTGGTTAGATATGCATTTACATTGCATGCAATGCATTTGATTTTTAGCATCATAATTTTGAAAGAGTAATGGTTACCTAGATAATTGGTCTCAATTCTGGGGATTTAGCTTGGCTTAATGGCGGCTTTTAAAGAAGGAATAAGACATGCTTGAGTTATTGAGCCCTAATGCTCTTGGAACTTGTTTCTGGAAGGAATAAAGTCCATGTTTACTAGCAGAATAAATAATAAAAAAAGGCAAGTAATTTCTCAAGTGGAAAAGGGAAGCAAGAAGAGGCTTGCACGTAGAGCAAAATATGTGTCTGCATACACTCAAATGCTCTAAGGCATTACTAGTGAGTCACTGGTTCACTTAAAGGTGATGTGATATCTCTGGAAGTTGCACTATTTTTAGATTCATACCTTTCAGTTTGTGCTTTCACATTCAGGCAAATACTTTAAATGCTTTTGCTTCATACTGAACTCTTGCTGTTTTGTTTGGAGTCTCTTATATTACCTAAATTTAACTTAGCAGTTTGGAACAAATCCTGTTATGACATGCTTATTTCTTCCATTCCAGTCTCTTTCAAAGCAAAGGTTAAATCCATTTGGATGAAATCCAAATGCATGAAATTCTTAAATAAAAGAGAAGGCTGGATCAGCTATGATCTTAGAACTAGCACCAAAAAGATGTGCAGATAATCTTATATATGTATATGTATTTTCAGTATATGTAGGATGCATGGCTATGTTAATTTATTCATTGCTGCATTTGCTTTGGAAACTGGTATATTCCTTTAAATTCGTCTTGTGCACTATATGCTGTTAAATAAAATGTTTCTAAATGTGGATCCAAAGGGTTGAAAAAGTTGTGCTGGGCTTACTTTAAAGTAAAAGCTTCCTTTCTTTCATTATTTCTATAATGTTCTCTGGAGCTAAGGAAATAATTGCTAATTGTCACTTTTTTTTCCTCCCTTCACAGCTTCATATTCTCCATTGCAACCTCATTCTCTGGTAAAACATCAGCAGATCCCACTTCATTCACCACCTCCAAAGATTTCGCATCATCAGCTGATACTGCAACAGCAGCAGCAAGTCCAGCCGATTGCACTTCAGACTCCTTCTGGTCAGGAGCCCCCTCCGTCACAGCACTGTCTGCCCCTCCCAAGCCACAGTCTTCCTCCGGCTCCCAGCAGCGTCCAGTCTCATTGCTCACCGATTCACATCCATCCTCCACCTCTGACGTTATCTCCCACTCCATCCCAGTCAGCTCAGCAGTCGGTAGTGGTCTCCCCTCCACCTTCTCACTCCCCTAGCCAGTCGCCCACCATAATCATTCATCCTCAAGCACTTATCCAGTCACAGGCAAACTCCCTGGTGCCAGCAGCTCTTCAGCCTGAGCAGGGTGCTGCTCAGCAAACTGCTACCAACCCAGTTCGACCAATTGCACAGCCACTTAACCTTCCGCCACATCTCCCACTTCCACCCTCCCCTGCTGTACATATAGGATCAGTAGATCCGCCCAGCTTGGTTTCCTCGGGCCAACAGATAGTGTCCTCCACACCGCACCAGCAATACTCAGCCTTGCAGTCCACACCTATCCCTCTTGCAGCTCCTCCACAGCTGTCAACATCTTCAACCCAGATTCAACAACTGCCACTGCAGTCTGTGCAGTCGTTACAAGTGCAGCCTGAAATTCTATCCCAGGGCCAGGTTTTGGTTCAAAACACTTTGGTTTCTGAGGAAGAACTTCCTGCTGCAGAAGCTTTGGTCCAGCTGCCATTTCAAACTCTTCCACCACCTCAGACTGTTGCAGTAAATCTTCAAGTGCAGCCGTCAGTACCAATTGAAACTCCGGTGGTAAGTGCTCAGAAACCCTCTAATTTTAGAATTAAACTGAGAGTGAAAAACCCTTTCTTTGATGTCATCTCTGACCACACAGAGCAAAGTCAACCAGACCTGTTAAAATATCTGTTTTCCAAAACCATTCTAGTAGTGAAAGCTGGCTTTAGAGAGACAGGTGACAGAGGTAGGTGAATACAGCAAGGTGTTTGAAAGTTATATTTTGGGGTACCAGTCTGTCAAAACAAATCATCTTGCTGTCTTTGCAGAACTCTTTTTCTTAATAGAGCAGTGCTGATTGCAGAAACGTTCAAAAGGGAATTAAAATCAGAATTTGTGCTGTGTACCTCATGAATAGAGAGCCCTGTTCTTTGGCTCACAGTATGCATTCAAGCTGAATTTCACTGTGTATAATGCAGGAGATAAGGAAATCTAAATGATGGACACATCTTCCCATTAAATTATGCCACTCATGAACTGGGGACTCCACTGTACTTTGAAAGTACTTCAAATACAGCTTTGCTTTTTCTTTGTTATGGGGACATGGGACAGTCAGGCCAATGAAATATTGCAGTCCTTCATCCCTGACTTATGTAAAGAATCCAGTCTACCAAAAGATTAAGGAAGATGGTGTGCTCTGTATTTTTAATTCATGTTGAGGTAATGATAATCCCAATTCTCTGATATTTCATGTAAAAATTGGACGAAATAATAGAACTCAGTTATACTTTTGAGAAGGTAATATTTTACATCCTGATCTGCTAAGCTAGCTGTCAGTTATTAATGTAAATTCACTTTTGTAATTTTTAGGAAAATACCTTATAACCTTTTCAATAATGCTTTTGATAGTCTTGGCATTCACTCCTGAGGAACTCAGTTTGACTACACTGCTGCATAAGATAGAAAACAATTTGCATAGAAAATAATTATTATGCTAGACTGGAAATCATTAAAGCAGTAGTTTGTTGAATGCAGATTTACCAGGTGGAGAATGTATGTGAAGAAGAGATGCCTGAGGAATCTGATTGTGTCAATATGGTTAGGACACCGACACCACCGACTTTGTCCCCGCCAGCCATAACCTTGGGGAATGGAGAGGCACTTAATTCAGAAGAGCCTTTATCAGGTGAGAACAGATGTAAAACTAAAGTAGCTGCTCTGCTTAGGAACTAGCTAGTGATGTTTTAAAGCAAAAATGTCAGATTTTCATCTTTTTTATACTTTGAGATTATAATTTTTTAAGTAAAGAAACTCTATAAAGCATGCTAGAAACACTTGTGATAGAATGAATTATTCAATCCCAAAGGCGTAACTGTATATGTATTTGGATAATGTAGTACAAAAACAGCTTTTCAGCTCTTTAGTGTATACTTTTATAATACTAAAATCTTAACAGGAGTATCAGTCTCCAGGTACTCTGTAAGTGATAGCTGGCTGATTTGGTATGAAGCTTGATTTCACAGAATCAGGATCAACAATTAGAAGGAGCTGTCAGAATGGTTGCTTACATGATATGATTCTTTTTTGATATGCACAGTATGAGCAGTTGTATTGCAAAAGCTACTAATGAACATTTTTTCCAGAGAGCTGTAAAAAAATATACCTGCCTATATCAATTTTTGTGCTGCAAATTAATGTTAACTTCCCCTGATGTGCTGAATATACTGATTTCTGCTGAAGCTACAAAGACAGGATGCTTCACAGATCAGTTATGAATGTTCAGCTTGTTCTGTGCTGATCAGTTCCTGGAATAAATGAGAAAGGAAGAATATTTTGTCCTCTTCTCTATTCTTTGTAAATAAAACATGGTAACTGATGTTTGGATCAGATAGGATGTTTACTAGAGCTAAAAGCCAACACTGTCCAAAATGAAGTACAAGTACTCTTTCCATGCCTGAAGAAGTAGATTCCTGTGTAAGTTATGAGCTTGCCTGTATTTCCAAAGTATTTTTCAGAAAATTGAGTTTTCAGCAGAAAGTTGTGAGTATCTATGGCACTGTGTATATCTGCATGTGTGTATATGCACACACGTATATATGTGTAATAATGAATGTATGTAACATCTTTCAGAACACCAGGAGGGACAACCTTCCCAAATTTGGGTTCTGATACCCAGGTTTCTATACCTACAGCTGATATTGTGTGTTTTTGTGGCTCATTAGCAAGATTAGCAATGCTCAGAGCAACCCTGAAAATATTTTCTCTTTAAAAAATGCCTCAGCAGTTTTGGTTTGAGAATCACATGTTTGAATAGAGTGGTTTCTGGTTTTGTCTCGTGGATTTGGGATCTGTATAGGAAGTCACTTTTTTCAAATGTTTTCTCATGGCCAACTGTGGTTATAGTTAATCAGTACTTAGTAAAGGAAAATGATACTTGAGAATTGTTTGGTTGTGGACTAGTCTGTCAAGGAAAATCATCTGGTTTTGAAGGTAAAGTCTATAGACTATAGAGAAAAGCCTGTGTTACAGGATCATACATACAAAGCTGGGTGTGTTTGTTTGTCATTTCTACTTTCTAGAATTCTAAGCGAATGTTTGGACATAAGTCACAAAAATATAACATACCTTATGTTTTTCAGACCATGTGGGAATACCTTCAGTGACATCATCAGTCAGTGCCTCAGTAATTAAATCTCCATCCGATCCTTCGCATGCTTCTATTCCACCACCACCTCTTTTGCTTCCAGCAGCAACAACAAGGAGTAACAGCACATCAATGCCCAATAGCATTCCTAGTCTAGAAAATAAACCTCCACAGGCTATCGTTAAACCACAAATCCTGACCCATGTTATTGAAGGCTTTGTGATTCAGGAGGGGTTGGAGCCGTTCCCTGTAAGTGTAAAAGTTACTTCAAAAGTTTTGCTACTAATTCTTAAAACAAACCATTCTTAAAGATGATGCTGTTTATTTCTAATAGCTAATAATAATAATTCAAGGTCATTAAACCTTGAATACGTTTTCAAATGTTGGAGTTGACCTTTTTTCCCTGTTTGGTAACCTGTTTCTTAACAGCACTGCAGTATACTTGTCTTATTTAATCTGAATTTGTGCTGCTGTTTTGCTTGCCAGTATCACTGGATGACAAGATACAAAATGAAACAGAGACACAGCCGAGTAGGCAGGCTATCCAGAGATAACAACAGTTATTTTAGGCTAACATTTACACTAACTTTGTTTTACACTTGTCTCCTAGATACCTCAATTTAAGCAATAATTTAAACCTCTGCGATGAGTCTTTGTATACAGTAATACTTTCATGTCAAAAACTTTGTTCTTTAAAACACCAGCAACCCCCTTACTGAGCTTTGTGTGATTAGTCACAAATACTGTTTCCAGTCATTCATTCTTCAGTTAACCATTGTTGCTTTGCTTTTATTGCAATAGGTAAGTCGTTCATCTTTGCTGGTAGAACAGCCTGCAGAAAAAAGATTGCTAGTGGAGGGTCAAATCATGAGTGTTATGTGTGTTGAATCAGACTTGCAGAATACAAAACATGCAGACAACTCATCGGACACAGAGATAGAGGATATGATTGCAGAAGGTTTGTAGTTTTTGTTTAATTATCCATTTTTCCCTTCTGGTCTGTATGTATTACAGAATCCCATCCTGTCTGTACATCTGGAATCTTCCTCCAATCTTCACACTATCTCTAAAGATACTGTTTTCAAATGTTTATAACTAGCTATACATAATGACAGAAATTGCTGTGGGTGCACACAAATGTCAAGAAAACGTGTGCTGTCCTGCTTAGAATACAGTGGTCTCTAACACAACTCATGAGCTAAAACCATCAAACTTCCTCACGCAGTGACAGAAGCACTCATCATCACGGTTTTTTGTTTTTTGTAGTTTGTTGGGTTTTTGGTTTTTTTTTTTGGAACGTGGAAATCAAGTATGTTAGGTCTTTTAGGTTGCAATAGTCAGTTTGTTACAGTAGATCTTAGTTCAGTTTTGGTTTCAGAAGCATTCCCTAAGAACCTTTCAGCATTAACACTGTGCTGTTTCTCATATGTCAAACAGCTTGTCTGTTGTTTCATGCAATTATTCAAACATTCATGCTTTTGCTTTCAGTTATCATTCCTGGAAGCTGGTATTAGGCTTATGTTTGCAATTGGCAACTACTCATTAGACAAACAAGGAAATATCCAGTATTGGGAGGGAGCCACATAGGCAGAAGTCAATCAAAGGAGATTTTCTGATGCTAAACCGAGATACAGATTGCATTTACAGAGTAGAAACACCTAAAATGCTGAAGAGAAGGCCTTTAATCAATTTTCACTTTCATCTGTAGTCACTTTATTCCCTGTGACCTGGTTTGTGCAATTTTTTTTTTAATAAAAAGGATGATTTATTTGAAGGATGGCTCTCTAGTGTGTATTTAACTTAATTTTCAAAGTTGGTCAGGTTTGGTAGGCTTCCAGCTTCCAGTCTCTACTTCGTGTGTGATACCAACTTAAGCTGGCAACTTACAACGTGGTCAGTCTGACACTACGTAAATTTTTGTTGACTTCAGTTTATGCCTTTGAATCCTGATACATCAGATATGTTATTCAAATAACTATTTCAGCCTTTTCAACTTTGCATTAGTGCTGTTTTATTTATCACCTTATCAGCACACTAGTTAGTGAGGTAATATCACTATAACAATTTTAACATTCAAATCTCTTAATTAAACCTTGATATGTGTTTGTATTAGCTGGCATTAGAGCTTAACAAAGAGTTCTGAACAAAAAGCTAGTCTGCAATATTTGCAATGAGTTGTGTAAAATTAAAAATATGAATGTAGAAGACGAATAGCAAGAAGGAAAGTATATGAAACCGATTCAGGTAAATAAGAAATGCGGAAGAAATGGATGTCTGTTTCGCTCACTGATTTTTTTAAATAAATGTTTTGTCCATGATTGCAGCCATGTGGCATGCGGTTCTTTTGCTTATGTGAATGAACACAAAATGTTACACTTCGGTTTGTGCCAGTTTTGCTCCTAATGATGTGTTTCACAGATGGTGCATGGGGATAAGTTTGGGTGTTTTGTTTTGTTTTTGTATGCCAAAAGGCAAGTTGGTTTGCAGAGATGGTGGCGTTCTTCTAAATTATGTACAAACCATGCTCTACCCACAACATTCTCTTTCAGCAGAATAGGGTGTAGACATTCAGCATGTGACAAATGCTGCCTTCTTACCTTGCACTGCCTTCTGGGCTTTCCTACATCTTTCACTGATGCTTCTCCCCTTGTACTCGGCTCTCCCCCTGTACTTGGCTCTGGTGAGGCCGCACCTCGAGTACTGTGTTCAGTTTTGGGCCCCTCACTACAAGAAGGACATCGAGGTGCTTGAGCGAGTCCAGAGAAGGGCGACGAAGCTGGTGAGGGGCCTGGAGAACAAGTCCTACGAGGAGCGGCTGAGGGAGCTGGGCTTGTTCAGCCTGGAGAAGAGGAGGCTCAGGGGCGACCTTATTGCTCTTTACAGATACCTTAAAGGAAGCTGTAGAGAGGTGGGGGTTGGTCTATTCTCCCACATGCCTGGTGACAGGACAAGGGGAATGGGCTAAAGTTGCGCCAGGGGTGTTTTAGGTTGGATATTAGAAGAACTTCTTTACTGAAAGGGTTGTGAGGCATTGGAATGGGCTGCCCGGGGAAGTGGTGGAGTCACCACCCCTGGAGGTCTTTAAGAGACATTTAGATGTAGAGTTTAGGGATATGGTTTAGCAGAGGACTGGTTAGTGTTAGGTCAGAGGTTGGACTAGGTGATCTTGGAGGTCTCTTCCAACCTAGACAATTCCGTGATTCTGTGTTTCTCTCAGCTGTTGTTTGAGTTCTTCATGGGCAACAGGAAAAGTGCTTCCTATCTCAGCAATATCATTAAAAATACTGCGTAACAATAAACTTCAAATTGGTAGACGCTATAATCCTTTTCTTATGTGCACATTATCTTTTTAATAGATAAGATTCAATGTCTTATTTGCTTTCACAAGTTCTCCTTTTGGTTGTAGCTGTTGCTTATTCAAAGGAAGTATTTACAACTTTAATGTAAATGTACAACTTTATTTCATTACAGGAGAGCTTGAATCTGGAACATAAAGTGCCCGGTTCTCTTAGCGACCTCTTTATAAGCAATTTGTAGGACTGTGACTATTTTTTTTTAGTTGATTGCTATATTTGAGGGCATACCTGCTCATGGATGGTTTGAAATGTAACAAAAAAGCTGACTAAGTTCCATGAATAATTTCATTCATCATTCAGTTCACTAAAGTTTTTTAACATGGAGAGTAAAATCTATGATTTTCTTAGTTAGGCATAATTTTCTGTTAATTAAAGTATTTCATGACATGTATTAAATATTTGAAAGTCTTCTACCTGCCTGCTAAAGAGATGAGAAACTTGAACAATTTTTTTCATTGAAACTAACTTTTGTGCCTCACTCCTTCCTTTAGAGGGACTGGATGAAATTGAAAATGATCTTTTGAAGTGTGAATTTTGTGGGAAAATGGGATATTCTAACAAGTTTCTGCGGTCAAAACGATTCTGCTCTACATCCTGTGCCAAAAGGTACTCTCCTCTAGTTATTGCCTAGTGTTACCTGATTATTGGAGTAGCCCCCAAGTACTGTCTGATGTTGAAAAATAAAGAAGCAGTGAAAAATGTTTGCTTTCTGTCCAAATTTGCAGACTATATCGGTACAAAAGACTATGGTGGATTGATTTATTTCAAGACTGACTTACAGTTATATTATAGAACGCTTTCAGAGGAAGCCATGAATGCTGTTGGACTTAAAGGAAAGCTGATGGGTATCCATTAAAAGTTAGAAAGTGTTTGGAAATTGGTGCAGAAGTCTGTGGGTCATAAATCACTATATTTGTTGTATTCTGATTGTCTTCCCCTTGAAAAAAAATAATCATGACTTGCATAGAGCAGAATAGAAATAGTAAAACCATAAATTTAGTGTTGTCTAAAGCTTCTCCTTTCTTGAAAATATTAAATGCTGCTCTTTGCTTGGCAAAGGAAAATGACTGCCGTTTTCTGTTTTTCTTTGGGTTTAGTACACTTTTTTATTTTGTTTTGGTTTAGAGGAACAAGTCAAAATCAACACTTGAATGTAAAATCTTCCATCGTTACAGCTGGAAAATTGATATTTAATCCCAAATATTTTAGAAATGGGGAATAGTTTTTAGGTGCCACTTAGTTGTTTTTTTTCCTCATCAGTGTACCTTCAGACCCTCTTTCTCTTATGTCTCCTGCTTTTTTCATCCCCAGCCTGAGACATTCCTGCTTTACGTAGTGGGAATGTATATGTTTTATTTGGTAGCTGCTGGGAAACTTTTAGTGAAATAATATTCAGAAGGTAATTGGCCCTTCTTTCGTCCTCCTTTGACTGGGTATCAGCTGGTTAAAGAAAATGGAAGCAAAAGATGTAATATGACATTAAGCTTTTAGAGGATGTTTTAGAGAAGTAGGATTGTAGTATGTGATAAAATCCAAAGCTGTTTTTTATCTTGGAATTTTTTTTAGAGCAGGAAAGATGGACATCTTTCAGGGATGATCTAGATGTACTTGCCTCCCTTCAAGACAAGTGGTTTAGAGTACGTGGCCTTTGAGATACCTTTCTCTCTTATATTTGTGACACCAGTTGTTGTCTTTAATTAGGCAGCGTTTCTGTAGACAACAATGTCGTTTTATTGCTAAGTTGATTGAATTCAGTCCAAAAAGCTATTAGTGCATTATTTGAATATATCTTACTTCTTTAGGCACAGCCTTAGTTGCACTAAGAAATTTGGGCTGTTTACATCAGACAAGACCAATCGTTGGAATCGGAAATCAGATAGCCAAAGTCTTGGGCGACGCGGGCGTCGACCGAGTGGCCCTGATGGGGCGTCACGAGATCATTTTCTTAGACAGGTCTGTGGAATATTTGCTTAAAACTATGACATTGTTTGGGGAATTACAAATAAAATATAATACTGCAGTGTATTTGTGCGATGTTTTCCAGCTTCCAGTTACTTACCCATCCGCAGAAGAAGATCTGGCTTCTCACGAAGATGCTGTGCCAGCTGCCATGACCACGCGTCTGCGAAGACAGAGTGAAAGAGAGAGGGAGCGTGAACTTAGGGAACTAAGAATTAGGAAAATGCCAGAGAGCATTGACTTGTTACCAGTGGTGCAAGCAGACCCATCAGTATGGACTGTTGACGAAGTTTGGGCCTTTATACATTCTTTGCCTGGTATGTAACATGCGAGAACTTGTTCCACATTTTTAACAGCAAAGCTCTTTGCTTTTTAGCATCACTCTGAGGAGGAGATGGTGTGGTAACAGCACGAGTGTACTTGGTGCTAGAGACTGGAATGTGATTTGTTTCCTCTCGCTTGTTCCTTCAGCACAAATCCCATGTTGATAGAACTAGTCCCACTTCTGCTGTTGCACCCCAGCTGATGGAGACTAGAGGTGTTCTTCCCTTCAGTCTGATTTCTCTCAAGAGGTCAGTAGAGAGATCAGACACACTTCTCCTTTACATTTCTTTCTTCACTTCCCTCCTTAGTTACTGCTTATTCAGTAGAAAAAGCGAGAAGGGAGTTCCTTCCATTTACGCAAGTGAAAATTTTGAGAGGCTTAGCATGATATAAATCACTAAAAAAAGAGTAACCTGGTCTCTTCTGTAAAGCTCAATTTTGTTTTACATAGCTTTGCACAGTAACTGGAATAGAGAACTCCATATATAGATTACACACTCTTAGGTCAGAAGACACAGCAAAGGTAGTACCCAAGTCTGTTCGCAGAAAAACATCTTTTCTCCTTGTTTGCACACCTTTTCCTTAGCTCAGTTTTCATGCTTGCCTTTATGTCATCTTCAGGCTATTTGACATTTATTTGTTTGTTATTTCCTGATTATCATAAGCTTTAAAGTTTTACTCCCCTCTTTTTCCCAGGGATGCCAATCTATCTAATCAGATACCATCATTCCTCCAGGTAACAAGGCAGGTCTCCATGACAACAGCCATATAAGAATTTGTTGTTTATCCGTGTAACTCACATGACTAAACAGTGAACCCTGGCTTAGGTTTGTTCCTAGTTTTCACCTCTTTGCTGGAATGCTAAAGCATTTTGCTCTGTATCCCATTAGACTAATAACCTGTAAGGAATGTGTCCTTCTTGGTGAGTCATATGCATGAGTTTTGCCAGCTAATGTTTTATATAATCGATCAGGCAGAAAATGAATTAGGGGTGTTTTACATCAAGGGTGACTTTCGTTGATCTACCTTTCTTCTGATGGTTTATAAATTGCAATTAAATTGCATCATCTGCTTCTGGGAACTTCCAGTGATGCCTGTAAAAACAAACAAAGCTTCTTAGATTTAAGACATGGTCTTTCAAGTTCCTGTACTTCACCTGTGTTGCTGGAATGTGATTATATCACTACTGTTTTGATTTACTGTCTTTATAGATTTGAAGCTTCAGTTAACTGAATAACTCCCTGATCGTAGAATCTGTAAGAGAATAAAAGATAGTTCCTGTTCTAAAAAAAAATAAAATACTTCAAGTGCCATATGAACACAGTTCGTTTACAAGTGTGACAACAAATATTGTCCTTAAAACATGATTTCTACTTTGAAACCATTACTTGTAGAGTATGTTCCCAGCTGCTGGATCTGTTTTTTATTCATTCTATAAATGAGTTGATCTTTGAATCTAAACAAACTTTATATTATTATGTATTCAATTAAAATTTATTACAATTACTCATTTCTATTCACATTAAGATCTAGTTCCTCATTTATTTATTTATTTTAAGTTCAATAGATAGCTAAAATGATATTCACAACCTGCCAGAATTTTTATTACATATTTGCATCTGTATTTTTTGCATTTTTTTTCTGTTCAATACATTCTCAAACCAGTCTTAAAGAAGTACTTTTTCGTATGCTGTCAGAATTGAATAATTCAAGAAATAATGACTATAATTGTTTTTTGTTATGCTATTTTTCAATATGTACTTGATGCAGGCCATGCAGACCATTTGCCATGTTGCAGGAAGCAGTGATTTGTGTCTTCTGTACTTTATAAGCAATAGGGACACCTGATTTAATTTACTGCTTTTTTTTTTTTTTAGTCTGTAAGCTAAGATCTAACTGTAGAGTAAAGCTTTCTTGTCAGGCTTTTTCTGAATTCCTGCAGAGTCTTGGAAGAGATGGCAACAGTTTAATCTGCAAAGTTGTTCCTCTTTTCTTTCTTCAGTTGCCCGGTTAATAGTCTTTTACTCGCCTGACATCCTTTTTTTTTTCTTGTTTTCTTTTAAAGCTATTGCACAATGACCAATTGTGAAAGCACTTAAGAATACCCAAATTTGGCTGTGTGAGGGAACTGAAATAGATTCAACTTCCATCTTTTGCTTTTCCAAAATGATTTTGAGAAAGGCTGTGGGTTTTTTTATTAAGAAAGGCAAATTCATAAAGCAAATCCTGGTTAAAGACAAAGCCTCCAACAATAACTAATAAGCTATTGTCATAGGACCACTTTTGCTGCTAAATATACACGCTTATCTTGTTCTATCAGATTCTTTGTAAGTGCTGTGGTCTGACAACCACCAAGTTCAGATCTGAAGTCAGACATAGAGTTAGGGATATCGCACAGAAACACTTAGTGCTCAGCTTACGGAATCTTTGTGGGTTGTGAATACATAAATAAGAACCTTTATAATGATATTAGAGCTGTTAATACCTATTGAGACTGGTCAGTTGTCCAAGATTTTTTCTTCATGTTACTGGCAGCATTACCTTCATTTTGTAGCTGGAATTGGCTGAACCATTCCAGGTGTTCTCTGACAACTCTGAGCTCCTGAACAATGTTCTCATACTGATTGCGCTAGTTTGTAGCTGGACTGGACTGTAGCAGAAATATTAAAAGTAATTGTTATGGAATACATGCAGGTACTAAAACATTCTGATGTTTCTCTGTTTCAGTAGCTGTCTAAATACTGTCTGTGACAAACTAATTTCACTTTCTTTTCACCACTCTAATTTCTTGTTATCCTAAGTAACGCCCAAGAAGAGGGTGTTGTCATGTATTAAAGGTGTGTTGGTGTAAATGCTATGCAAAACAGTCCTCACTCCTGGTTAAAAGTTAGTCAGTAGCTAAAAAACAGATGTTTTCCTTTTGGTATTGTAGTTTATTGATTCCTTTCTCTTAGGAGACCTTTTTCTTCTTACATTGTCTTTTTATTCTTGCCCTTTCCATAATAAAGAGGCAGCCAATTGTTATATGTTGTCTAGTTAATATAATGGTTGGGGAAAAAAAAGGGGGGGGGGGGGGAAAAAACAAACCTGTGCTTTATACTATGTGAAAAGCAGACCTTTTCCAGACATCCCTTGAGCAACCTTTTGTTTCCATAGCATTCTTCAGCAGAAAGGGGCCTTCAGTTACATTGGACCGTCTAATCCATGAAGAGTCCCGTTTCTGATGTTGTAAACCTCTATGATCTGAGCCCATCATGTTAGTTCATGTTCAGAAAAAGAGTTTATCATTTAAAGAAAAAATCCAATCAATTTAAAGTTGCACGTAATGATAAATGATGATAAACTGCTGATAAATGTACCAGGGAGACAGTCATGCTAAAGCCCACAAATAGCATTTCTGTTTGCTTAACCCAGTGGTGGTAACGTATGGGTGGAATTAACACCTTGTGCAAATCACAGGTAAGTGAATTTTCTCGTTGAGTTCTAGCTAACACTAGAATATGCACATTGTGTCTAGAGGGAACCTACTTGAATTATGCTTGAATGATGGCTGCTTTTGTGGTATTTTGCAAGTGTCTATCGATTAGGAGATCAGGGCAGTTGTTTGTTTATATGAAATGAGAAAATTGTCTGTGCGAGGACTCAAAATTTCCAATAAGTAATTCATCAATAGTTATGGTGTAAATGTAGTAAAAATGACTTTCAGATTATCTCAGAAGTTCCCATCATTACTGAACTCTTTCACATACTGTAGGTTTCACAAGCTAAAGGGGCAAGCATTAGGAATTGCGTAACTAAAAAATCTCTAGCATGGACAGCCATTGCACCTAGGGATGTACATTTCTAACACAGTAATTCTTTTTTTTCCATTGCCTTTAGGTTGTCAAGATATTGCAGATGAATTTAGAGCACAAGAAATTGATGGACAAGCTCTCCTCTTGTTGAAGGAGGATCACCTTATGAGTGCAATGAATATAAAGCTTGGACCTGCATTAAAAATCTGCGCACGCATCAATTCATTGAAAGAATCGTAGGGCATGAACATGAAGGTTTAAACAACAGTTTCTCTATGACAAAACCAGCAGTAATATGCCAACATCTTCACCATGGCATGAGTGTTACTGTGATGTTTTGTTAAATATACGGAGTTTTTCCCACATAGACTTAAAAGTATTCCTCTGATTATACCATGTAGTCCTATAGTTTCCAGCAATTTAAAAGTTCATGGTAAAGCCTGAATAATACTTTGACTTAAAGTGGGAGCTCATGGAAAAACATAAAGTGAAATATGCTGTGATAGTTGAAATATTCACCAATATGTACTTTATCTTGTAATTTTAAGATTAACACCCCAGCACCCCCCCTAATCTGAACACCATTTAGATTGTGTTACTCTATTCTGAAGGATGACTTTTCCCACATACAGCAGTTTTTGGACTGAAATCACAGAAGTGTCCACAGACCCTGTGGAAGCACTGAAAACAGTAAAATGCTATGCATTTAGTTGTGCTCTCTGAATTTCTTTTAGTCTGGAGCAAATTGTTTGTATGGGGTAGGTTGGCAGCCCGTTTTCCTTGTGTAGGCTTACTCTCATCTCCGCTGCTGTAGTATATTCTTTAAGTCTGGAAATACTTTAAGCCATGTAGGCATCTCATCAAAGTCCTCATTATCAGGCTACTGAAATGCAATGGCATGACATTTTTGCCAGTGGTAACTGAAGCACATAAGTTACTTTACTCTTTGTATGCTGCTATGCACTAAGAGGGCATTAAGTTGTTCGGTTTCCAGTTTTGCGTGCTGCTAGTTAAACTAGACCAGCAGTTCCCAAATGAGGATTCAGAATGGATCCTGAGAAAGC
This sequence comes from Aythya fuligula, assembly GCF_009819795.1. NCBI lineage: Eukaryota > Metazoa > Chordata > Aves > Anseriformes > Anatidae > Aythya > Aythya fuligula. The sequence goes on from NC_045567.1 coordinate 21,711,821, forward strand.
GTGAGCACATTCAGGGTTCAGGATCCCAAACGCCTAGGCGTGAGGGGTTGAAAACTGCAGCCAGAACTAGCTCATGTTGAGAGAAGTGTACCCTAAAGACTGGAGGTAAAGAGAAGGGGTAGCGTAGCTCAGACCCTCTTTTTCCTCTTACCACTTCCTTTTCTAACTTGTCTTTCCCTGTAGTGCATTCCCATTGCCTCACTGGAAGCTTCCAAGAACCATATTTTGTCTGCTGGCTAGTGTGAGCTGGGCTTGCAGTAGTCCAAGGAAGGAGCCCAGTGAGGTCCCTGCAGAGCTCGGTGCAGGAGCAGCTGCCACAGCAGTGGAAGGAGCCTGGAGCTGTAGGTGAGCAGGAGGAGCGCCCCTGCTAGGCAGCTCTGGCAGAAATCCCTGCAGGCCCTGCTTTGAGCCTGTGGCAGGAGATTTTGGCTTGGATGCTGCAGAGTGGCAGTGGGATTAGTCTCCCTCGATGGTCACTCTTTCACTCTCTGTGCAGCACAAATACGTTTCCCCACTTACTGACACCCTCAGAAGCTACCCGGGCTCTGAGGCAGCAGCACCTTCTCGATCTTTGCTTCCCCATCACACGTGTTTGGATGTTTGTGGATGTATTTTGTACCTTCTGTTCCTTCCCTTTTGCAGCTCCTCTCCCCTTATGGACAGGCCTAGATCTCTAAGCTCTCGTGTAGGGAAAGAAGGGCACGTGAGCTGATAGTTGCTGTGTATATTTGGATTAAATGTGTGTCTACAAATAATGTATTTTGTATTTTATGCAAAGTAATGCATAATATATGATTGTGTAGGGAAATATTCAGGGGGACTGTAAAGTATCCCTAAAAAGAAGAGGAACTGATCTAATGTTTGAGAACTGCTGAACTAGGTCAAAAGAAGTCAATGCACATACACTGGCTGAAAGGAAGGGTTATGACAGGTAGAATAATATGTATATTAGTTAACTGACCTTAAAGAGTCGGTTGAGATTACAGAAAAAGTTGTGCTTCATTTTCCTTTAATTAGGCTATTGTGTTCTTTCTATTAAGAGGCTTTCTACCATTATCTTCTAGAGATCAACATTAGAACCATTGCTTTTAATTACAACTGCTTGAGCTTTCTAATAGCAGATGTTATTAATATTTTTATCAACCACTGAAAACTCCAAGTTAGGACAACCCATTGCTGTTACGTGCTAGTAAGTGGTGAGAGCCCTAATCCGAATGGCACCAAAGGCTTTTAAGAATTAATTGATGTCTGGGTTTATTTTGGAGGGAAGTTGCTAAGCACTTTCTAATTTTTTTATTTTTTTTTTTCTGTCTTCAGTTACTGTTGTCAAATAAATTTAATTGAAGGTTCGATGTTTGGCAATGTTCGTTTGAAAGATACTCAAGTGATGAAGACAGGTTCCCATCTGTAGCATTTCTGTAAGATACCCCGTGTAGTATATCTGTAACATATGTTCTAAAGAGTATGTTCTGTTTTGATGAGCTAACTGAAGACTAAAGATATCTTAGATATTTATCCTTTGGCTTTTGTCTTAAAGTTTTATTATTTTTATACAGAAATTTCACTGGCTAACTTTTAACCTGTTTTCTGATTGTACTGTTCTTGGGCAATGTAAAAAGTAGGTGTACTTACATGTGAATTGGTAATGGCTTAAGGCATATTTAGAAACGTGGGCTGATGTTGTGAGTCCTATTTAGACCTGCAGTTAATCAATGTTCTGTGCATGAGAATTTCACGGTTGTTTTCATTTTGTTTTATGAGACAGCTTTCAGGAGAACCTCTACGGCTAGCGTTTATATACAACCCTGACTAATCACTGACAGATGCCAGGAGCTCAGAGGAGACGTGCATTTGTCATGTCTGCTCTGGTTCTCTTGTTACACTACATTTTCTGTGGTTTTGGAGGAGCCGCGGATAGTGAGTTATGCTTTAAATATTCATGAATGCAGCAACTAAGAATGCGGGCCTTACTCTTACTGAAAGTTTTTTCTTCTTCAACTCTTTTGTCATTAACTTTCAAGTGTAGCTAAAGTCTATTTCAGAAGCTTTTGAATTTACTCAAAAAAGATATGTATACTTGGAACAATATTCCTCCAGAACAATTTTGCATATTGGTCATTTCTGTTTTGGTTTAGGTCAGTGAGGTTTTCCCAGGCTTATGCTACCTATTTCCCTTGGCTTTCCTCACAGATTAAGCCAGACCCTCTTTCAGAAGAGGAAGTCTTGCTGAATTTAATTGATGTTAATTTTTTTTAACAGTTGCTCCACTGGATGTGTCTACCAGAAACCCTTTCCTTTAGATTTATTTCATGGGATTTTGTACTCTGCGTTCAGCTTGCTGCTATTGTGGGCTATATCTCAGTAATGCCTGCAAGATTTCAATTCTTGTAGAAAGGAAGGCAGGACACTGTAGGATCTTAGCTTAAAAGGGAGATGTGTTGGATGGCTTTCTCCCTTCCTTTTTTTCCACTGGCTTCTACCTTACTCCTGAATGCAAAGTGCAGCATTAGCTCAGGGCATCCTCTCACAGAGCCCTGAGCTTAATGTGACTGTGGAGATTTCTTCCAACAGAGCTATAACTATTACACTTGTCTCAGCTCAGAGTTTATTTTGCATTTTAAAGAAATGCCCCTGAATGGTCAAAATGGGTGCGTAATTACATTCCCCTAAATGATCTGGCTCTTATCACTGAGTGCCCATGCTTTGCCTTAGGAGCAGCAAGGAAGCTAGGCCACTTGTTCAAAATCAAGCCTTGTCGATGGACTGCTGACTTCTCCAGCCACCCCATGCCTCACGTTTGGCATATTTTATCACTATGATGACTTTATTTATGACTTTATCACCTCGTTTATACAGAAGGTAAAAAACAGCCAACTTGTCAAGTTAAACTCAATTGGCTCGGATCACCCCAAAGTTTTGGGGGTTTTAAACAGGCTAAATTGTAAATCCATTACATCCATTAATCTTCTTTGTTATTTTCCAGGAGTGGTAGAGGGTAAAACTTTTCCTATTCTTGTGTCGATATACCTCAGGTTTATGTCCTGCAAGCATTCATTTCCACATTTCTCTCCCGTGAAAGCATTTTTTTCTTCTAGCTTCTTGACAAATCACAAGTGAGAATCCAACCTTTTGAGTAGGACAGGTGGAGTCTGTCATAACTGCAGACATGGCAGCAGGAAAAAAGAAATGTGTGACGGTATTTGAGCAGGTTTACAATAGCTTTTGGATCACTTCTTTATCTTGGTCTTAGCTGTAAGGAGATGTTCAGGTGTAAACTCTAGTTTGAATAGAAGATTATGTAGTGAGACTTTGCTAGCTGGTGTGTCACTAGCAGTAGTGCTGCCTATTTCAGGCTGCTCTCATCACAATATCAATGCAGAAACTTACAGCTTAGTCGTGTAAGAAATTTCTTATGCATTGACAGATGTGTAGCTCAAGCTGATCAGAGAGCTCAGTGACAGCTGTGCGGTGAGTCTTCTTTTTGCAAATAATTAGGCATCCACATAATCTGTAACACGAGGAGTTCTCCTGATGGCATTGAGGCTATTCGTGTTAAAATTAAGCATGTATATTTAAGCTTGCAGAGTTATTTTCTCCTACCAATATGGCATAGAGATTTTCTGTTAGCATATATTTAGATACGTAGCTGTCTAACCAGACTTTTACTCATCAGTTGTTCTAGGCTACAGATAATGACTCTGCAAAAGAATCTGTTTGGGATACTGTTCTCTTTTTTTTTCTTGTACTTTCAACAAACTTAGAGATGGAGAGAAACTAACGCTTCAATGTGTTTTGTTGCAAGCACACAGCTTCTGTTGAACGCTGAGTGGAATAAGGATGAAGAGAGCTAAAGATGCATAATTACAATGTAAAGTGTTAATGTCTCGTAGTGAATACATTTTGAAGTCACTCTTGCACAATTAACTGTAGTTTCAGACAGGAAATATTATGATGAGAAAGCAATCTAAAATCACTTAATGCTTAGTTCACTTAAGCTAAGTCTCAATTAACTTCTTTTTAAAGGAATTTGCCTTTGGTCATGAGAATTTAGTTAGGTTCTATGGGTTCTAGGTAGCTGTATCCACTGGATAGCTTTGAAAATAGTGACATTAAAAGAAGAAAGGTAATTATGATATAGACAGGAACCTGCAGTGTAGATGCTATGTCCAATTTCTCTTTCAAAAAGCTGTCTCTAACGTAGTCCAAGAGCTGTAATCAGAGACTGGGACACAGATCAAATGCAAAAGCAGATAGGACACATTACCTTGATCCATATGAATTGGGCTGATTCATTTCTACCTTCTGCATAACATTGGAGGAGCTCTATCATGTGCCATTTCTTCTCCATGTGGATTTAGCACATTTGGCACTTTTTGCCCTGTTGGGTCTCAGCTGTGTTGGCCGGAGCATTTTGTTTGTCTCCTGGATCGCATGGGCAGCACTTCCACAAGTATTCAAGGCCCCCATTCTAAGCTGTTCTATCGGGTTGTGCAACCTCTGTGTTGTAACTCATACACACCTGCTTATTCACGTGGAGGTTGTACTTATAATTTACTGGTCTCTCATAGCTGCGTGGAAGGGGAAGAAAAATTCAAAGGTGCGAGCATGCTTGTAATAAAAGATACGTAGCAAGTTTATGGTCTGGCTTTTGTAGCTGTTGATCTGACCTTCTGAACCACGGTTCTGGGAATCAGTGTTGTGAGCAGATTTAACGTTAAAAAAAAAATTAAACTTCCAGCTTATATTAACTTCCTGCTAAATTACACAAAATGATCATTTTGCAAGTAAGGATCTGGAAATATGTGATCTGAAGAGATTTTTCCACCTAGAAGGAATTATAATTCGAGCACAAATGTACATTCATAGAATAATGATATTGCTTTGAATGCAACATGTAACATTTAAGAAGTATTTTTAACTATGTGTGAAAGCACTATTTTTACATAGGGTTGTTGAGAGGCTTATAGTATTGATCGTAGGTACCAAATAGGGGTGCCCTAGCTGATGGTGGGATTAAGCTAGAAGCACAAATTTATGGCACACGTCTGCTTTGTGGCTCTGGTCAACATGTGGGAAGACTTGTGTTGTCCTGTGCTACCTGCTCAATGTTTTGGCAGCTGGGACATTACGTCCTCTATTTGGAAAGTAGATGGTTGAAAGAACAATGAAGTGTTCTGCAGAGCCAGCTTCCCTGGAAGAATTCTTTGTGCTGTACCCTTAGCAAACCAGTACTGATCAGGAAAGATGTGTGTAAGAAGAAAAGTTTTATTAATGAGTGCCAAATACTTTCACTTAGAGTTGAAAACACATAGAATAGCTCACTAAATTCAATGTTGATTTTTAAGGGATTCTCATAAGTTTCTCATAAAGGGTTAATGCTTTCGCCACTGTTACCACTAATATTATATAATTCTGTAAGAATTAAAGGACTGTAAAATGTTTGCATGGTATAAGGTCATTAGTTGCTGGCACAGCACGAGTAGTAACCTAGGTTAATGGTTGTCTGTAGTATGGATTATTTCAGATATTGCTACCTTTCTTACATAGCTTCTCCTCTGTGTCTTGCAGTGAAACTGTAATCCTGTTCTACAAAATAATGGTTTATGGTTTTATTGCTGTACTCAAGGCTCAGTGTTAATGACTTCTCAGAAGCACCAGATAAAAAAAAAAATAATGCACAAAGGGAGGAGAAGCCTGCTAGGAGGGTAACAGAATAAAGATCACAACTGGATCAGGCATCTCCCTCCATAAAAAAGTCATGGATAAAAATGGGCTTAAAATGAGCTATTGTTAATGTATTTTAAAATAGGTACACATCAGTAGGCTACAATGCCACAGTTGGATGCTATGTTGAGACCTGTAGCGCTGCTGTTACCTACTTGGTGGCCGTAATGACAGCTTATAGGTTGATCCTTTTGGACGCTTTTTCCCAAAAAGTATGAAAGAAAGAGTTTGATTGTAACACAGGGATGTGACATCAGTATATTGACATTTGATTTGCCTGCATTTTGTTGCTTCCCTGTAAAATTACGATTTAAAAAACTTAAAATGTCTTTAGAAGCAGTGCAGCAATTATGGGAATTCTGCTGTGTCGGAACAGATGGGGATGGGTAAACTTTAATTACAGGTTGAGAATATGAACCACAGTGATAAACACATCTGTCCGTGCCCAGCTTCTTGCAGTTCCAGTTCTGTGTACATCAGTGAATCAGAAGGGTGAGACTAACCACACCAAAAGAAGCATCTGAATTACGTGTTCTTGAAAATAATTTTGTCTTCATCTGATGCTAAGTGAATTTAAAATTAGATATTTTCCCTTGCCTGCCAAATCTGTATGCATTAGTTATTTCATGATCTTCTGAAATGCCTGGTGCATTGCTATCTGAGATACTTGCTGGTTTTTAAATGGAATTAGGTTTTGTAAATACTTTGTCAACCCCATTTCAGTGGGTGTCCAGTTTATATATAACCTGAGGAAATGCTGTGTCCAAAAATATGGTTAGACATATTTTGTCCTATAGCATCTCAAGCACTAAGGAACAGCAATTGGAAACCAGGTGCAGGGAGTGATTGCTTACGGTCGTTTTTCAAGGTTAACATTATACATGCTTTCCTACTTTTAATGTGGAAGTAGAATTTCCTCCAATACGGTATCCCGCATAAAGGATGAAACAATTTGTGGTGCCAAACACTTCAAACTCTATTGCTGAACATTGCTGCCTCTTATTACACTGCTGTTAAAATTCAGTTTTTGATCCTTTACTGTCATTTTGATGGCCTTTTTAACAGATTTTCCAGAAACCATTTTCTGCTGCTTTAACAATGCTGTCCTTTTGGTTTTGTTTCTGAAACGTTGTCACTGAAACCTCAACGAACTCTTTGACCCACTGTGGGTGAAAGAAGCACTATGTGGGGTGAAGTAATAAATCAGAATTAATTGGACTTTGATATATTGCAGAAATGTATGATGAATATATGGTACGCGATTGTAAATTCTTATCATGGAGTGATATACTGGAATATTCTTTTATAAGAAATTTTAGCACATGTATCACTAAATTCTGCAATTAAAACGTATGTCTATAATTGATATATAGTATTGTAAATGGTAACCCAAAAATTAAATTTTACAGTTGAAGAGCACAGTGAATATGTAAAAATATGATCTTCACTTTGTGAATCATTTTTTTTAAAAAGCACTTTCCTATTACCAACTAGCATGTGAATGAATTTTAGATTCTCTCATTTGTTATGAATCCGTAGAAGTGAGATTACTTTAATCTGTCTGTTAATGGATAAATTGATTATACAAATGCTGAAACAAAGCACCTTATACTATGCTGCTTAAACTTGCTTGTAATTGCACCTTTTGTTACCTGCAGATTTTTCTTAATGAGTATTCTTGTGTGATACCATTGTTCCCTGTGGGTCTGAGTGAATGATTAACCAACCAACCTGCAGCGTCATTTACTTCTATAGTTTCCTATTTCAATATAATATTGTACTGTGAGTTCAGTGCTTCAGAAATAAATGCTACTTCCATTTGTCTGCTTTGGTTGTGTATCACGTTTATCTCTTACAAAATTAAACCAAGAGTTTAATCTTCATTGAACTGTAAGAACTTGAAAATTAATGAAATGCTTTTGCTAGAAGTCTGAATAATTTTCCCCTACTGAGGTAGACCTGCTTCAGCAAGTAGAACTACTTTAATATCAGAGTAATCTTGGCTGCAGAATAAATTCTGTTCTACTTGAACCTGTTCTTTAACGTCTGGCATGTACTTACGTGTATCAAGAGAACTTGTAAGAGGATACATGTCTGCTTAGTTGAGGGAGTCTAGCTGAACTGTTCATATTAAACACATTTGTATTTGTTCTGCATTAAAGCTCTTACTGCTCTGTTTGTAGACAAAGAGTTTTTAATATGCATATATACATCAGAGAAGCAGCAGCAAAGAAATAACGAAACATCACCCTTCCTGTAGTTTCGAAAGTTACACATCTTGCAATATTGTATGTAAACAAAGCTTGTATTTCTGTAGGAGGTATAGCTTTAACTAAAACAATTTATTCCTCATTAAACATAAAAAAAAAGCCTTAATTTAAGTTAAACCGAAAAAAAATTGACTTGAACAAGAAGACGACTTCAAAAAATCACAGTTGTTTGAACATGACAGTAGCTTACTTGTATCTAACTGATAAAAGGGCTCCAGCTTAGAAAAATACTTTATTGCATTTTATACTATAAAACCTGAGATCATTCCATTTAAAACAAGCGTAACATTCTAGTAAAAACACAAGGTTTAACTGAAAACTTGGTTTTTGGAAGTGTTCGTCTTCCATAAAACCCATACTTCAGACTCTTTGGACTGGCAGTAAAGCCTGGTGTAGAAGCATGCGGTGTCCCACATCCTGGTGCAATATTTATTACTCTCCTTGTGAATGTTGGATTCTTTTCCATGGGTTGTAGCTCTGGAGATGCTTCTTTGTATTATCTGTAAGGACACTGTCACAGAGCATCCAAGTACACACTTCTGCCGCACAGCACTTCTTGCAGTCTTTTCAGTCAGCAGCTCGTTAACAGATCACAATTACTGTGCCTGGCTTTTCAGCTGGCTCTGTGTTTTCATTGTTAAATGGCATAAAGCAGAATTTCCAGCTAACAAATGGGTCTGTAGACCACATCTCCTCTGTCAATTCAACATCGTGACATCGACACCAGTACGCTACTGCAATGAGAAAGCTGTTGATGAAGTACAGCCAGGGGACATTCATCTCCATGTAGGCTGGAATCCGAGGACCAAGAAACAAAATGATAAACTGAAGAAGCACAAAAGGTGCCCAAGTGCCAAGGAAACAGACGAGGAGTCTGGTCAGAAGCTGCCACTTAAAGCAAGTGCCGTTGTTGTTAGACGCGTATGAGAACATCAGAACAGGCTGACTGGCGAAAGAAACCACCCTGACAGACAGTATCATGGTTATGACTTCCTTCCGAGAAACCATGAAGGCCATGCCTATGAGAAGCAGCATGGCAAACGAGACGGCGTAGCTCTGCACGCTGACATAGAGAGGACACTGATAAGGAGAGAAATGGTTCCGAATTTCTAGTTCTTCGTAGATAGCAGGAACTTTCAGAATACAGAAAAAAACTGAAATCCATATGAAAATCACAACAAATATATAAAATAGTCTTTGGCCTTGTCTAGGAGATTGAGAGGTTTGGGCTATCGTCATGTAATAATCCAGACCAGCCACGAGACATACTGGGTAATGCAAAATACCGTAAGTAAGAGAAATTATCTGAGTGAAGAGGCAAATGTGGTACTTTGTAAATCTTACACCCCAGAGTGCAAAGTCTTCAAAATAGAAAATGACAGCTATATTGATCAGCAGGATGAGATCTAGGAGTGCCAGAGAAACACAGAAGTATCCCATAAAGCTAACTTTCACATTTTTTTGCTTAACTTGCAACATGAAGAAATCAAGGGACACCTTTCCAAGCATAATCAGAAGCAACATGCAGCTGATTTCAAAAGGCTGGTGGGCCTGTGGGTAGTGGTACTGGCCAGAACAATTTTCACAGAATAGAGCAGCCATCCTCCAACAGTAAGAGCCAGAAAAATAAACATCACAGGGCACCGGGCTTCATGTCTGAAAAGGAAAAAAAATATATTTGTAGGGATTTATTTCTGGTGTAGTTCTACTTATATATTATTCCCTATCATAACAGCTACCAAGTCTACATCTGAATTTTCCAGGCTCCTTAGTTAAGGTTAAAAGCTTCAATAAAACAAGGAACACCTATATTTTATGTTCTTCTATGTATACTCTTTTGAGAGTTAAAAGATCAACATACGCTTAAGTTACTCTTCTACCTACTTCCCTAAGGAAAGGTTTCAGAAATGAGGTTGACTGTGCTTCTTCCCTTTAGAAAACATGAAGGTCTTTCTGTCCAGCTGGGCAGAGGGGTAGGTGGTTCAGCGCCACTACGTATTCTGAAGAAATTAGAAAACCACATAGGACAGAAACTGTGCAACCAGCAGGACCTGTCATGTTACGGCCTCGCAGTTTGTTATGCTCACAGAATCTATATGGAATTGAGACCGCAGGAATATCCCGAAAGCAGACAAGACATCCAAACAACCTGTCCTGTTTAGTTGGCAACCAAACTAAACAAGCTTCATTAGTTGACTGGGGTTCTGTTCATCCTTTAGCAATATAAGTTATACAGCGATAGGCACCTCAGAAATGCTGTTTTTCCCCTTAGACTTGTTAACTTCCCTTACAATGTCTTCCCGTGTGATAATTCCTAAGAAAAACGAACACAGGATGGCTTCATGTACACCAACACAGCGTATCAGAAAAAGCTCTCCATGCTTCCCTCTCTAAGGGACCAGGACAGCGATACCAGAATTTTTCACAGCACTTCTCCTTCGAACCACAGATGAAAGCAAAGCATTAAACATTTCTCCACTTTTACCTCGGCTTTTCTGCAAAACTATTAACTGCTACTTTGCTTCTTTTGCCCTTCCCCTCCTTTTAGGCAGCGCAGGTGCCTCATACTTCTGTCTGTTACAGCTCGCCTGTGCTGAAGCCCCCTAAGAAGCACTTCAGGCCTTTTCTAGAGTTATTATTTTTGTCGTTGCCGTTGTTTTTAAACCCTTAACAGTCTCAGTAAGGGCGCAGCAAGCTGCCCGGGCCGGTTGCAGAGCTGCTCCCCTCACTGGCAGCCGCAGAGCCGCGAGGTGAGGAACGGCGCCCGCACACCCAGCAGCAGCAGCAGAGAGCCCAGGGCAGCTGCAGGCAGCCTCGCAGCATCCCTGTGATCCACGAAGTGCTCGCGTTTAAACCCACACCAGCATTTTACGGCCAGAGCTGGCGAGCAGTCAGCCGGGTGCCTCCTGCAAAGCCGCCCGAGAGCTAGCAGCCTACCTGGGCTCGCAGCTTCCTCACTCCTCGCGGCTGAGGGAGGCGGCACTGAGGGGACGCTGGGGCTGAGGGTCCCGTGGGGGTCCCGTGGGGGTCCCTCCCAGCCCCTGCCCGCCGAGGAGCCCACCTTGCCGCCCCTCCGGTGGGGCTGAGCCGCCTCAGGTCCCGGGACGTGCCCGGCTGCCCTCACCGCGCCGCTGCCGCCTCAGCCGGCGGCCATCTCCGCCCCTACCCACCGGCAGGGCGGGGAGGGGAACCGGGGCCGGCTGAGGCGAGGCGAGGCGAGGCGGGGCCCTGTGAGGAGAAGGCGGTGAGGGGATGGCGGAGAGAGGGCTGGCTCCGTGTTCAGGGCCCGGACAGAGCCGGGGGGGCTGCGGCAGGGCCACCGGGAGGGCGACGGGCACGGCCCCGGGGGGCAGCGCCTCGCCCTGAGGGCACTGTGCGGCTGCTGGCTCGGGGGGGCAACTGCGGCGTGTGGGGAGGTCCCATCCCAACAGATCCCATCCCAAAGGTGTCACTGACAGGGCCGAGCAGGCTTTCAGAAGATTAATTGCTTCTGTTTCTTTGCAGGTCTCGCAGCTGGAAGAGCCCTTGGTGCTTTCAGGGACGCGGGCAGCACCCACCGCCTGGCCCCATCTGGCATCTCCTGGCCCATCCTCGGTGCCCCTCAGGGAGCAGCCGGTGGGTTTCTCCCCAAGTGCCCCATGTCCGTGGGCTTCCCTGGGCACCTTCCCCTTCCCACAGCCAGCACAGCGTGTCCCCAAGCATGGGACGCATCGCCTTCGTGCGGTGTCCCTGCTCCTTGATAGGACCGTAAGGTAAACCTGAATGTTGGAGAATTTGGCCAGTGGTGTGATAATTCTCTTTTTCTACATCGTTTAATGGTTTTATAAAGCACTCCTGGGTTTGAAATGCAACGCAAAATTCTGCAATCCCTCGGTGCTGTAGGTATATCGTTTTACATACAGGAACTTTCTCCACATAGTATAGTTAAAGGATTATATAGAAAATGCTAAGGAATATCTCACTGTGGACACTATCTTGGCAAAAAGATCTTTTTGCAAATGGCTCTCCCAGCGCTGGCCTTCTCTGAGATTTTCAGCAATTAAGAAAAGTTTGGAAGCAGGTTAGGAAATAGCCATTGTTCCATTTAAGATAATGGTGAATTCAAGTGGATAATCCTGCAAGTAAAACATAAAACCTTCTAAATGGGTTGGCCTTTTGGCTTGGACATCCTGTAGCAATCTACTTAATAGAGTTTAAAAATGCACAGAATAGAATTTTCTCCTCCTCCAGATCAACCTACTAATTTAGTTTTCCATTTGTTGTTTTATTTCCCATCTAGCAACAAATGTAGGATAAGAGCACATCCTGCTGCTGGTGTGGCCAGCTGAGAGTCCTGAGCGTTGCTTCTTGAGTTAATTGGAAGTGGTTTCCTGTTGACTATGGCTCTCTGTTGGCTGCATGTATGCAATATAGCTGTCATTCTATGGCATCTTTTTTTTTTTTCCCCATTATGTGTTTGGTAATTCAGAGATAAATCTAAGGAGAGGCGTGGAAGCCTGTGAGCTCAGTGCTGCAGCACCCGTCCCGTGTGTGCAGAATGGAGCCCAGAGCCCGGCGCTGCCGCTCCTCTGCCCCCCGGGCAGCAAGTTGGCCGTGCCAGGTGCTTGTCCAGGCTCGCTGTGCAGGAGGTGCTGGTGTGAGTCACTGGGAGATCTGGGAAAAGATAGTGGCCATCCAGCCTTTCTCAAAAACTAGGTGCTGGCAGGAGTAAATGGCATCTGTTAGATGATTCCTGCGGGCTAGGCCACCTCAGAAAGGTAGGCAGAACATGTAATTTCTGGGACCTGATCAGGCTTAGGAGAGAGAAATCTTTGGGAGCTTTTTGGACCTAACTTACTCAGTTTAACTTAGTTTTTTACTGGGTCTAAACTTCAGTCATTAAGCATAGAGCAGCCATGTCTAGTACCCATTGAAAGGGAAAGTTTTTTTTTTTTTTGTCTTTCTTGAAGGTTAAATAGAAAATCATTGATAGATCTATCCATGTTTGATCTGTATGTACAGAAGTATTAAGTTGGCTGGTAAGACCTCTTCTAAAAGCAATTAACTCTCTGGTACTCTGGAATTAAATTCAAGTGCAGGTAGAGTGCTCTTCTAATTTTTGTCTTCTGTGTTTCCTCTCACTGTTTAAATAAGCTCTCATTTTTTTTTTCCAGACTATGATATCAATCATCTTGTTTTTCCACAAAGAAATAATAACTTTTTTTTTTTTTTTTTTTTTTTTTCCCAGAAGTTAAACTAATCTTGAGCAGCATTCACATTGGCAATATATACTTATCCCAAAAGCACTTATTAGGACTGTTACACAGACTGCAATGTAACAAGAAAATTTTCACACCTGGAATGTGTATTTTACCATCTGGGCACCCAATCTGGTGGGTGGTCCCATTCACCAGTATCTGACTGGCAATACCCTCGATAACAGATTATCCTCTTCTTAGTTCTAATCAAAGTAGATCAGAAAAAGTGATTTTTCCAGTGCTGGCTAGGAAATTGTTGGGCTGATATTTTTGCTTCTGATCACTACTTTCTTTACGACTGCAGTAACAACTGTGCTGGCCTATGTGGGGAGATACACGGATGGTGGAAGCGAGCAACCAGGAAGGGAAAGGAACAATTTAAGCATTTCTTTCTGCTGATAAAGACCTTAATGCGTGCGTGACTTCCAGAGTGTGCAGCCCAGCATGTCAGCTCTGTGCTCAGCTTTCTGGGCAGGCTCCTCTGCGTGTCCCACAGGGGCAAGTTGCGTAGACTCTTGCAATCAAATTTTCTTTTGTCAGCTCAAAGAGAGGAAGAAGGCATCGGAAGCCGCTTCTGCATGCACTGTATTTTGGGTTAATCTTATGTGTCCAACATCCCCGAGTTAATGTTGGAACTACTTCTTAGCTTCCCTTTCCCTCTTCCAAGACCCACTGTGGTGCTTGTTTGAAAGCTTGTTTATTGCTCACTGATTACTCTGAAGTGATTGTTTTCTGCTCCCAAATGCTACATCTCATCTTCCTGTTTTTCAAACATAAAATAATGAAAGGAGGGAAGACCTCAAAATCAAACGTGTTGCTCTGCGTTGGCAGCTCCTTCTCATTGTGTCAGGAGCTGCTCACACTTGGTCTTGAATAAGGTCAGGCTCTTCTGTAGTATCTGCTCAGTTTGCAGCTTTGCAGGAAAACGTGCAGGTATTTGACAAATACTCTGCTCTTAAGTAATGGCTGGAGCCATCCTGCATGATTGAGGTGGCTGCATTTATGTGCTTGTGCGGCTGTAGAAAGGTTTGAGAAATGAATGTGTATTTGCATACAGGCACCTGTGTGTGGAGGACCAAAGAGTGCCTGTTCCAGGAGGGGAGTGCTTGAAGTGATACAGCAAAGCTCTTGCAACAGCTTCTTTGTGCATTTTTCAAATCACGTTGTGGTTCTGTGTCCCCTGCACCTGCAAGAAACTCGGGTAGATGTGTCCTTCCTTCTTCAAGATGATAACAAAGAGGACTTCGAGAGGTGTTGATACCAAATAGGACTTATATGCCATTGTGTGAAGGAACTTAGGTCATGGCTCCTGGGTAGTCAGCCACAAATCTTGTGTTTTTGTTTTTGTTTTTTTTTTTCCCCAGATCTTCCTGTCTGGGCCTTGTTGTGCTGCACATGCTAGTTGCCAACTGCCCCTTTGTTCAAGTGAGCAGAAGGAATAAATTTACACCTCATCCTTGTGTAGTTCAAGAAATCTCACGTTGACATCTGGGATACCCCAAGCCTGTGGGAGCAAGACAGGGGGATTGAATGTGTATTTATGCATTTTGATGTCACATGGGCAGAGCTACAGACTGTGGAGTGAACTCCTGGAGAAATTATTATGAAAAATCAGCGTCCTGAGCAGCAGAGGTTTGGACTGAGACTTAATTTGGTGGTGAGTGGACATAACAGACGGGAGCAGAGCTGGCAGGAGACCAGGTGTGTGCAGAATGTCATCTCCAGAGTGCATTTGTACATGGAGATGAGTGCTGGTGTGATGCAGCCTTTCCTCTGTCCCTTTTCTTTGGCATGCCTTTAGCTGGGTGTTGCCTAGCAGAGCATGTTTAATGCCCTATTAGATCTTATGCCTTGTCAGCACAGGATTAGCAATTTGAGTTTTGCAATGGCCTGGTGAGTGAGCATTGTGTAGTTGCTGTTCCTGAAAGGCCACGTCTCAGAAAGACATTAGGGTGTTTATGGAGGTTTTAATAAAATATTTATTAAGTAATGCATGTCAAGGGACAGCTTATTTTATAACGAAGACGATATTTGATCCGGGTCCCATCTACAAGATGTTTTCGTGTACTTTTCAGGAATCTTTTAAAAGCACAGACAATGTGCGTTCCTTCTTACTCATCTTGATTTTTGCATCTCAGAAGAAGTAAGGGGGAGGCAAGTGTAACAAATTGCTTTGTTGCTCAAGGTATAGAGGTGAGCAGAAATTTTTGCTCAGTTTTGCCAGCACTGATGGTTCTTCCTATGTTGTTATCTTTATGTGGAGTTTGCCACTATTCAGAAGGCATGAATGTGTCAGAATAAACGGCTCTGTCTCACCAGTATGCTGAATAAAATAAGATGTTTTTCCTCTGGGCAAAGCAAATCGAAAAGCTAGGTTTTCACAACCTACTCTTCTTCCTCTTTCAGGTGAAGCAGGCAGTGCTCTGCTTCCTGTTTTCCTTTCCTCTTTTCTCTGAACTGATTGAAGAACATTTTAGCAAGACGTTCGTGTTTCAAAACAACGTACTCTCAGGTCTCAGCCAGAGAACATCTAATCTCATCCTCCATAGGCTTATGGTACGCGATGTGGTTGAGAGGGTGTTTGGTTTTACTTTTAACTTAGCTACAAATAACACCTTGTGATTCATCCTGTACCAGATCTCCTCTAAGATTAAGTTCACAGGCTGGAACTGAACTGTGCTGAAGTCCAGATGTGAATCTACTTTCTTCCGGGCATTAGTTGTAGTAGGGCATTTATTTTTTTCAAAAGAAAACCTTTTTCTAGGACTTACTCTGTGGCATTTACATCCTTCACTGGATCCTCGCTACAGAGTACTTTCAAGGATCATGAGCTTAGCCTTTCTTGTGTTTGGTTTCTGCTCTATATTATGAGGATTAACGATGCTCACCACCTGTACAGAATATTTTGATCTGTATCCAAAGCACGATTGGTGTCCACTGAGTAGTTCTCTCTCTCGTTACTTGAGCTTGCACTGAAACCATTTGCACAGTGCAATTGCTAACTCTAACTTCTCTCAGATGTCTTTTATCATAAAACAATTATTTTTATGAGTGATCCTTATTTTCATATAAAAAACTACACATGGCAAAACGAATGCCTTCTGTGTCAGCCAGGGAGTAATGGACTCTTTGTGGGCACGATCAGGAAATGTGCCTTTTGTTTCCCTGCACCTGTTGCTGTACTACAAATAAAATCATCCAATGTTTTATTAAATAAAATGAGAAGCCCTAATGAAATTGTACCAGCCATTACCAGGAAGTCTATTGAAAACATTCAGCAGCTGCTCACTGTGAGTTCGTTTACACTGATAGAGTTGTTTTGTCTTTCTCCGTATGTGCTAAGTGGGAAAGCAACAGCGCAGCCTTAGCAAACAGCAGAGCTGTGGCCCATTTCGTAGCTCTAACTCCTTTTAAAGTGCTTGCTCAGAATCTGTAATAAGTTGTGATCAACTGTTAAGAGTGTGTGACTTGTGAAAGTTTGTTAGCAAGCATCCTGTCTCTTACAGCTAAGTGTCTTCCAAACTACAGCACAGTGGTAAAGCAGGCAAGGATCTCCTGTGCTATCTCATTTTATAGAGTGGGATTGTTTCAGAGAGGCTGAGAATCAAGTGAGTCAACCCTGGGAAATCCTCTGGAGTGAGCTGGGGGTCGCCCTTGTTTAACACAGCCGTATGCCACTGGTCTTTCTCTAGGCCTGTAACAGAACTGACATCTTTCTCTCCTGTATTTATAAGCTGATGGGTGTCACGTAGCTGTGCTGGCAAGTAGGTGGGGACCCTTGCACAGAACAGATTGCTTCCTAGTAAGAGTTGCCTGATTTAAAAGAAAAGCTAACCCCATTGATAATCTGTATGCTAAATGCTGAAGTGTATTTTATATTAAAACTCCTCAAAAGTTGCATCACAACCACAGCTGCTTTGTGTACAGGAAAAGGGTTGCTGAAGACTTCCTGCTAAAAATAGTGTAATAAAAAATTGTGTTCAAACTTGCGTGATACAAACCTTTCTAGGTTTGCTTTCAGAAATACCTCAGATGCAAAGCAGTTGAATGAAATGTCAGCCAAGCAGCACGTGGTGCAGCCCTCCCTTCCCACAGCGGCTCAGAAGGCAGCAGCTGCCTGTGAGCGGCGTGAGGCCCTGCGGTGCCCAAGCATCTCCTGCTGCAGCACCCCCTCTGTACTGAGGAGTTTCCTTCCCTTTTGGTGGGAGCAGAAACAGTATCACCAAGCCTGTCTCCTGTTCTGTTTGTGACATTACAGATTTGTGTATCTCCTCTGAATTTATCCCAGTGCAACCCGTGAAGAATTTAGACTCAAGTGTAAGGAAGTGAAGCAGATACAGTCATCCAGAGCGCAAGCCACAGCGATGAGCTCCTTCAGCAGGGCAGGCCCCAAAAAGCCCAGGTGCCTGGTGACAAAAGGGAGGACTTGGTGCAAATTTAGGTTGATTGAAAGCCCTGTGTTTAGCCCCAGCTGATGGCAGTGACAGTCAGGTCCACCTGGTGGTGGAGGAGCTGCTCTGTCCTCACTGTGGTGGCTCCATGGAAGAAAATGGTGGGTGCTGACACTTCACTCACCCACAGTGGTCTTTATTTTTGCCCATGTGGTATTTAGGTTTATTTTATCTTGGAAATTAGGTTTGTGGCTGGAGTAGATGCATTGTGGTGCCGGGACAGCAAAGGGGAAGCAGCTTAGCTGCAGGAGGGGAGAAAAGGGCAGGGCACAGCTGCGTGGGGATGAGCAGGAATTACTTTAAACTGAGCTCACCTGAACTCAATCTGCCAACAGATCCAACAGGGGGCCTGACGGGGACATCCAGCTCCTGCCAGTAATGGAGCTGCATCTTGAAGGTGTTTCTCTGTTGCCCAGTGCTGTTGATGCCAGCCGTAAGGTTTGAATGTTACTTTGCTGTCATTGTGACAGTATCAGAGAAGAATTATATCCTCGGAGCAGCTGGAAAGCGGCCTTGCAGGGCTCATACAGCTTAGTGCCACAGCGTATTACGGGCTGAGAGAAGTGCAGGTGGCTGCAGGAAGAAAGATGAGGGGCTAAGCCAGGCAACTCTATTTTCAGCATTTCCAGGTTTAGTGTTTACATATTCAACATCTAATGTTTACATAAGTCAGACGCTTGTCAGCCTTTCTCCTGATATAACAAAAAGACGACAAGTCTTGGTTAAAATGTAATTAATTAATTAATTGAGGAACTGGGGCATTCTGCATTTTTCTTTCTGTTTTTCCTTGTGCCGTGTGCAGCTCTATGAAAGCACAGGATTGATTTCAAACAGAAATTGAAACAGGTCTAAATGAGCAGCATATAGAGATTCTATAAAATATGTATTTAATAATTAAAAAAAAATCAGCTCTGCAGATATGCAGCAGATGAAAGTAATGGCTCCCTTGAGCATCTGCTCCAAAGGGACTTTGGTATTAGGAACTTACCACAGATAGAAGCATCCCAACCAGGGCTGCCACATTTCTACAGATGATAAAAATGCAATTTTATCGAAGAAGATTTTTTTTTTAATTATTTCTTAATTGGTAGAGAAAGATCTGTCTATAAGAATACTGTAACATTGAAGGGAGGTGAGGTTATTTTATCTGTACCAGAGCACAGCGTACCTGGGTGGAGCATCTCCACTAAATACTGATTTGCATTAATACTGATTAGTGTTTTCCCAGTGATTATTTAATTTCTCCCAAAAGTTAGGAGTAATCACATCTTCTTGCAAAGAAAAATAACTAGAAAATTACATAGGGTATATGAAATACTAGGAGGAAAGTCAGTAAGACCACTATAAAATTTTATTGCAGGAAGGACATCATCTTGAAAGTCCTTGTAGCGTTCTTTTAACTGTCTATAATATTTAAAAGCTGTTTAAATAGCACTCCACTAACTTATATATGTGTTTATACTTGTTCCCACTAAAGTTACCCTGCACTCTGGAAGTTAAGTCAACACCGGTAAGAAGAAAGTTACTTCGAAATACCTGATGTAAAAGTGGCCTGATAAATAACCAAACGTTGGGTAAGTACCTTTGGGATTTTCTGTCTTTGAAGTGTTTGTCAGGTACTGCAAGTCTGCTCACAGTTCTGTTACTAGCATATTGTAATTACTTCTCTCATTATCTCATGCTAAAATAATTCTGAAATATTTGAGGAATATTTGTGGCGAATACTAGGTTACAGTAACGGGTCTTGAAGTCTTTTACTTAACTGCTGGACACCACCAGCAGCCAGGTCTCTTCACACCACTTCTTCAGATAATTCAGAGTTGTTCATAGCAGATCCAAGTGAAAGAGGTAAAGGCTAATTCAATTTCTACACCTGTGTGAGCTTGGAGCTCTGTTAGGGAGTCAATATAATTTTTTCACGCTTCATTTTGAAACCTAGATGTTTGTCCCTAGGCCCACGTAGCAGGTGGCAGCACTGCTCATCATTTGGTCCCTTCAACTTTTTCTCACCCATTAAATACAGAGATATCCTCAACTTTTTGGAGGAAACATACACTTAAATCTACAGAAGTAAGTTCTCCAAAAACTGCCGGTAGGTCAGCTCTTGACTTGGAACCACTGCTGGACATGCTGCCCCTCTATGTATTGTACAGGGTTCAAGGCGCAGTAGTGCTCTCTAAAGCGCTAGTTTGCAGTCAGCTTCTAAAAGACACGTATGTGAGAGATCAGGCACCCTTACTTGAGCTCCTATGGGCATCAGCAAGAATCTAACCTGATGAGCTGCAAGGATGGCTTCAGTACAAGAGATTATGTAACTCTCCGCCAGCGTGGTTAAAAGCAAGAGTTCCCGAGCAGGCTGTGAAGGTCAGGTGTGCTGTGAATTAGAGGCAGCTAGCTGAAGATGCCTCTACAGAAAGAAATGCAGTTCTGTTACCAATGTTAGACAGGGATATGTGAAACACAAGAACATTGAAAACTAGCATCTGTATGAGCTAAGTGCAAAATAGCTGCTTAAGCGAGTGAAAAGCTTTGTTATTTTAATCAGCTCTAACATACTGGGGTCCAGGAGTTTGTCTTTTTGGGTAGTGGATCCTTTGATTTTTTGCCAAATGAATAAAAAAGTGGTCCAATTTATGTTTTCTTATGGAGCAAATATTTAGAACATTTAAGAGACAAATGACACCGTATCCATGAGTTGTGTACCAGTGCACCTGTTATGATTGATATATTTGCACCATCTGAAAAACATGTGTGCTGGAAGGAAGGGGAAGCAATTTAGGATAGAAAAAAAAGTTCTCTGAGTCAGTTATTAAAATTTCTTGCTTACCCTTCTCTGAATGGGTTCAGGAAACAATGAAATCTATAGTTACTGCTCTAGTGATCTAGAGGAATGATGCCGAGCTTTACCTTCTTAAATGCTTAGTCAATCAAACCATACAGCAAATCCTCCAAACATCCAGTAAGCAAGGGATGCATAAGAGAAACTGCACAAACTACTTCAAGGTATTTATAAACAAATTATTTATGGTCACTTCATATTAGCTCTGAGTTACCCATATTTCTGAACAGATGAATACTCTCCGGCCTCTTCCATTTAAAAAGTATTCCAGTTCCAGAAAATAGAAAGTTTTAACATTAAGGCATACATACAGCTATGTTGTTTGCTTTCATTTAATAAGGATCAATTTACTCATACTCAAATACATGGAATGTTGGCACAAAACTAAAGCTCTTGTGGAACAGCTACTGATCATACACAAATATTCTGTGAGGTCCTCTTGACTTGCATTTCTCTGATAGATACACCACAAAATGGCTTTAATAATACAAACTGAATGCTGGATCAAATCTCTAAATAATAAGTAGCAGATAAAGTAAATGGTTTGCTTTATTTGTAAATTATGTACAGAATACATTTTTTAATTATTATGATGGAAGAGGAGAAAGAAAACAGCCGTCATTTCCAAACCGTGCTGCTTCCTTCACCTGCTGGAGATGACATCTTTCTCTGAACCAGATGTACAAAACCAGTTTGGATTTCCTAAGTTGCTGGCACATAGTCTGGAGAAACAGAGAACACTGCAGCCAAATTCAGCACTACCAGCTTTCATATTTTCAGCAAAATACTTCTGCTAAAACTAGTTTTCTTAGGAAAGTTTTCACAATCTTTTGAAAATAAAATCAGGAAAAATATCAAGAAAGTTGTGGGCTACGAAGGGCTTTACCTAACTAGCTATCAAATGAGTATAACTAGGAATAATCTGAGATTTGGTCATTCAACTTTTACCTGTTTTACAAAAGCACGTTTGAGAAGTGAAATTAATTGACCAGTTATGCAAGTACCAGAAAGCTATGTTTTCAATGTTTGAGGACGATCTGGGCAATCTATTAATCAATAGAAAACTTGTCAGATTGATAAAACTTCTGTAAATGTATATTAATGATTAACATAGTACCAAGTAATCAAGTTAATGGTTAAAAAAAAATGAAGGAACTAGATATAAAACTGTTTGGTAACATGTATATTCAGCAAACAAAGGTGCTACTGTATGGTCTATGTTTTGGTGATCAGCCAACAAAGAAAATCCAACCATTTGCACATACTTAGTCCCAAAACCACAGTGAGTTATGATTTTTCATGTGAAGGCCTACTTTCGGTTTCTTCTTCCTCCTCTTCCTCTTCGCAATCCCCTTCATCTGTTTGCTGTTCAAGTTCCTCTTTTGTGATCATTTCAAAGTCGTTTCCATTTCCACTACTGTGCTGGGACCTGTCGTCTTCACGCCTGTCACTGTCAGTGTCTGAATGCCGCTCGCCTCCTGAGCCTTCCGTTCCCGAGTTCCTCGTTGCTTCTGTTTTCCCGTCTTCGTCTTCTTTCTTCTCACTGTCTGATTTCTCCTCACTGTCGTATTTTTGCTGCTTTTTGGATTCTGATTTTTCCTCTTTCTTTGAGTCTGCTTTTGGTCCTTTGTATTCGTGTGTGTACAGGGGCCTGAAGGAGTCAATGAATCCCACGTCTGCTGTAAGGTTTGGCAGAAACCAGAAGTGATGCCTTCCTCCAGTGATGAGCCAGATAATAAGGAAAAGGATGCAGCGAGCTGTATTTAAAAAATGGGAAATTTTGTTATTATAAGCACTCACAATGTACAACTATGGTGTAAGAAGTATCCAGTGCTAACAGGCAGCCAAAGCCAGCAACAGTGGCAACCTTGAGGAAAATCCTCTCATTCTGCAGTAGCATTCTTGATTTATTATTCTTATTTTACTTACCAAGTCTTTTTCCTTATCCCCAGTAACCATATATCCCGTCTATGATCTAGTTCTTAATGCTTTAAAATCCTGGTTACACCATTCTCACTACTGAATCTGTTCTTATGTTCTGGCATTATGGTTTTTGTTTTGTTTTGTTTTTCGGTTTCTTGTTTTGTTTGTTTTTAAACTGAGGCAGAAAACAAATCTCCACAACAGAGGAAGCACAAACAGGTGGAACAAGCCTGAGACTTTTCTTTCTGTGGCACAACCCTGACACCCAGTGGCCACTAAGGAAATAGATACCCAGGACCAGTCTGGCTACTGCTAACAAAATAATCAGAAGTAATTGAGGTTGTTCACCCATCTGAGCCAATGTTTAAATGTATGTTTAAATGTTTCTGCCCTTTTAGACTTCACCTGCTGATAAAATGAAGAAGGCCGACACTTACCAACAGCAAGAAGAAGAATACTGGCTACAAAACAGCCTGCACCTACACTGAGGTAATAAACACCAACACGCATCTCTGCTGGCCAGAGTGGAAACAGGGTTGCAGCTATAACAGCGATCACTAAATAGGAAGATAAGAACAAACATATGAGACACGTGCTTAGTTGTTCCTTGTACATACACGAAGGTTCTAGGCTTACCATTTACTCAAGGTATTGGCTTAGCAAAGTATGAGTTACACGACAGCATTTTAGGCCTTGACTGAAATATTTTCTAGTTCCCCTGATGTTTTCATAGTGGTTACACAGACACCAGGGACCACACTGAGCAAGTCTACATTGTTATACTTGATCAAAGGAGAAAGGAGCACCCCTGGAAAGGCAGTAAGCAAAAAGGTGAGCAGGGAGCTGCCAACAACCAGTCCAGCAGGAAGCAGGCACAGAGATCTGGGTGGAGCTCCTGGTGGCCCAAGGATTGATCAGAGAGCTGAATATGGCCCCAGGGGATGACAGTGTTTCCCTAGAAAGGTGGTTCTCACAGGGAAAGGAAGCTGCAAAGTATAGGTCAAGGGCATTGGACCAGCAGTGAAATTAGCTGTTAGCTCACTGATGTGAGTGAACAACAAGATTACATTCAATTAAAAAAAAAAAAAAAAGCTGACTGCCTAAACCAAACAAACACAAGGGTCAGAAAGGTATTATTTATAGTTTAAATTAACAGCTTTAGTATCTTTCCCATTTTTATATAACCCACCACAGCGGCCTATGAAGCAACTTGCTCATTTGTTTAAACTGAAATAAACAGCTTGCTGAACTATGCTTCAGCTGTCTTTTGTGTGTTTTGTTTATTTGCATGCATCCTCCCTCCATCCTGAGATCAAAAACCATGTCATGTGATTGGTATCAAGTCATGCTGAAACTGAAGAGCAAAGCAGTTTGTCCAGGAAGATGAGACATTTCTGCAAGGAGAGATATCCTGTTGATATTCCCCCATTCGTGGTGGGCTTGCTACTGTCTACTCTTACTTACCCAGTACAAGTCCCATAGCAAATGTTTTAAAGTGAACAGGGTCATAGATCCACACATACACCTACAACAGAAATAGTGATTAATACTTGAAAAGCAAGTGCTCTGATAAGTTACTTAATTTATTTCCTCACTCAAATGCTTAGTGCCTTGCTATATTGCTTTGCACTGAGCAAACAGCACTCTGGCTGTTAGCGTACAAATGTTAAAATAACATTTCTGCCATATCAGGGTAGAAGAGGAGGGCAAGGGGTTGTGTATCCTAAGAAGTGTTAAGGACTTGAAACAGGTTTGTGTCAGTGAAAGAGCTGCAGAAAGAGACAAACAGCCATGGGGCTGCACGCCTGCATGCTCCTACCGATTGCCTTAGGTATGTACCGATCGTAATCTGAGCTTGGTGGCAGGAGGCCTAAGGACACTGTGCTGCTGGAGCGGGACATGATGCAGAGTTTACCTTGCTGGGACAAAGTCTTCAGGCAGGGAGAGAATGAACTTCCCCGTTGTTTAAGAAAAACATGGGAAATATCAAATGAGATCTATCAAAGAATTGCTTCATAAAACAAGTTTTTTCCCAGATTAACTTACAGGTGACAAAATTCCAGGGAAAACATTCAAACTGTAAAGCTGATGGGGAAACGAAAGATTCAGAAATGTCACTGAATCAAGGTGTTTCTTGTCGTCTTTTGTTCTTCTTTTACACATTAACACTGCTCAGCACGGAGCCAAGAAAAACTTATAAATATTTCTCAAGTCCACAACTGGAAACAAAAATTGCTTCTAGCTTTGAAGAGATTCTCTTAAGAGGAGAAACACAGACAAGCAAAAAAAAACAGCAGACTGACCATGGAACAAAGCATCAAGCTGAAACGCTCAATTCAGCTCAAGTCCCCTCTGATGACCTCAGATAAATGTATTGTACCCTCTGTACCACAGCACACTTACCTAAATGCCTACCATTGCAACACTGAGTACCAGATGTTTGCATGAGAGCTGTGGCTCCATCTGAATCAGATAGGTTCAGTTTTTAATGAAAAAACCTTCCCTGTGAAGGGCAGTTTTCTTAAACTAGTATTTTTTTCCCTTTCTCACAAAATTGAACAGTTTTTATAGTTATCAATAATTAAGATTCAAAGAAGCAGCTGACTACTAGCAGCCAGGAGCCCTCATAGCAGAAGAGTTGATAAAAACTACCAAGACGACGCCTTAGATGAGGCAGTAGTGCAGTTTTTCAGTGTGATGCAACAAGAAGTATTTAATGCTATTCTCACAGGGTATAAAAAGTAACTACATGCAGGCATTGCTCTGCTGCCATTCAACTCCTTGGCAAGCCCAAACTGAAGATCATGACTGGGCAATATAAATACTGAGTATTACACGCTATCCTAAGTGCAAAAGAATTAAAATTAAAAACAGCTCTAATGTAAATACCCAAGGAATGGCTCTAAATTAGCTCCTACTCAGGAAAGTTTATGGGAGTTGCAGCTCTTGAAAAGTGGGAGCTCATCACTAAAAAATAAAAATACAAAACGTTAGGATACCTGTAAAGACTATTATGCTGCTAATACAGCACTGCAGCCCCGCTTTGAATGCTGCATGCCATGCTGGGTACTCCATGTAAAAGACAATGGGGAGGATCAGAGGTATGGGTGATTGTACACAAGGTGGGATGAAACAGATCATGACAGCTTGTAAAAGATCTGACTGCGAAGATCAAAAAAGAGATACATAAAGGAAACACATTTTCCACACAAGTAATTTATTTAGAGTTCACTGCCACATGTTTTATAACCAAAGGGCTACTAGAATCCCAGGAGACATTACTGTACTGTGACACAAAGCACGCTGAGAACAGTTTATCTTTGCTAAAGTAAAGAGTTACTAATGTATCCCAAATCTTTAAAGCAGGAATATGGCTCTGTACGTTAACCGAACTGTTGAAGAATTAAATGATTTGACTTCCAAAAAAGAAAGGTGCAGAAAGTATTTAAGACCACACAAAATTTCAGTGGTAAAGCCAGGATAAGAATTCAGAATCACCCAGCTGCTCAGATCACAAAGTCAGGCAGCCTCTGGATGCCAGATACTTTTGACTTCCACTCCTGGGATTGCACTTCACATTCTAAAAGGCTTGATATTTGTTTAGAAATCTCATGAGGCCATTTTCATGAGAAATAGCCTCATGAAGTCCATTCCCCTGTTCAAAGCAGGGTCAGCCATGATACCTGACCAGGTCGCTCAGGGCTTTCCCAGATCCAATCTTGAAAGCCTCCGAGCATAGAGACTGCAGAACCTCCTGCACAGCCTGCTCCAACACCTGATTACACCACGAGGACAAAAACTTCACCTCATGGCCAATAACATGTAAAGTACAGGGAATTAGGTTTTCTTCTAGATTTTTTTTTTAAGTTCCTGTTCTACATTTATCTGCCCCTAATCTCACTGCAGATATCTAAAACTTGGTGTTTCAAGATAACCCATCGCATCGTCATTATTTTTCCCTTCCATGGGACAAGAACGTCTGCAGAGATGTAGTAAATTAAGCTATTATCTGGCAGTACACTGACACTAAATTTAGAAAGTATCCGTAAATCTTACCTCATTTCCATCCAAGAAAACTTGGTCTTCATGTGGCTCAAGTTTAAATTTCCTCTTAGTTTCCTTTTTTTTGGGTGTTCCTGGGGTCTCATCCTGGAGAGAAACACAAATTATACATAAAAAACATGTACAGGGTTTTAGTTTCTGGTATTTAATATATTGAGTCTGACAACTTTTTACAAATTAAAAAAAAAACAAAATGTGATCTTAAGTGAAGACACTATTTACTGTATTTCTTATTGTTCTCATTCCTTAACAATTGGGTATCTAAAAATAAAGGCAAATTGTAAGGAAAGAGAAATTTTATTTATACAGAGTACCTAAGGACTAGGCTGTAAATTTGGGATTAATGTGTTCAAATGCACAGCAAAGTTCCACTGACATTAACCACAAAGTCTGCACAGAGATCAAGCACAGAGTACGACGCTTTATAATCGCAAGCTCTCATAGAATTAATGGGTATCTTGGTGCCACATTTACCACACAGGCATCCTTCCAGAATCAATTTCTGCCTTTTCATTCTCTACCTTCCTCAGTCCTTTTGGGACCTTGTGCTTCCCTCTTCCCCACCTCCTGTTTCACTCTCTTTGCTTACTTCTTTGCTAGAAACTAAATTTACAATTTTTGCCCTGTGTTAAGTTAGTACCCAATGGCTTACATTATCCACTAAAATATCAGTTCAATAATTAATGATTAGTTTAAAAATTAACATTGCATTTAATAATAACACTTCAGATGACAGTGAGTTGGAGGAATTCCTAACTTTCAACGTCTGCACTGTAAGGTATCTCAGGAGTTAGGTAACCTTACACTGCCTTCTCTGTTCTGACCGCCAGCAAGACTGTTTTGTTTCTCATTCCTTTATTAGCCATGCAGCTTTCTTTTGAGATCTAGACCTTTGTACATGTGGACTGCACCTTTGATTGCGTGCCATTACCTCACTCAGGAGTGTCCAGACTGCGGTAACTTTGAGCACTATCCTACTAACTCTCACTAGATTCATATCACTGTATACAGAAGACAAAATACATCTCTTCATCAAGTCTGTCCAGCAGATTCCTAATGTTTTAATTTATGATTTCTGTTCAGCTACTAGAATAAATCGGGAATGAAAACATGAAGAAAACATGTAAAACTTGTACAGTAATAACAGTAGGAACTGTAAAGAATGTAGATCAGACGTCTGTAAAAACTAGGCATTAAGGAGATTAATAACAGAGCTCCCATACACAAAGCTGGCCCACTATTACAGAGCTACTTGCAAGCACCAAGTATCACATTCCAGACATTCTTATCACCAAACATGGTAGAATTGCTGCTTCATTTTACATACACAGCTGCACCGCTTTGAGATGTTAGGGCACACGCATACACATCCATCTATGCTAAGGTGCAGCTGCACAAAGCATCAGTGCCCGCTGCAGCAGAGCAGGAGGCGGCTTTCATTAACTCAGTCCGCACTACAAGGTGAGGAGATCGAACTGAAGTCTCCGTTTTGACCTGAATCAGGATCAGAACCCCACAATGTAAAAACGGGTATTTTAAAGACCAAAACAGGAAGAAACACTTTAGAAAAAACAACCATATTTTTAAGCCAATATGATCTTAACAATACCAGTTAATGTCTTCTCTGTTAACAGGTTTGTCTCTCCTCTTGCAGATTGCACTTACCTTCTTACACTCCTCTTTTTCCCCATCCTTCTTCTTTTCTTTCTCCTTCTTGTTTTTTTCATCTTTGCCACTTTCCTTCTTGCTCTTCTTCTCCTCTTCTTTCCCACTCTCAGCCTTTCCTTTTTCCTTTTCTTTCTTTGTATCCTTGTCAGGTTTCATTTTCATCACTTTTAACGCTCGATGAAAGAACTGTTTCTTCAAGAGTCTTACAAGCAAAAAAGTTAGATGATACAATTTAAGTGTGGCTGGAATTACCATGTTTATACACACTTACATCATTAGCTAACAGTCTAGACTACCTAATATAATCATGAACAGCATAACTGACTGACAGAGGTCACCATCACAAATGACCCCATCTCACCTCTTGCTCTTTTTTGTTCATCTGTTCAGAACTGAGTAGAAAACGTAGTTTCCTGTGCCAGTGTTTGGCATAAACACAAGTGAATACACAAGATGTAGGATGGAGAAAGCCATCAAGTCAATTTAATGATCTTTCCCATTAATACGACTACCTGATATATATTTGCAAGTTCATGTCAACATATTTCATCGCCAAAATAAGGAAGTAGACAAACAGCTTATTAAGTTACTTGGTAAGAGGTGCACATTGAATAAAATTACCACTGGAACTGTGGCACACGTGCAAGCATTCCATTCACATTAGCTACAAACATGCCTTACAGCAAGTACACGTATGGCTGGCTGGGCCATAGGACATAGTATTTGGCAGTCCTGAAGCTGTGTAACAAGTCCTGATGCTGTGTAACAAGTAATGTCCTTGAAAGACCCATACCCAAACTCAGAATAGGAAGAGTAGTACAGGATCCTGCTCTTCAGACCGAGGGGAAGCAGTGGGTTACAACTGCAAGGGCCAATTCACAGCAAAAAGCTGGCCCTACGCATCAAATCGATTTGATTTGTACTTGGTTTCTTTCAACTCTTGCTGCAGATCAAATCCTTATGCTGGACTGCCTGTTAAATTAGGAACTCAGTGAAGAAAGAGAAGTCCTTCTACCACTTAAACATACATGCACGCTGATTATCAAAGACAGCTGCTTCAGGTTGTTGTGGTTTAACCCAGCAGGCAGCTAACACAGCTGTTTGCTCAGCCAGCAGTGTTATTGCTGAGCAGAACGCCCCGTGGCATAGGACATCCCTTTGGTTGGGGCCCACTGTTCTGGTTCTCTCCCTTCCAGCTCCTGGTGCACCCCCAGCCTGCTCGCTGCAGGGCAGCCCAAGGAGCTGCAAAGTCCTTGGCTCTGTGTGAGCACTGCTCTGCAACAACTAAAACGCTGGCGTGTTATCAGTGTTATTCTCATCCTCGATCCAAAACACGGCACCATACCAGCTACTAGGAAGAAAATTAACTTTATCCCAATCGAAAGCAGGACACAGGTTAATTAAAACAAATAAGAAAACCAAACCAAGCCAAAAAAAACTTCCCTCAGACAACTTTTCATGTACTTTCTCTTTCGAGCAACAGAAGACCACCTGCTTGGGAGCACCTACTTTTCTTCTCAGCTGGGGGAGCCATCCCTGCCTCTGATGGAGCGTGAACAGACCACACTGGAAGACCCCTGCAGTGGGCCTGAGCACAGAACCACGCTATCGGAGCAGCCAACAGGCAGGTGGTGAAGCAGGACAGACCTTCACATGACAGTGAAATGCGGTGAATTGCTAATTCCCACCACTGGCCCTCTTTAGAGCTGCCAAACGCAGCGTTAGTGCTGTGGTTTCTTTAGATGGATATGTGAGTGCACCACGAGACCTTACACACTGGATTCGCGCTATGAATGCGGACAGGAACTTATTAAATACAGAGCTATTCAATGCAACCGACCCAGGATGGTGACACAGAATCTGACAGTTGTTTCCTATTGGATAGGGCAGGTAAAACAATCACAATAGCCACACCAGGAGAGTTAAGGTACTTCTTTTTAATATGCATGAAAGCCTTAACAGCCTCTTCTGCTGAAGGGACTACTTTCCCCGCTGTATTAAGACATCTCTCCATCTCTCTCAAGTGGCCAAGGAAGCAAACAGTGCTAATGTTTAAAACCCTGACAACAGTTTTGGTAGCCAAAGGTGGCCTTAGCATGAAGCGATACAGGAGTCCCCACAAGAAAGCAACTGCAGACATGGTACGGTGCTGAACGGATCATCAGTGCACGAGATGATGCTGGTGATAAAAGTCAGAGAACAGAGGGTCAAATGGATTTGTTTTTGCATGCTACGTTGTCACTCTCTACCCTGCTGGAGCTGAAGGACTCAACCAACTGTTGTCTCATCTGATGGTTTAATAACTGAGAGGCAAACATACAGACCTCAGTCCAAAGATCCTGGAAAGGAAGATATTTTTCTGCTTGCATTAAAATAAGTTCTTTTTCCTAAATTTTCTTGACTAAGTCAGCACAAAGATCAAACGGCATCAGCCCTGTCTCAGCCCTAGAACTAGGGGCAGAATCTCACCTGACGGATGGCTATCTAAGAAGCTCAAAAAGGAAAAACAAAACAACAAAACCCCCTAAATATAGTCGTTACTTGTAAGTGGCTTTTGCAGAGCTTTCCAAGTATAAGATTCAGCCCCAAAAAAGGATAGAAGGGCCAGAATATGCCATTCATCTAAACAAAGCACTTTTGAGTCTGCTAAGCAACAGAGACGTGCCACATGAGAGGCATAAATTGAACCTCAAAGTTCAGCTTTTGCCATAATGGCAGTCCAGGTCCACAGGAAGGAGACAGTTGAGAGCTCTCATCCTGCTGACATAAAAGAGCTATAACATTTAGGAAAATTTGCTGCCCCAAACAGCATAACAAATGCAGAAGAGAATTTGGGAAACAAAGATGATGACACTACCTTGTTCCTATTTCTCATCTGACACCCTCAAACATAGTAATAAAAATAGTCTTTATTTTTACATACTAATGCTAATGTCTTAGAACGCATCAAGTCCTTTTATCAAAGAGGCCTAAGCAAAACTGTTTCTAAGTAACGAAGACGTCTTGACAACTGTACTCATTAATAAAAGCGATGATTTAGATTAGGTCATACCTGTTGCAGTATTCAACTACAGACTCCCGAGTAGTAAACAACGCTTCCTCTCCTTTCTTTGCCTTTGCCCACTTAGAATCCAGGAGGCAATCCACAGCTTTTGAGGCTAAAGGAAAAAATGGGAGGAAAAAAAAAAACAAAAACAATGTGTTAGAAAGAATGACATTTATTTCATCCTGGAGTCTACATTACTTGAACCACACCAGTCAGTCAGTCAGTTCCAGTGACATTTCACATCTTCTCAATTTTTAACGTAAATGAGTAGCTGCTATTCTGAAGTACTTGACAACTACGCACCTTTAAATCACAGAGTGAAACGTTTATTGTGTTTACTTCAGATAAGATTAATTTTACAGCTATCTAATGCTTATCTAAGTTTTCAAAACTGTACTGAAAGATCGGTACTTATTAGATAAAGCACAAAAAATAAAAACAAAATCCTCTTCCCACCACCCCCAGTACAGTGTTAGACAGTTTAGTTCCGTGGTTAAAAGTAACCCTACCGATAAAATAGTCAACTCGGTGGCCCATCATGTTGGTGGATTTTGTTGGACAGTTGAACCGTAAGTATTTAGCAACAGCCTTCTCCTCTTTGAACGGCTCACCAACCTCCTACAACAGAGAAAGTGCAAAATTAAGAGAGTCTTAAGCACATGGGAAAAACATTCACTTGGGCTCAAAATTCAGATATTGCAAAGTCCTTGTTATTTTGTGGCAATTTATAAATAACAAACAAAATGTAAAAGATAACATAAGTCATTATTCTCAAAAGCTTTCTTTCTACAACATGCAAAAGATACATAATCTCAGAATCTACAAACTCATTCAGCAGCTCTGTAAAAAAGGCAAGTTAAAGGAGGAAGTCAAAGGAAAGCACTGGACACTTGGCAAATGGAAAGCTGCTTACAAGGCTGGAGGAAAAGAGTTGCGAAGCTGAGAGTGAAGAAAAGCAATACAGAGAGAAGAACTGGCATGTATGAAATGCCAGCAACACAGGCATGTTGACAGAATACTGAGCAGCTGGAATTTCATGTCAAAGAGGGGTGAAAACCATGTTGAATAGAAGTTGAAAGATTTGTGTCGAAGTTTTCAGTATGACTGCACGACTACAACGTGACTTAGACTTACGAGTACCATCGAGGAGGTTCTCCCAGTCCAGGGACTAGGAACACCAGTATAAAGCGCAGCACGATGAGGTACATGGGCTCCAGAACAAGCATTTTAGGAAAAAGGCACCTTTAGTCTACAAACATCAACACATGCCACACACTTCCCAACTTGCAGACCAGTAGCAGAATTCAAAGGACTTGTAAGACAGAAGGCAGAAGATAAACGCTTTCAGTTGTGTTGAATTACTGCCTAGTATTTGTAGGGAGGGAGGAAGACCTTTTGAACATTCCTGCTTCAGAAAATCATGAAACAAACGTTTGGGATATTACACCGATTCACACAAACTTCCTCAAACTCCTTTCTGTAAGAGCTCTTTCAGTCAGCAAGGCTCAGGTCTCCAGGTCCCCTCCCCACAGTGACCTGGGGATCACGCACACAGACACCCCAAGACTTTTTGCAGGCCAGCAGCACCTTTTCTGTACCTGTCCTTGTGCTGCCCACAGAAATACAGCACAGAAGCCACGAAGACTGTGGATTTATGGGGATATACAGAACGCAAAGATTCAGTTTAAAGACACAGCATTTTTAAAGGTCTATTCCTGCTTTGAAGCTGCACAACCACAATATTGCAAGAAGCAGAAACGCAAGGTCAAGCAGTCGTTACCCCTGAATAAAAACTTCAGACAGTGTGAGCTGTTAACTTTCAACAGCCTGCACTGCTAGCTTTCAAAATCAACTGGTTAATGAATGATCCTTCTAAAGGAGATTTTTGCTTTTCCTACCTTTTTAAAGAAAATCAATCAGGCGCAAGATATCCACCTTACCAAAAGCACCCAGTGGTTTGTTAGTTCTGAGCCTCCTGAGATTTTTAAGCCTGAATTCTTTGTGTGTGTGCAGAAATATGCTCTCACTCTCGCCAGTTATGTTTACAAACACACGCCAGATGATCCTAGCAGACCTCACATGGATGGAAAACTTTCTCCGTGTTCAACCCTTCATTTTTCTCCTTTCCGATTTTATCAGTCTGTGTGTAACAGCAGATAACTACCCATGAACTGGCAGTGCACGCACACACATCATTTAGATACTGTGGTCTGAAGTCCCCTTATATGGTGCACTTGTACCAGCAACTATAAATCCCTGATTATCTTACTAATTTTGGTACCAAACCAGATTTGATTCAATAGCAACAAACTACACCACAATGCACTGAAGGGAAACGGATGGACATACCACATGATTAGGGTACGGCACCCACACCAAGGTGCCATGGATACAAACGATGAGATGCAGCAGCTGCATTTCAGAACAATGCTTTTCTCACGTTTCCTACCAGCACTTCATACTCCTGATGACGATTCACAAGGAAAACGCTCTTCTTTACAGCACAGTCCATGAAACAGCCCGAGAAGTTACTCACTTCATTCCTCTGCCAGGATTTCATATTTTTTCCTTCCTTAAATGTTTACGATTCTGCTAAGCCATGTGATGTGCTATACAGGCAGCGACTGGCACCAGTTTTTTTGATTGCTCCTTACTATCTAGTGCTTTGTCCTTTTCTGTGGGGTTGCTGCAGAGTAACCCAAGCAAAAAAGCTTTCCTGTGAGAGAAATTGCCATAGTTTGACCAAGCTTGTTCTCAGAAAGTTTTCCCTGCAAATTAATCCCCATTTTTCATCCTATTTTCAGCACTTTACTTGCAGAGCCAGACTTCTGTTACAATATTAAAGCAGATGACAGACAGAATACTGAATTCCCTCATAAAGCGAAGTCAACAGAAGCACTTAAAATGTCAGTACCTAGAGTGCAAGTTTTTAAAGATGCAGTTTAGCAGATCTCAATGCTCAGCCGGAGAAATAGCCAAACAGGGGGCTTCTTAGGCCTCCTGTATATTTAGAAAAGGGTTACACAAATGAATCAAGGGGTAGTTTGGAATAAGTTATGAAGCTTTAAAGCAGACAACACAGCCTTAAAAAGCGTGCGATATTTAAAATTCACTTTTATAGGAAAGACAGAAGACCTGCACACTTCGGTTTTCAGAACATCATCCCTCACAGACGGTTTCTGAAGCCGAACAGTTTATACAATTTTCAGATAAGGAAAGCAAGACATTTGCGTACTTAATCAGGTGCAGCCGATCCTCCCAGCTGAGAGTTTACATCCAGAAGGAGTCTACATCATTCCACGCTCTCCTCCTCATACCCTGCCTGCACACACAGCTGCATCCAAGTTATCTCGTCCCAGGATGGTCTGAGCACGTTGGAGTTGGGCTGAATCACCAGCCTATCTTCTCCCGGCCTCGCAGACTCTCAGGATGCCGTTTTCTCATTTTGCCAAACGAGCCTTCTCCAGGGGGGACTGCCAGTGGCACAGAGCTGGCTCCAGTGCTTCCTCTGCGCCGTCAGAGGATCCCTTATCCCAAAGTCCCTTTCCACTCCCAGTATGGCACAAAAGGCACGAAGACTGGCGTGGGGTTCAGCTCTAGTATCACCCACTACAAACCATCACTTACTGCTGGAGCAGGGGTTAGGCAGCACAGACTTCATGGCAGTCCACCAGCTCCTGTAACCACTGCCACCTGCTTTTGAAGTCCACATTCAGCACACGGCCAGCACCACAAACGAAATGCACACAGGCTAGAAGGCGCTGACACTTACACCTTCAGCAAGTGTTGACATCCAAACCCACACAGACATTTGCCAGGATTTTCTAAATGCCTAAATGTTGTTACAGTGAAGTTGGGGTGAACTCTTCAGGGACAACCAGCATTTTAACCATCTAAGAATCTCTAAACACCTAACCCAGCCCCTAAAGAGACCCCCTGCATCAACCTTTGCTAATCAGATAGAGGTGGTGGGGGCTAAGCCAAAAACCTACATGGAGCACCTGTACCTAGCTGATGGGAATGCCCTAACGTCCCCCATAAGGCAGGGGCTGGCTTCTGGTTGTCCTGCTAAGGACTCAAACACATCAGCTTTCCAGAGGATGCTGAGGGTGTCAGGGCACACTCAAAAACATTTGCAGTCTCTTCAATAGTGGGGCTTACATGGGGCACGTGAAACCCCAAAACTCCCTGCTTGAGAGGATGCATACCCAAACCTTAGGCTGGATGTTCTGTGGCAGGGAGAGGCGTCATCCTCACCCACTCTGTTGAAACTTGGGGACTTTGCCTAAAAGAAACCAAGGTGCTGTAGAGCAGAGAAGGAACACGCAAGTTAGCACGATTTGATGCATCACTGGATGAGGCTGGGTTGGGGGAAAACAACCCATTAGGGGCTGATCCTTGCTCTTAGGACTCCGTCTGAATTTTCTTCAGTGCCTACCAAGGGTAAAGCTGCCCGGCTCCTGCCCGGATGACCACTACGTGGATTGCCCCAGGTCTCTCAAAAGGCGCCATGGCAGAGGCAGGCAGAGGAACCAGTTCTTCTGCATTGCTGCGGCTGTCTGCTGGCCACAAGACGCTCACTCTTCCATACAGGAAAAGGTTAACTTGCTTTTGTCCTGTACATGTCCTAGGTAAGTAGAAGTATTTGTTTGTTTCTTCGTTCTTTGCAGCTATCACTAATTTTCTGGAGAAAAAAATGAGTTTACATATTCACAACAAAACACATTGGGTTCTAAAACTCATGCCCAAGGAGCAACGCATGGTATTTGGGAGATAAAACATGCCAGCTGCAGTCTTCTTCTAACCTGAGGCCAGTTGTTTTGACTTTCTCCCTTCTTATCGCCAAAAATCTAATTCAGATTTTCATACTACAGGGATTCTTTTGTTATTGACACGAGGAGCTACTATTTTAAATTCCTATTTTTCTGTTTTCCCCCCTCAATCTTTGTTTCTTCTTCCTTTACCACTTGATACTACTCCCTTTTGAAAAAGCTACTTCGCTGTTCTCCCTGGTTATCATCCTACTCGGCTTTACTCGAATTTACCAGAAGATAACAAGAAAATTGGCCAGCTGCATTAACATTTCTGGTAATGGTACAGTACTGCGTTGTCATTTCAGAAGACCCTTTCCATACCCATTCCCAAAAAGCTGTACCACTTTGCAGCAATGCAGCTGTTGCACGTTTTCCTTCCAGCAGAGCCCAAATCAAGGCATGGAAGAATGACCAACAGGAACAGTTAATACCAATTAGTCCATGTCCTTCATCAGGAGAATCTCAAAGCTTGCATCCAGGGATTCAAGAAGGGGAAAAAAAAAAAAAAAAAACAACAACAACGAAAGCACGTTCTCCTGTTACCTCCAAACCTCAGTTTGCAGTCGAGGCATTTGCCAAATCACTGCCTCAGAAGAGTTTTCTCTATTTATAAAATTGATATTTATACGCATTAGCATTTTGAGAGTGGAGGGCACAGCACTAGGATGCTATGCGAGTGCTATTAATCGCAACGCAAACACAACTTCACATCTGCAGAATAAAACCATGCACAATGGAATCTGGCCAAAGTAATTAAAACTTAATGCCGACTTAATAGTCCGAGCGCAGACCTGCCAAAGTGCCACGTGTTACCCAACCGAACGCTCGTCAAAGCGACCAGCTCAAGATTTGGTGTTTAAGTGTTTCGGGACAGACTGTTTTTCCCAAGAGATGAAATAGCCTTCCTCGGGTTGCTGGAGCAATAGGCATCCAAAGACATCCCCCAGATGTCTTTGACACCCAGAGAGGTGTCTGTCTCAAGAAGAAATATTAAACTAGCCATCAGACAACATGTTGTTTTCTTTTACTAAGTCCTTCATATACATCGAGCATCCCTGACTTCAGAAGTTTGAATCACGTGGGAGCCCACTGGCTCGAGCAATCTGCTTCCCACAGAACAGGCTCTTTGCACTGCTGCGTGCCTCCATGTTAATTACAGTTAAATTACCGTCAGGAATGACACCGACAACTTAACCTATAAAACGTCTTCACTCCGGCTTTTGAAGTTAGGATTTCTGTAACTTCCCTCACTTTCACCTTGTTGCCAGAGGAAGAGTCGAAGCTCAGCGGTCCAGATTGGGCAACGTATTTCGTTATGAAAATGCATCCTGAACAATAAATCCTTCCTGGTATCGCTTCCGATGGAAAAGCAGGCTTGAGAGAATTTTGAGCTGTTTTATTGCCCCTTTTTGCATGCCTCATCTCACGTTTAGCGTGTTGACCAAAGTACCACGATTCACATCTTGATGGTAGATATAAAATTATTCCGAAGCCTGCTTTTGTACACGCAATGTTTGTGATTGAAGTCTGCTCCATCAGCTTTTTCCACAGGTAAATATTCTGTCTCCTGCTACAGTCTTACTCTTGACAAGAAATTAGCGATGGGGCACTCAGATGTCAGACCCACTCACAGCATGGTAAACAGCCTCTTTAGTAGGGGGTACACACTGCCCTGAAGTAAGTACTCACTTCTAAAGCACTTCAGACACCTACAAACACACACCCCACTCTTCCTTTCAAAAGCAACTTGCAGCGTTATCCTGAAACATGATAAACATACTGTAACTACGCCAAGAAAGTTCAAAAAGCTTAAAAAAAAAAAGGCAAACCAGAAAAATACATCTTGCTTTATTCACTCTGACCAATTAGGATCACCCTCTGGGCATTCAACAATGTTCTTTGTTCCGTGTCCTGTCTTCCCATTGTCACTGGGACTACGAGGAGGCAAATAGGGACGTAGCTGTACAGCTGTGCCACAAATTTAGGCCAGAATCCCAAACCTTCAGCATTCACACCTAGACACGGATGCAATCGGTAACAACCCAGGAAATCCTCCTATTGCTAGCAGGCTGGAAGTAAACATGTGCTTAAGTGCTTGCAAAACCAGAGCCCTGGGTATTATACAAAACATTAAATTACTTTCAATTTGGTTTTGATGGATGCTTGATTGGGCTGCTGTCATCCCTCCTCGGTAAGGGACAGGCTGGGACAATTCTGGAGAGTGAATAACCCCGTAATGCCCACCGCCTGTGATTGATAACTTATTTAACAAGATTCTGGTTAATTACTCCTTGCGTTTTTTCCCCCCTTCACGGTAATTTGAATTAAAGGGGAACAGGCACCACTGCGAGCACCGACACATCCCCATCTCCTCAGGGGAGGGGAGGGAAAGGAGCAGAAAGAAGGGGGCAGCGAAGCAGAAGGACAAAGTCTGAGGCGTCCATCTGTTGAGCAGCTCTGCGACTCCCCTCACAAGCGTCACCTCCACTCCGAGCACGGCCATAAAACCTGACCACTCCTCAGCGTTAGGGCTAATGATAAACACACGCCAGGTCCCAGCTCCTGATGCTGCAGCTATGCACGGAGCCGCATCAGGACCCCCACAGCACTCACAAACCCCAATTTTTGGCAGGAACGACTCGGGGGGGGACACCCGGCCCTCCCCCCCGCCTCCACCCGCTTCTCCCCGGCCCTACCGAGCCCCCTCAGGGCGGCCCCGCGGCGCTTTGCTAGAAAATTCCCAGCCCCAAACCCCCCTCACGTCCCGGCGCGGGGCTCCACCGCCTCCCTTCCCCTTCCCCTTCCCCCCA
This sequence comes from Aythya fuligula, assembly GCF_009819795.1. NCBI lineage: Eukaryota > Metazoa > Chordata > Aves > Anseriformes > Anatidae > Aythya > Aythya fuligula. The sequence continues at coordinate 21,750,665 of NC_045567.1, forward strand.
CAACCTCCCCTTCTCCCTCCCGAGCTCCGTGAGGGGGCCGCGGGGAAGGCCTCGGGCTCGGGGCCCGGGGCTCGGCCAGCTCTTTCCACCGAGGGCTCCCTGAGGGGAGCGGCGGAGGCCGTGAGGCCGGCGGGGCTCGGTACCTGGGTCCGCTTCCTGTGGCGCCGCCGCTCCGCCATGTTGTCCCCGTCCGCTCCGGCGGTGACGTGGGGCGGGCGGCGGAGCGGGGCGCGGGGAGGCGGGGGGGGGGGGGGAAGGAGGCTGCGGCCTCGCGAGAGGCGCCGGGGAGGCCGCGCCCCCCTGCGGCCCCTCACGGGCGCCGTTCGGCCTCAGCGCCGCTTGCAGCTCGGTCTGTGGAGCCCTCAGTGGGGCTGCTTGTGTTGTAGAAGCGCAGAATCACAGAATATTAAGGGCTGGGAAAGCCCTCCAAGGTCCAAGCGCCTCCCAAGCGCCGTCACACACCGAACCGTGTCCCCAAGCACCACATCCAACCTCCCCTTGAACACCCCCAGGGATGGGGACGCCACCACCTCCCTCTGCAACCCGTCCCCACGCCTGGCTGCTCTTCCTGAGGAGAAATGTCTCTGAATTTCCAACCAGAACCTCCCCCCGTTGTGCCACCCCTCATGGTGCCCGCAGGTGCCCCATAGGCTGTGCCCATCGCACCGCTGCACGTCTTGGGCAGCCACAAGCCGTGCATTTAGGGTCAGTGCACCCCAAGAGCCCTTTAGGCCACGCAGACACCCGATGTGCCCAGCCTTTGTTAGGTGTTACCCACTTAAACACACCACGGGTGCCCTGGCCCTCGCACACAGCTCCAGAACTACAAGTAGAGAGCATCCTATATAAAACAAAATGGATTTTTGTCAGAGGTTGCCCCACATGCTTTTGCTATTAGGTCACGAAGCTAGGAAAGCGTGTAATGGTTTATCCTGGCACCGTGTTTCCAGACCGCGCCCTGGCACTTTGGGATGGAAAAGCGTGTGTGGAGCTGTATCATCTTGTCCAGCCCTCTCGCACCGCATTGTGCCTTCCCATTCCTGTGATTTTGGAACCTCTTAGATTGAAAAATGTGTAATTAAAAACCTGAGATTGCTTCCAGTAGCATATTTGCCCCTGAATCACCATGCCAGAATTAGTGCATTTTTTTTCTGGTGCAACGTCTTTCTCTTTTGAACGTTTTCCTCTTGCTGTTGCTGGGCAGAAAATCTATACAAGTTACAAATTAAGCTGGCTGACTGCAGAGAGAACTAGAGAAAGTATCATTCAGGAGAGGAAATCGTAAATACAGGGAATTAAAGTTTTTATGGTTACAATAAAGCAATCTCTCGTAAAATTTAGGTGAAATATATTTATTCAAAAATGTGTTTTTAAAACAGCGATCATTTTAACAGTTATTTAATGTGCTTACCTTACAGTAACATAAAAGCACATCTGAAATTGAGGATTTCTTGCAGAAGAACTTTTAGCCATCTGCAACGTATGGCTTGCTAATAATAACAATCTTCCATTGGTGCCAAAACGATGGTTTGGCAACTGAAGCAACCAAGAATTAATGATCAGGACACAAGCACGAAGAGTATAATTTGACAAATAAAACAATGAAGAGTGGCCTGTTGCTGTCATGGTTTGCTGTCAGTAAACTGACCACCTCAAGCAGATCTCTGAAAAGGACTGAAGGACAGAAAGTGGGCCAGGGAACGTATCCTCCAGTGTGAGGCACTGGATAGAGAACTTCCTATCACTGTGGAATGTGGACCCTAACAAGGCTGAATCTTGCATGGGACAAGCTCATTTGTACTCACAAGTATGGCTGGAGAACAGGAGAGACACAACTGGCAGAATCAGGCAATGGAAGTGGAGGTTCAAACTGCTTGCCTTTAAGGTAAGTGTCTGTGTTAACTGTGGGGCATGTTGGAAAAGGAGCATTTCAGAATTATGTGGTGAATTTACAGCCTCTTAAGTGACAACTGACATTTTTGTTAGATAAGGTTTCCTGAATCATGAAAACTTAAATTACTGTTGTGAAGGATATTGCATGCAATCGGAGTGGTTTCCTTTATCAACTGAAGCAAAACCCACAGCATTTCATTAGCTTGTGTGTAATCAACTATGTTATCTAATATGGCAGCAGGGATGCTGGAAACGTAGCTTAACAAAAAAAAAAAAAAAAGATACATTCATGAAACAACAAAAAAAATCTCCTCTGGCTGGTATATAATAGATCCTTGTAGATAAAAGAAGTGCTCTGAGACATTTGCTTTGTTTTTACACTCTGATTTTAGGTGTCCTTTATTGGCCTCTGAGGCAGGACACTAAGGCAGGCAGTGTTTTACTCTCTCTGGTATATATTTTCTTCTACCCTTACATTCACTTGTTCCTGGCAATTTACTGGCATGTGTGCTATTGGGCCAGCGTTGGTCACACTGGTAAGATGATGTGGTCTTACCACTGTGGCATAGTTGATATGCACCAGAAGTGCAAGTCCACATTGGCAACTGGATTACTGCCCAGCATGTCACGAATTATCTTTGGCGTCACGCTGCCTTCTGCAACACAGAAATTGAGGTAATACCAGAAGTTCAACCAAGCATCTGTTCTGCTGAACTAGCCATTCATTTTTATAAAGCTCTGGACCCATGGTTAATCCTTCTGGCTTTGGGGGAAGAGATGGGAAAACACGAATCAGAGTTACCTCAACCATTATGCTGAGGGGAAGGAGGATGGTTGGGAGAGAAGGCAGGAAGGATGGAAGAACATCCATGGAGGGAGCTGAGGATAGACAAATTCCCAAATGATGCATTAGGAGCCATTTCCTAGAGCATTTATACATGATAGCATGCTGCAGGCTCTGGAGTGACTTCCCATTTTATCCAGTCAGCTTCAGCATTGAATATGTGTTCAAAATACAAAGAAGATGGGCCTCATACTGTACAGCAACACATACTTTCATGGCAGGTTTAGCTAACATCCACCCACAAACACGAGTCATTACTCAGAAGCACACTCCAGTGTAGACATATCCTGAGTCACTTCCATCTCAGAAGCTTATAAATATTTAGTTCGCCACTCAGCTTTTAATTTAGCAGAGCAACAAAGATTCATTAGAAAAATCTCCAGAATTATGTTTTACTAAGAAGCTTCTGCAATAACTCCATTCTTGCAAGTTCCTTTTCATTTCTGCATAACTCAGAATTATTTGATATTTATAACCTACAAAAAAACATAGTTGAACTAAGCATGATTTTCCCCTGATTCTAGGCCTTATGTAATCAGTTTCATCAATTTCAGATAGCAGCTTTGTTCATTGCAAGAATATTTTTTTATTTTATCCCTGGTGAACCTAGTAAGGATACGACCCTCCTGATGTCAATACTGCTGGTCCAGCAAACCATACCGGAGTCAGCGGGGATGTACCTGGATATACAAAAAAAGTTAAATGGAAAATACATCAACCAATTTTTTGGAAGAATAAGATCAGGCTTTTGGAAAGAAAAAAAAGAGGCTTGCGTACCTCTGTATTTTTTGGCAGTAGCAGGAGGGGGAGGAGAATGGCACTAATTAAAGATCTAGCATTAGGAAAAACTAAATGTTATTGTTTTATAAAACCATACGTTTGTTGATATGATTACAAGTGTTTGAGTTTAAAATCCTTGTTATATAAAAATGTGATTCTCAGGTTTACATTTCTCAAATTAACGGATTCAACCAGAAGCTGGTGAGTGCTTTACAGCCCATCAATGCAGACTGTTTACAGACTGCTGGAAGCCCATGAATCACAGGCTGAGCAGCACTTATCTCGCAGAACTGTTTGAACCTTGTAACTGAAAGGTAATCAGCAAAGATGAAACCAGATTGACTTGTGATGCTTTCTTTTTTCCCCTTTGGTTAGGAGTGCTTTTTCTGTTTGCTATTTTGGTTGATTGATTTTTATTTCAGTAGTTCACACATGCAGATGCCAGATACTTGTGTTTTTAAATGTTGTAAAAGCAAAACACCTATTTGTGTCTTCATTGTACTATAGGAAAAATATCATTCTCTGTGTAACATAGGCAATAGGTTCCTTTTTTCTACAATCTTGGTAAAAGACTTTGCATCCTTAACAACAGGGAAATTGTTGTCCAAGAAGAACACACGGATAGCAGCAGAACTAATGTCTGCTTGGAAGAATACAGACTTAGGTAAACTTGGCAGGAGGGCAAGGGAAAGGAATGTATAAAGGCCAAGTCAACGGAATAAAAAATATTTTTTTTTGTGGCCTACAACAAATGAAATAGGAGAGGCAGGTTTTCTGCTTACCATAAAATGTATTCCTATTATTTTAGAATTACTATAGCATGAAGGCTTAGTCAAAGCCAAGCATCACAGGTAGGAGAACCCTGATGAACACCCAGCCTCATTGAACAGACTTGTTATTTTCCAGTGAATAATGAAGGGCTGAGATGAAAATATGGGGTCAAATAGGCTGATTCATAGAGCATCACGCTTCTTCCTTTGACCAGGTGTTTTGTAAAGGGCTGAAGCATGTACCTGCCCTGGTGGAAGTCAGAGCGCATGCAATTTGTTTATGGCAAATAGTAGGGGGAGTTTTAAAGCACAGAAGAGACTGATTCAGCAAATAAATGCAGAGTTTTGTGGATTGTATTAGAAGAAGAATGAATAGCTCATGTACAAAGGAGGCCTTGGGAAAGGTTCTTACAATAGTTTTGGATTACATCTATCTGATCTGAAAGCTGCATGGGGCTTTGACTACTATGCACACGGTTTGTAAAATGCATTGCACATCCATGTCAGTCAAAAACCTTTCTTATTTGGCTCAGGTATTTGGGTTGTATTACAAAGCTCAGTTCCATGCTTTCATTTTCCTGGTGCTGCCAAGGACAGCACTCTTAAAAATACGGATGGCTGTCCACGTATGCTCAGACTTACATTTTAATAAGGAAATTCTATTTTGATATAGTTTACTATGTCAGGCTCTTGCACTGATGTGAACTTTGATGACTTTTTTTTGCTTGTTTGTTTGTTTAAAGGGAAGTTTGCAAAGGAATGAGTACAAGTTGAATGCGAATGAAGGCTGGGTGGAGGTCATCCAATGCTCGGATGTCCTAGCTTTTAAGTACATATAGAACAGCAGGCAGGAATAATGGGAAAAAGGAAAGTGTACACTTCTCCCCATGAAACTATGGCTTCTTATCACCGTTTCTTGCATTCTCTGAGAAGACTGTGTTTCACAAACCCAGCGGAGAGCCAAGAACATAGCATGGTTGCTCGTGTAGCACATACATAGGAACAAATTGATTTGAACATTAGTAGCAACTTTGAGCCTGACTGGCTGTACTGCACTGATGTATATTAAGGAAGTCTTTAAACACAGGAGCCTCTGCTGTGGTTTAGCCCTGGCAGGCAGCTCAGCACCACGCAGCCATGTGCTCACTCGCCCCCAGTGGAAGCTGGGGAGAGAGTCAGAAAAGTGAAAGTGAGATAACTCATGGGTTGGGATAAAGACAGCTCAACAGGCCAAAGCTGCATGTGCAAGCAAAGTAAAATAAGGAATTCACTCAATGTTTAGCCATCTCCACCTGCAATCTTGGTTGTTGGTGTTTTTGGGTTTTGTTTATTTTTCCCAGATAGGAAGAAAAAACAAACAAACATTTCTTAAGGGGTTTCAATCTTAGGTATACCTTAAGTGCCGAGTTTAGACTGTTGTTCATCTGGTCCGAAAGCTCCCTCATTATAGGATTCTGTTAAATGCTGTTCTGTCACTGTTAGTTATCATGTTAAATGCAAAATCAGTACAGGAAGGTGATGAGGAATTTGGACCTCTTATGCCAGATTCAGTTGATAGATGCTTCATTTTATTGAACCACTGGCTTTGATTTGTGTCTGCTTTCATGTAACTTTTATCAAAATTACATTTGGATATGGTTGGATGACTGCAACTCCACCCCGCAGAGCTGTTAATGCATCGGTGTTACAGCCTAACACACAGCTGATGTTAAGTGAAACACCTCTGATGGTGCCATATGTATTAAAATACATCATCTGCATTCCAATGGGATTTAAATAGTGTAGCAGATAAAATGAGCACAGAGGAGGTATAGCCACCAGCAAATCAACAAGTACCACAGTTCTGCCAGCTCTGCCACTTGTGATTGCTAGCTACACCCCTGTGCAGCCGGAATAAGCACTGAAAAACAAAAAACCACATGCAGATGCTGAGAATCAGCAAGGCCTCGAGTGTTTCAGTGTAAACATAACACTTGAAAACAAAACAAAAATGAAAGTATGACTGTCTACTGATTCTCTCTCTCTATATATATTGAATTTTAACCTTATTTTTGTTTTGTTTTGCTTTTCTTTCTTTCTGAAGTGTTTGTCAGGGAGGAAACTTTCATTACTAGTGGTATTTCCTTCGTTAGAAATAGAAAACATTATGTCTATTTAGGTAAATCCCTTTCCTTCCTATTTCCCCCTAGCACAGTATGCAGTCTAGGCCTTGTTGCAGTGTAGCTGCTCTGATGCGTCTCCTCCCAGTACAGGAAGCCAGGAAGTCATTCCTTTTGTAGTTTTGGGAAGAAGAGCCCAGTATGTGCACAGGATCACATCACATGCTTTCATGTCTTTTTTTTTTTTTTTTTTTTTTTTAATTGCAGAAGTGGTATCAGACTGCAAAGTTTGGATCCGGGCTTTCTCTGCTTTTGGAACCGTTCACGTCTGAGCCATTTACAAAAATAGTCACACACTTCAGAACCAGATTTCAGGCTTTCTTCCCTGGCATATGGGATTTCAAGTCAAGCTCCTCTGCTGCTTCTTTAGAAAAACAAGTTCAGTTTCTTCACATCCTTGCTCTTGACAGGCCACCTGTACCCACAGTGTGCTGCATGTCACTTTGGGATGGATTTGGCTAACCTCTCGCAGCTTTGCAGCGACATCTTGTGGCCCAATTGACCTTAAAATGCATCAGGGTGGAGGTCTCATGAAGATTAAGACGGTGAGGAGGCAGGGTGCCATTGGAAAACCAGTACATTAATTGTGTTTAATTAGATAAGTGGCATTGCCACTATGATAGTCAACTTTACAAACAACCAACAACAACGATAAAGTTAGAAATTGTTTCAGATGCTAAACAAAATTGGTGTCCCTGAAACTTTTACTATATAAAAATATTTGCTTTTTCACCAATGTTTCATGAAGAATCTACTTCAAAAAAGGGGGAAATCATAACAATTAAATTACTATAAAAGTAAAATTTTTCTTCTGATGCAAGTAATCTAAGAAGTTACATGTTAAAATAACAAGTAAAAGCATTACAAACAGGACTTTTGTACATTGAAAATCGTGTTTTATCCAGAATCTGGAAAAGTAAACATTTTTCATTATTAAGTTCAACAAAAAACTCTCCAAGCTGCCTTACTAAGTTTTAAAGCCTTGAAAAAATATAGAAAAGTTAATAAAGAGAACGGAGCTTGACACTTTGTGAAACTCATTGAGACAAAGCAAACAGCAAACTAATTCCAAGCAAAGCCATTCCAAGATTAATCATGCTGTTGTACTCTTCTTAGGCAGTCTTATGGAATTATACGCAGGCTTTCCAATTTCAGCTCATAATTTTGCTTTTTCTAAACACCATTGAGTATTCAGTAAACAGTTCCTTATGTGAAAGATGCCCTCACATGATGTGTAAGACATAATCAAACTCTCGTGTTAATGGAAAGAGTCCCAATAATTTCACAAGATCACAGAAGATCACTGCCAGCAACTTTGGAGTATTTTGCTGCGTAGCATTTCACCGTTGTCCATCAGGCCTTACTGGAATTTATCAGTTAACCCTAAAAATGTAAACCCTGTGTACGGTATTTGGAGATTAACACACAAAGCCCCAAACTGCCATAGCTGGAGTCAGTGGCAGAGTGTTCAGCAAAAGCAGAATCAGGCTTAACTCCTTTTATGAGACCGCTGTAGATACTTGCCCTTCCTCTCAAGGCTGCAAAGTTTGGACAGCATAATTGGTAAGTAGTCATAGGTAGCAAAAGTGAGGGGAAAACACAGTTTTGCAGAGAAAAGACAGCTTTCAGGCTACAGTTGGTGACCTCTTCCAATATGAAGAACATCGCTGAGTGAAGGGCTGTCTGTGGCCTGCCCAGGGGAGCAGAGGTGAAGGATGCTGCTGCAGGGAGCGAGGCTGGCAGGAACCAGGAGCCTTTCAGCCTGCCACCTCCAGGGATGTTGCTGTCTCTGTGACGGGTCTTCACGGCAGCATCTGCCTATGCTTCACTCTAAACTCAGCTCATCCATGCAGTCACTCAAAGCAGTTTCCAGCCCTGACATTAATAATGCCTCAGAATAATTAAAACAGCAGCTACACACAATATTTTGATGTCCTGGATTTAATCTGCGTACCCTGCCTATACCCTTACCTCCTTCCCAGGCACTTTGAAAGGCTTCGATCTAGAATGGGAATGGAATTAACTCAAATTGCTGAGTCCAGGGTATATTTCTCTCTCTGTAGCAGGCAATTCCATAGTCTCCCAATGAATTCTATGTAAATGCCGCTGTATACATTTTCTGTGTAAATTTTGCTTCAACAGAAGCAGAAGCCAGCTGTGCAGCCGTAGCTTTTCCTGGTAGTTCCTCAGCAGCCTGCAAAACTGTACGGAGTGCTCTGAGCCTCTGACAAATGTCAGTGATGACACCAGACTTTAATGAAAATTTAAATGTATCTGTGAGCTGTACTGATATCCTTTTAAATGAATTGCACTTGAAAGAAATTGCACTAATATGTAGTCGCATTTTTAAAATGCTTTTGAGATGCCACACTGCCTCATGCATCATTTGCAGCTTACTTTGTTCAGTCCCAATCATGCAGGGGTTTCAGGCTGCAGCTATCCTCTCAAACACTTCGTAACTAGAGGTTCCTGTATCAGCAATAAAGTTTTATGCCCTGGACCCAGCTCAACTTTTTTGAAAAGTGATCATCTGGAAGTCAGCCTGAGACCCAGCTGTGTCACACGGATTTTCCCTGCTTTCTGAAACAATCTGCTCCACTGTTTTTGAAGCTTCTGGACCTTGCGAGCAGGGACTATCCAGAGCATCACCACTGCTGTTGCAGTGAAGAGGGGAGGCGATGTCGGAGGGCTGGTCTGATGGTTTGCCTGGAGCAGACGGCAGAGGCACGGACAAAGGAAGATTCATCATGTAGAGCACGTTGCCCAGACGTCGAGACACCTTTAAAGACAGAAACACAGTTGCAGGAGCTGCTTTTTGAGGTAGAGTTAACATCACTAAATGTTGAGGCTGGCTGTCACGTAGCAATGCCAGGGACAAAGCCTAGAAGCCGTGTAGATCCCAACCATCTTATCAGTGGTTAGCAAAAGTGAAAAAAAAAAAAATCTCTCCTATTTTCTGTCTCATATTTTTCTAGGCTCGGCCTTTTTCCATTTTTCTTGTGGAAGGAGCTTGGCAATGCTCAGCACAGCCTGCCTGGGAAATGGCTCAGCGTGCTGGCGCTGACAGCTCTTGCTCTCTAGGTACTGTGGCACCCAGGAGACAGAGGGGAGGCAAACTGCCAGCCAGGAGCTGGGAAGGTGGTTTTAAAAAGAAGAGTGACAGAGAGCTTGAGATTAAAGAAAACAGACAGGCAGACAACAGAAACACACAGAGAGTTTATATTACTGGATGAAATGAAGAGCAGAAAATTTTAAACATAAAGGGACGGCCTGCCTGTGAAACATGTAAGGTTATATTCCCAGAAAGGCTGTAGAAACATTCACTTGGCATCTTTAAAGGCCAGGCTGGAGCAAAAGCAAGTATGTATCAGAACACTTCTTACCAGCTGGGAAAGGAAAAGAGTGCAATAGAATAAATCCATCAAAATCATCAAATCCATCTTTTCCATTGCCAGCCTCAGCTTAGCCTCCAGTTCAGTTGTGTCCTCACTCTAGTTTGGGCATCTCTCAAACTATCGGTCCTCACAAGCCCTCCACCTCCAGTGTCTCCCTGCGTGCTGTCAGTATGTGCAGAGAAGCAAAAGCAAACTATGCTGGAAGCCTTTTTTTTTTTTTTTTAACCTCAATATTAACAGTAATTACCTAATCAGTGAGAAAAAAAAAAAAAAAAAACATGTTTTAGTTTAGAAAAAAAATATCCCGATAACTTCTGACTCTTTCACGTCTTTGTGACTTGTTGGTTTTGGTACATTTGGTGATCATACCTGAGAGCGGATTTTTAATGCTGGTCCGAGTTTTAAACCCATCGTATCCAGGAGATGTTCTTCTGTTAGCAGCGGGAGGGTTTCTCCATCAATAGCGTGGTCTTTGAATATCTTACATGAAACAAAAAAATACCATCATGGGGTGATAAAGCAGACTTCACTGGTTATTTTTTTTGCTTAATCCCGAGGCATAGACAACAAAAGGAGGAAATAATTTTAGTGTTTTATCTTCCTAGTTCTCTCTTAACGGCAGTGTGAGGCTGTTTGCTCAGATATACAGATAGCTGCACATTTGCCTGTAGCTGGTCTACTTTCTTTTCTTGGGAACTTTGTCATCTTTCCATGTTAATTAGTGAGGTTTTTGTTTGTTTCATTTGGGTTGTTTTGTTGCTTGTTTCATTTTAGGAAACTTGAGCAGCCTGCTGTCAATGAAAGAGGAGTGTTCATCTTGTTAGATCTTTCCCAGCAGTGTATGCGATTTCAACCTCTTGCATTTCTCATGATATTTCACTTTTTTAAATGCAATGACACTCATAAGAGCTCAGAGGGGTAGGCGGGTTAAACCAATATCCAAGAATGTAGAAGTGCTTTAAAAATTGTGCAGGATATGTAGAAAGAAAAAAAATAAGATGCTTTTTTTTTATACTGTTGTTTTGCTGCTGATCCTCTTAGTGCGTGTCATGAGCAATGACTGCAGATTGCAGCATGCGAGCAGAAGTGCATGCGACCTCTCAGAGCATGGGCTACTACTAGATTTATAACTTTGGGACAACTAGCTAACCTCTAACATATTTGTTTGACCGCCTTTAAATCTAGAGGATCCTAAAGACAAAATGTGACTGTGAACGTGATGTATGTTTGTAATCACCTGGGCATAATCTGAACAGCCTGGGAGGCTGCTGATGAAGTTGTATACATCATCCACAGTCCACTTGCGAATGTCTTCGATGGTAGAAATGTCTTCTCCGTTCAGGATCAGGCCATGTGCTCCTGTAAGGAAGAAGGACAAGCGTAATGTTTTTAGGACTCTGCTGGCAAATCGGTTGGAAAAGACTGTTAACATAAGAATTTGTACACTTAGCCAGAGCCCCAGATTTTAACAGCACTGTGTATAAATTCTACATTTAGCTGCCATGACTCTGTTGTACCAAAATTTAGCTTAGATCAAAGGGAAGAAACAAGAGAGCAAGTCATTAATAATACTGAATATCAATATGCCATTTAACTGCAGGCTGGAGACTTGACAAACCTGGAGTTAGCAATGGGTTGCTGGGTACTGGAAACCCATATGGTAGTGCTGAGAAGGGGATTGCAGAAGGGTACATGTACTTGTCATCAAACGCAGCACAAGAGCTATTAGATTCCTTCTCATTTGTGTTGCTGCAGCTGTTGCTTTCAGCAGAAATTTCGTGAGCAGCACAGTTTTTCCTCAGGTCTTGTTCAAACTCTTTGCAGTTTTTGGCAACTGCAGATGGCTCGGTCTGATTTTTGCTTTGTTCGTGTTTGTTTGGTGTCTCCACCTCGGCTTCTTTCTTGTCCTCTTTCTCGTCATCCACTGCGGTGGAAGCAAGGTCTGCAGTTTTGTCTTCGGCTTGGCTCTTGATGCCGTTGGCACCACAGTCTGCGGTTTTGGGATTTCCAGCTCTTCTTCCTGGCCGGCGGCCCCTCTCCCTCTGCAAAGCGCCGACTGGAGGGTATGGGCTGGCTGCCATGAGCATAGTGTTGCCGTGAATTTCATCGAGGGTGGTACGATGAACGTATAAGTCACCAGGAAGGTGGCCTTCAGGTAGTCTGTGCCTGCCGCGGAAAGCAATGGGGCTGGCTGGCATCCCGTGGTAAAGGAAAGGTGCTTCCAGGCCCAGCAGCCCTTTCCGATGAGCTTTCTCCATTTCTTTTTGCTGAAAAAGAGCACTCATCTCCATTTCCATCCTAAGAGACACACAGAGCACAAGCAGTCAGGGCAGCTCTGATCTTTAATCATCTCTTTTATTTTTTTTTCGTGTTAGATTTGACAGCGTGGCCTGCTCCTCCGGGGCCTAGAGTATTGGGGGATCACTGGACCTTGGTCAGGGGCAGAGTCCCTTCAAGAACAAAAATTTGGGCCCATTTGGGCCCAGCACAGCTGCAGGGGTGCAGCAGGTTGTTTGATAACACCTGGTTATCAAAGCCAGAGGAAGTGGGAGAGCTGGGGGCAGAACGCAGGGGGAAGGTGCTAGGACTGGCTCAAGAGTTGGGTAAGAATTTGTCTTGGGGATTTAGGCTGAGCTTATTCACTTCGGGGGTTTCTTGGGTTTGGTGGGCTGAGGGAAGAACCTGAACAGGCAGCGGTGGTGCTGATATGGCCAAGGGGATATAGGCTGCCACTATTTGTGCCTAGCTATTTTTTATTTATTTTTTTTACACTGTGTGGCGGCAGTCACGTGAAGCACATTGTTGATGCAAGTCTTGTGCTTGGAGGAGTTCAGCAATCAAGACTGGCTTACTGAAGAGCTTAAAACACTTCTGTCATAGTTCTCCTGAGATGCCTAATCAAAATTTATCAGTTCTTTGCTTTTAACCTCTTTATGCAAGTGATGCTGTAGCTCAGTGCTGTGCCGAATCCCAGTGCAGGTATAGCTGGGGTCAGAGTTTCCCTATGGAAATGGTGTGGCTGTGAGGGAGGGCATTAGTGACTACTTCACCAGCTACTGATTACACTGAAACTGGTACAAATGACCAGGCTCTCTGTTGTAACCCTGACATTCACATCGTTTGGTTAAACTGGGAAAGCTGTCCACCCTTGGTGGGGTGGAGACGTGGCTAATCATCCCCAGGGCCCAGCTGTAGAGGCTTAAAGTAGTGCATGTGATAGCACACAGCTGTAAAGTTTGAATTTGTTTTTGACTTTTTGTAACTTCAGGCTGTTTGGGTCCAGAGCTCAAGGGCTGGGTCTGCAATCTGTAGCATGTTTGTTTCTTTAACCAAGCTGATGAGGTTGTTTCTGTTCCCTAACTCATTTTAAGGCTAAAAGCAAAATAGGGACAAGCAGAAAGTTCAACAGTCTCAGACCCTCAGAGATACGAGGGTCCTCTGCTTCTCTGGGTGGTTTGAAAAACTATCTTAATGATTCCTAATAAAAAAATCAGCAAAGTCTGTGACTTCATTGCTTCCATCTGCCTTTGCTGCCCTAATCCTGGCCCACACCTCAGAGCAAAGCTTACTCTCAATTACCTGGCAATATTTTGCTTTTGAACCAGTTCCTGCCTTCTGGCCACAGCCTCCATGGATTCCGGCTGGAGAAAGCTGTATCCTTAAAGAGAAAAAATAAAATGAATTGTTTCCTCAAGCAAATGCACAAACCCCGGAGCAATGCAAAGGCACTTCAAAAGGCTTTTTAAGGCTTGAACCGTGTGCTTCTCCAGGAAGCTGCTGTGACTTCAAGTTAAATACTACTTGTGTTCATTACTTCAGTGGGAATATGTAGAAGAAGCACAAAGTCTAGGATCAGATGTGTCGTTAAGTGCACCCGCTGTTATCCATAAAGGAAGGAGGTAGCAGGGTTGTGTTATTTGGTGACTTAGGTCTCTGAAGTAGTTACAGCTGCTCAGAAAGTAATGGTTAAGCAAAGCAAACCTGCTCCTTAAAGACTATTTTCAGCCTAGATGTCATGTTATTTTAAAAGGCATTTTCTCTTGAGGTAATTTCTTATTTGAGATCTGCGTTTAGAGGAAAAAATCTGAAGCCAGAAATTCTTTTTATGGATCTATACAGAATCCAGAGTTTGCATCCCCTGGTCAAAGAAGGAACCATAAGATAGGACCTCTCAGTATAAAGCAGTGTATAAATTGCTTATAAATAAACTCATGTAAATATATTTTTAGCATGATGTGTGTACCACAGTTCTGCTGCCATGCTGTGGTATCCAGCCTTCCCTTAGAGCTGTGCCCTGTAATTCTGAGTCTTCATTTAGGACAACCAACAAGCCAATTTAGAAAGTGTAATCTGTTGAGAGATAAAATGGCATCTGATACTGTGATTAGAGAATATGTTCAATAAAGTAGTCTTTTAAAACAGCTAATACTGATACATGAGCATGAGTTAAATGTAGCAGAAAATGTTGATTGGACTCATTTGTTTAGCTGCAGACTTCTGTTTAGGTGTGCGATACCTGGGAAACAAAAAAGGAAAGAGAGAACAGAAAGATGCAAATGGTTTGGAAATCAGTGTATTTAACAGAAGTTGAAATCGGTGTTTAAGACCTAAACTGGCACAGTTTAGAATCCCTAGTAAGAGATTGTCTCCTTTTAGTGAGACTATTTTACCAAAGAAAATAAATTAGGGTTGCAGATACTGCTGATAAACCAATGGGGGGAAAAAAAACCTAATAGGTGCCATTTGTTTTCTCAGTTGCATGCTATCACTTTTCAACTTACAGACAGTGCTTCATTACCTGGGCCTGGATAAACACGGTTGGACAATATGTTTGGCATGTTTGTGTGCTGTGGGACTGTGGGCCCGAGGTGAGATGCTATATGAATTTGTCTTGGGTCAGCTGATGCCATCATTTCGGTGGAAGGTAACAAATCTCTGCGAGAAAAAAAGACATTCAGACATTGAAAGGACAATGTTTGGTTAATACTAATATAAGGTTTTTATGTACTGAAGGACAGCACATGAACATTTATTCTTTAATTGCAGTATTACGCTAGAGAAATGATGAAAAATACCTGTCTACCAGTCGAGGCTCGAACTGGGAGGAAATCGCCTGCATTCTCTGCTGGCCAGTGGCCATTAGCGGGGGGTTTACTGCCATCAGCTGATTCCTCATGAGCATCTCCTGGCGCTGCCGCAGTTCTGACACAAAGCATACACAGTTTCCGCTGCCACCTTAACTGCTTTGTTTAACTAATGCGGTTTTATACAATCAAAATGCAGTAAAAATAAACAGGGTGTGCACAGTCAAGTGTATACAAGGACAATTTACAATCAGCAATAACTTGTATATCACTATTAAACTGGGAGAGCATAGCCATGAATGTGAAGTTCTCTGTTTGAGAGAGTTTTCATTTCTAATATGATTTTTCTTTTTAAAAAATCTTACTGGCTGGGACCAGCTTTGTTGTGAGAGAGCAGCTCTAGCAAGAAGAGCCTGCAATTAGAGCCAGAACCTCTGTGTCCAGCTACAGCGTCTGTTGCTGAGCTGCTCTGTGGCCTTGACTCCTCTTCCAGATGCTTAGCACCTCTTGGTCAGCTTCTGAATGCCAGCAGTTCCCCATGTTAACTTTTAATTACCTTGATAGCGAAATGCTTTTTCCAATTATTCCTAAGAGAAATTTGAGATACCTTTTTAAAAGGCATTCAACCTGTTGCTGGCTGTTTCTCGAGATTAGCAATCCTATAAACAAATGTGCCGTAAGGTTTCTTCCTGCTTACCTCCTGCTGCCATGCCACTTGCTAGCCGGTACAAGTGCTTCTCTTCGAGAGCTCCTTGCTCCCCCAGCATAGACATCTTTCTCATGTGATCCCGAGGAGTCATGCTGTAAGGAGACAGCAATGGTTTTTCCAGTGAGAACAGAATCAGCAGGCCCAAAGAAAGGAGTAAGACATTCAACAATGTAAAGAACAGTAGGTTTTATACAAGTTGTCCCATCCCTGTGATTAAGTGTTTAAGGCCAGGCTGGATGGGGTTTGGAGCAGCCTGGTCTGGTGGTGTTCTCTACGTTTCTGAATGCTGCAAATGCTCAATTCTGTGTTGGCAAAGATTGTGGACTTTTTTTTTCTTTTCTTTTTTTTTTTTTTTTAAGGATACTTTAGACTTAAAGCGGTTTAGGATGCTGGGTGCCTCATGAAGAGCATTTGAGCTGCCAAAGTGCTTCTGAGCTGCTAAAGCATGCTAAAGCTCAGTACTAAAGCGTTTTAGTGCAGAACTAAACTGTGCAGCAGCTCAAAAAATAGGAGGCAACTGCGAAGATATTTGCTGTACCATATTGGTCCAGTGACCATCTGGGTGGTTTCTGTTCATGGCTGAGTGGGCTGTACTAAATGCACTAGAAAATGAAGCTGAAATTGTAAACTTCATCCTAACTTCTGTATACCCTGGTGCACCTGACTAGAGAATATGAAGGGACAAAGCAACCAGCAAAGGGCCATGGAAAAAAAAAAAATAAAGGAGGTTTTTATCGTTTTAGTTTAGTAAATCAGGAAAGAAAAAAATCAAAGTTAATGTTAACGCTGATAAAGTTTCTCCTGTCGGATGACTGAAATGCTGTACCACTTTAACATTTTAGGAAATTGCTTCAATTCAATTTTGCTTTTGTTCATCAGGCCTAACTAGAACTCCTGCACTTTTGCTGTTGTAGTAGAAACACCTTCTTTCTCCCCTATAAAATCACACCTGTGACTAAAAATATGTGATGCAACTTTTAAAGTGTGGAATCACGGAAAACCTGCTGGGAAAGGACCCATCTATTCTGACCCAAAACCACCGCCTTCATGTAGGATCAAATACATGTATACCCTGTCTGTTTTGACCAACACCCAAGTGACAGTAACTGTGGTTAGAAACCTTTAGCACCAGTATCACAACATTATTTGCTGTAGGGTCTGGATTTTGTGTAGATGTGAAGCATGTTACACTGGTGGCAGTGTCTGTCTCCTTTCAGAGCTGGAGCAGAGACTATCTAAAACCTTTTTTCAAAATCCTTCTTTTATAAAAGTGAGGTTAACTTTTGAATGCTGGCATTTCCACTGAAAAAAAAGGGTTCCATTCCGTATACAGCAGCCTCCATAGTGGAGCTGATCCGTAAGTTTTGATAGATTATTATCTATTGGATGACTAAAGATATGCCAGGATTCAGAGAGCATCACTTCAGGCAACGTTCATGACATCAGCAACTTAGCCTTGCAAAGGCAGAGTAGGTGGTCTGTTGGTTTGATAAGGAATAGATGTTATATTGAGAAGTCATGGAATAATATCACTTAAAAGTTTATCTTCAACTGCATCTGTAACTTACTGCTTCCACTGACCCAGTTTTTGAATCATCATGAGCCAAAAGGAGGGTTTGATTCCTTAATGAGGTTTTCACTGGAGTTGCTCCATGAAGCTGTTCTGTTTTGTTTTGTTTTCTGTTGTGCCAGTCAATCCTGTCTAATTTATCTTGGATTTCTTCTCAGATACATGAAAAATAACTCTGGTATTTCTGGTCAAAGTTTTCAGGATGCTGTTTCCACTGAAAATAATCTGCTTTCCTAAGCTGGATGTCAGAATACCCGTATGGTGCAAATTTTATGTAAAGGAAATGTTTTGTATGTATGTTATCAGTTTTAAATTCCTTGCTAAGTTCCCTGACTTTCTTGTTCAGGGAAGTATTGAGTTGGTGTGGTAGGATACATACTTAGCTCAACAAACTAATAGTAAGACTAGTATATAACCTTGTGTCAGGAGGAGATACTGAACTCTCTTAATTCGTTACACTGTTTGGAAAAACACCTTCTTGAGTTATTTAGCTGGAGCTCTGACTGGCAGGTCAAAATTAGGGTACTTAAAGCTCATACTATTTTCATAATAACTAGCATAGTAGGAAAAAAAAAATCTCTAAGAAGAGAACAGGGAAAGTATACTTCTGATACATATATTAGCTGGGATTTAAGAGCAGCTCAAAATCCGGCCGCCGAGTTCATATAAATTCATACACACCAGCTGTCCAGTGTTGCATTCATATATGGCTCTTCTCTGATCCTATTGCACAAATCCTGGCTGTAGAGCACATTTCAGGGATGAAGACAAGTTAATCTGTACCTTTAGAGTCTTACCCTTAGCAAACCCTTCTTGGCAGCAGGCAGAACCACTCACCCAGTACTAATTCTGTCTCAGTTTATTAGACAAGAAGTGGCAAGACACGAACTTCATGAAGCAGAAGCATTTGGAAATCTAATCAACCTCTGTGCGCTTTCAAAATGTCTGTAGCAGTTCTGCGTCCATATCATAATGCCATCTTATGTATAGTACAGATTTATTGGAAGAGTTATTATTTTAGTTAAACACATTAAGATTTCATTGACTAATACTGCTTTTATATACATCAAATGCATATAATTAGCATTTTTAAAGCAATTTTTGGTATACCTTTGCAATGAATGGATCTATGGACTCTTTGAAAGAAGCTGGGTATTGTTTAAAATTTTCATGTAAATTTATGTCAGAGAAATCACTTAAACATATGATATAAGCGTGTATCCAAGCTTATGAGTGAAATATCTGAAGTAACTCATGCATAGTATCATTTTAATTCCCATTGCCTCCTTTCTTAGAAAAAGAAGTTGTGATTACTTGAGAAATCAGATTTTGGTTGAAAAAATAAATATTATTAATACTCTAGTGTTATTAACTGTCATATCAAGGGTTCTTACCTTTAAACTATGCTAGTGCTGAAGTTGTACTTATTCAAGAACCCACAACCAGTAAAGTAAGTTACTTTTGGAAAACAAGAAAGGGATTATACCAACATTATGTTCTACAGGATTGTGAAATATGTCATCTTAATTGGGGTGAGGTACCATTGGAGAAGTTGTAGGGCTAAATTCTAATCCTAGATACGTGGGCACAGACTGCTCAGAGACTGAGATTAGAGTGTAATCCTAAAACTGGATTGAGAACGATACATTCCCTAAAGAAAGGAAAATAACTATATTTACACTGTGTGTGTCATCCAGTAGAGTTCATGTTGCATGCCGCTACACCGAAATGGAGACATGGATGTCTCACCACTTTGGAGCTAGCTAACTGTTAAGACTGCAAGCAGCAAGTCAAAGGTCTTTTAAGCATGTTGGTTTGGGGAAGAGATCAAGGCCTAGTGCTGGTAAATTCAGTCCTTTGGGTACTAAGTTAAGCTGGCAATAGGAGTTCATCTTGTTGCCACTGAAATGTGTGGGGGCAGAGGTAAGGTGGTGTTCCTGCCTGCTACCGAGACACCATCAGCTTTATCGACTGAAACGGATGGCAGAGAGGCTGTGTGCTGAGCACACGTGCACAGCAAGAGCCCTGAGCAGGTGAGACAGGCAGATGGTGGAGGGAAAAGAAGCAGCCCTTCTGCTGTTTGACGTGGCATGGGAGTGGTAAGGATACAGGACAGTGAGCAGCAGAGCGGGGAGTTCTGCTTAGCATCTCTCTGAGCTCCAGGCTGGGACCAAGAGACTGGGTCCTGCAGAAGCACGGTGCTAATGACTTGGAATTGCATTTGTGGCAGCACCCAGAGGCTCCCACTGAGCAGAAGCTTAAGCGTGCACACAAAATGCTGTAACTATGCTTGCTAGAAACATAGGAAAATAACTAAGCAAAAGCTAATGAAAATAGTGGTGGTAGCAGAGCGGGTGTGTGCATGCGTGTGTCTATGTGTAACATGGCACACTGACCCTCGTCTCCTGACAAACTGGTACGTGGCAATCTGTTTATAAAGGATGGGGCTCTGCATTACGTGGGTTATATGCAGAGAGAAAAGCATGATGAAATTTGTTTTCCCTACGGATTTATTTCATAATTGGCAACGACATTTGTCTTTTCATTGAAACATTATCTTGTTGTCTTTTATTCTTTTTGAAAGATTACAAAACATGGCATAAGCGAGATCAGTTAAAAACAAAGTATATTTTTCACTTTTTAAAGATCATTTTTACTTTTAAAGCATTAAGAAAGGTGGTTTTTTTTTTTTTTTTTTTTTTTTTTTTCCATTTTTTATTTCTAAATATTGGAAGTACAAGACTTGGAATGGAAAACTTTCTGATGATCAGAGAACAAGGCAGGTATTTTTAAATGAAATGCAATTGAATTATAGTGGGATTCTTGCCTTACTTTAACCTGAAATACCAGTGCAAATGACAACACTGCCAGTCCCAAAAGAAACCAGACAGAGGAAAGATGAAGATGTTTCAGGAAGGCTCTTTAAAACTATTTATATTTAACAACTCTTTGATTTCCACTGTCTAAGAATTTGAATCTTGAAAACCTGTACCAAATCCTCAGCACCTTTCCCCTTGAGTTAGAATCACACCAGTATCCTTCAGACTTCCCAAAGTTCTTTGATAAAAATGTAGAAAACTGCATTTGGTGTGTCTTAGACCACTAAGATAAAACAAGATGGTACTTTTTTTTTTTTTTTTTTTTTCTATTACTAATCTTTTCAGGCTACTTTTCTTCATTATAAATCAAAAGATATAAATCAAAAGATTAAAATAAAACTGATTTTAAAAAATATTTGCAGGTATATTTAGATATATGCAAGTCATATCTCAGATACTAAAACCATCATTATTTTCCACATTCATACAGAAAATTATAAGTTTTAATACGACCTTTTACCTTTTACAAGAGTAACATGAAATTGCAGATTAGCTCCCGTATACAGACTCAAAAGTCAGCATGCTCAACAGACTGAATGTTTTCTGTTCCACAGTTTGTAGGATCAGGCCACAATAAAATTACTTGAGTCAGGACTGTCTCTCTCGCTCTTTCCCTATCTTTGGAGCTTGGGGGAGAGGGGAAATTCACGTATTCTGTAACTGAGCAGCTTGAAATTTTAGCTTAGAAGGCAATTTAATAGTGCCCAAGCCTTTCTTGGTCTATAGTTAATTCCACCCACATATTCCGATAATACCAAGATGTAAGGAACTCTTACAGCATAACGTTATTTTTACAGAATATATCACACTGCATATGCTGGTGTTCTACAAAGCTGTTATCACCGGGGTTTGTTACAGTGACTAGGCATAGGAGCAAAACTTTAATTAGGCAAATCTAACGTATGTATATCAGAAGAAAACAGCCAAAATCAATAGCCTTGATTAATTCCGATTGCACACTGATTTAGAAAATCCGCTGCCGTAGGAAATACCTGCAAAATATTGATTTTTATCTATAGCATTGAAAAAAAAAATAAATTAGCACAAAGATTCAGCTCTACACATTAACAGACAGTTATCTTTTAAGAATATTTTGTGACAGAAGACAGTGAAACATTGGTTTGCTTATATTAAGCGACTCAATCTGTATCCAATTTGCTTGCAAAATACTGATTTTGCAATGAAAAGCCTTCCCAAATAAAACCTTTCATTTGTGTAATAAATCTTTAAAAGTTTCCAAAATGATCAAATTTATGCTTTAAAACAAATACAGAGTTTCCACCTGAACATGCAGGATTATTTACCCACGAGAATACACATAAAAATTGCTGAGAAACCTGTACATAGTTAATCACATACTTTAGTTTTTCTAAATCGCCCCTGCCTACTCCTAACTTTACTCTTTTCATTCCAGTGCTGCTTTTAAAGAAAAACACTGTGAAGAAGGCTCCTTCGGTCTCTGCAGTTTCTATCATAAGTCTTTCCTATAAAATATGAAAAATCATACATTTCTTGCTTAGCGGATGTAGCATAGCCACTTACATTTAAAAAATAGCACTATTTAGTTTTATTACATATACTTACGTCTATTGTGAAGGCCTTAATTTTGAGAAAAACGATGACACCATGAACCTCCGAGAGCGTGTGCCTTCACTAGAAGTCTTCCTTTCGAGCTGCCTCAGTAATGTGATTGGCAGCTTTTAAAACACATCAAGATTAACATGTCAAAAACTGCCTTAACTAACGCTGACTTTACTTTAAATACAAATTGAATTTATCTTGATTAGCCCTCATCCCTGCTTCTAAGCCCTACCCACTCTGACATCACAAGCCCTTCTCCAATAGCATCCTCTAACCAGGCTGTAAAAACATAATTACAAGAAGAGCACTGCAGTGATCTGATAAACCTATTTCACATTTAACCTGCTAAGCTGTTGTTAGCTTTTAAGATGCTTGATGCATTCACTTAAAATCTTCCTGTTCCAAAAAGAAATAGGAGAGGTGGCTAAGAAGTGCCTAGCTCTGCTGCATCGTGTTACTTCTGTGCGCTGATTTTCGGAAACGGTGGACTTCTGGCAGTTGGCAAGAGTTCCCCCCAGAACTGCCTTATTCCAGGACTGTGCATCCGATTGGATTGGGGAGAGCTAGGAGATGGAAATCCCGTTAAGCATATTGTGAGGCTAACACAGGGATCAGATGGTTATACTGCTCAAGCTGGCAATTTACTCTTTAATTCTCACTGTCGGTGGGTTAACTCTCAGAATGAACGCCTGGTAAGTGGCAAATTTTAAAATGGCAGGGTGTGGTTGGTTTCTGCTAATATCCGTGTCACCTGGTGGCACATCAGAGTTAATGTTTGTTAATCCCTTGTCCACACACTTACAGTTCATCAAATGCTCGCTGCAACATCAAAAAATTGCCCCAAGTCCTCTCAAATGTTAACACAATGCCTAAGCCTAGAGAAAATTCGTTACGAAAATTGCTGCCGGAGATGCATTAACATTAACAAAGGGCTGTAATTCTGCTATAGTTCAGCATGACCTTACAGAAAATGAGCTACCTTTTTGTAACGTAATGCAAAACACATAGAAATCCTACATTGCATAGTATTAAAAAAAAGTTAGCAATGGTGACTAAATATTTTTGTTGTTGATGCTACTGCGGCTGTACTGTTGCTTTCTGAGCCTTCCTAATTAAGAAGAAAATCATACCCAGAATTGTTATTTTTCAAAAAATAAAAATAAAAAATCCAATGCTAGTGTTTTTAAAATAACCTGAGAATAATTTGCTTGTGACTTGAAATGTAATGAATCAAAACAGTCTTGAGTACAGGTCCTTTGCTGGGATGTTTCAAGATTGTCTGGGTGAGGATGAACCAAACGCTTTCTGAGGTATTGGGTTGCCCAAACAGATTAAGAGCAAAGTATTGCATCAGCATATATTTTTCATCAGATGTGTTAAGCCATGTGAATCACTTTTCAGGAAAAGTAGGAAAGTTTAATATTAGGAAAAAATACTTCCTATGGTAGAAGCAAAAACAATATAATAGGGATGCATATACATGTATATTTTTTTCTATTTTACCTAATGAGGGAAGTTTGGAGAGAGAACACTACTTCTCAGCCCCCCGGCATCCTGTCTTTGATTTTTGGCACAGGAGCAGGACTGCTGTATGCTGTAGTGAGGTGCGAAAACCACAATTCATAAAGATGCTTTATTGGCCCCTTTCCAGAGAAGATCTAGATGTTCTTGGCTGGATTTCACAGGCATCAGGGTATATTTCTGAGTCATGCAGTGGTCTGTCTATCTCCGTGGTCCTGTTTTTGCTGGAAAAGTGGTAGAGCAGCAATGGAGCAGGAGAGAGGGGGACGTAGAAGATGAGTTCTGAGTAGAACAAAGCAATGTGGACTGTATCAACTTGGCCTAGGCCTCGGTCTGTCAATTAGTGTCACTGTTAGCTAAGATGATTTAGGGCAGCGTAGTCCACGTTATCCCCTTTGCACTGATGAATCTATCGGTAGGTGTTTCTGTAGCCTGACAGCTCCCATCCAGTGTCTGGTGGTTGCAGCCTGAGCTACTGGCACTAGATAAATTCTAATGCAAAAGCTGGAGCTGGAGGCATGCCTTCTTCTGTACACTCTTACCCAGATTTAGTGCCTGGGGTTACCTCTATGGCAAGCAGTGCTGAAGTCCCAAAACTGGGATTTGAGCCTTCCAGTATAGGATGCACCAAGACAGCATCGCTTCATCCTCAAGTGCCAGAAATGGTAAGCATACGCTATGACAGTAGTAGCTCTAGTCTTACTGTTGTCACCAGATATTTTGTCAGGACCGATCTAAGTCAGAACTTTATTTTCTCCCCTTCTTACAAAATCAATAATAAACATGTCTCAGCTGATGGGATGTATAGCTTTGGTCTTCAAAAATGGAAGGCAAATAACGATATCAGACAATTTTGTTACCAGTTCAAGGGCTGTTGTTTACCAAAATGCAATGATGGAATGGATTTGTATAAATAGAGAACCTGCTAAACTAGAGTCTAAGCAGGTTTTAATCCACAGTTTCCAAACACTGTCTGTCATAAGTGGGGAATCTGTGGAAGAGTGATAATCCTGATTTCTTCTCCTTATGTGTTCACTGAAGCAAGATGCATTTCAGTGGAGCCTAACTTCTGTGTAATGAAATGAGCTGGGCTGACACAGAACTTGGCAAATGGCATCTTTATCACCGATCGCCCTTTTCTAAAATGAAATCTGTGTTCAGAAACATGAAATTCTTTATCTAAACCTCACTTTTTTTCTATATTTCCCCCAAAAGTTTTAAACCAGAGGAGTGTTCACAGCTGAGGCACCTGTATTTGTGGCAGCATAGGTAAGGAACAATGTGGTCTGATCAGGAAATCTGAGACAGCTAGGCTGGAAATCCCAAGTTTAATTTTGAACAAGAAGCTGTATCCTATAATTCTGGGATTAGAAACAATAACTGGACTCTACGGTGATGGTGTTGGCTTATAAACATGTGAGATCCTGCTTTTGGAAGAAACTGAAAAATAACCAGAGAAGGGAATGGGCAAAGCTGTGTGTTGGAGTGCCATGGTAATCATCTGACATCTGAGTGCACAGAATGTCCTATAAGATATAACACTGCTTGGGAGTGGGTGAGTCTAAGGGACGAATGAGACATGGCAAACCAATAAGTTCCTTTGAAATCTAAATTGACCAAACACTGTTTGTTGAAAAAATATTTTATTATTATTATTATTTATCTATCTATCTATCTATTTATTTATTCTTTCATTTTGTGTCCCTGAATCAAAATGGTTGGAAATGTCTGGATTTGCAACCGTAGAAGACCTGATTTTTTGTTTGACTAGCGTAGTCCTAAAGGGAACTGAAAAGTTTTGGTCACATTTTGCAAACTGACCAGATGCTGAAAGAACAAATCTGTTGGTAAAATTATATTACCAATTCCATGCACACACACCAGAGGTAATGGAAGATGCACTCTGCCATGCTTGTGTCATCTGTGGAACTTCACTCCTTTCACTCTGGACATGTGTTTTTACATTGTTCTCATATTTGCTTGTTTGGGGATTTTTTTTATTAGCCTATGTATGGATTTAGGGTATTTTTGATTGTGGAAGGACAAATTGCAACTGCACTGGTATCACACTGAAAAAGAAAAGTGTTGAGTAAACCCTGTCTTTTGAATTAGTTTTTGAAATGATGGCTAGAAATACAGGGATTCAGGTGCCGTCATTTAGGATGACCATAAAATGCTTGACAACCAGCTCGTATATCAGCATAAATGTGCTCTCCAGTCTGAATATGTATTTCCAGGGAGTTTCACAGAATGCAATGGGGTTTCCCTGAACTATCCAGACCCATTGTACCAGATGGTACCGTATGGAAGTAACACTGATCCTTTGACTCTGTTGATTTCTAATTAGGTTTCTAGTAATTAATATAGTTTGCAGGCCTTGCATGAACTCTGCAGATTACCCATTCATGTAAATGATTAACTGAAAGGGGATTACTCCTGGCATAAGTTCAACCAAAAAGAATTTTCCAGCCCTGAAAATCTTCTTTGACAGACTAGTAGGTAGTAACAGAGAATAAAATATTAACTTTGTATTTGTGTAATTCCATTTCAAAAAGGGTGAGTCGATATGAGAGTGTTAAAAGCATAAGCATGGTGGATATAAAGATACATTTTCTGGGATACATCTTTCAGTCATGCTTTTTATGGGATCACAATTTCTATGAAATCAAAATGCATATTCAGTGTGAAATAGTAGTTGGAGAAATCTACTTATCATTGCTATTATTTTATAATTCATAAGGTAAATTCTGTCTTTATGGCTAATAATGTGTTTTAAAAGTTCAACCCCATGGAAATGCTCTCAGACACAAGGTCTGATTTTTGGGTGGTCCTGTGTCCTGAGTGGGACTCAGTGATCTTTGTGGGTCCTTTACAACTCAGGCTATTCTCTGATTCTGTGATTTTACACTTTGTGTTCAGCAGCTTGGGCAAAAGGCTGAAATTCTCATAACTATAGAACATCAGTGGCAATGAGGGACACGTCGCGGCTCTGCTCACAACCCGTTCACCCAGCACGTGCACTTGCAAGATGATCCTGCCGAGTGTGCAGCCCCTTTAGCTCGGGCAGAGTCCACCTTTGTGTGTCAGCATCGTAGCTCCATAACTTTACTTTTTGTTATGTTTTAAAGTGTAAAAGTACAATGAAAACTCTAAATCTCCCTCACCTTTCCACCCGCAAAAAGCTTCCCTGAGTTTAGGGGGTCTATTTTAAGGTTATTAGAGGAATATGCATTTCTGAACCCATCATTTTCTCTGGTTTAGCATATTCTCAGTGCCTTTTCCAACATCTCCTGTGATCAGCCTATGTCTATACATAAATACTGAGTGAGGCGATTGGCTTTGGTTTTCATAACCCAGTGAAATCTATTTTAAACAGCTGCCTCAGGACTGACTGTGGGCTGATACATTGGAAGGTCAAATATTTATTTTGTGGGAAACGATGAGAATACTTGGGCACTTTGGACCAAATTTAAGCCTCAGGCACGCACACCGATCTCAGTGCAGGGCAGTCTGGAATGGGTTTTCTCCGGGGAACTGTCAGCGTTACACAACGTTTCTGATGGTGTGAGACACAGAATCGCCTGGGTGTAGGCAGTCTGCATCCAGTCAGTGGGTGACACAGATACCGTGGGGCTGGTGACATACCGACAGCATCAGCTGAAAGCTTCACAGCTATGGAGATGAGTTATAAGGGGTCGGAACTGAGAAAAGGTGGAGGATGGAGAAAGGGAAGAGACAGAGCAGGAGAGGGAGCTGTGGGGAGTACGGCGTGGTCTGCCAGGCTGGGAAAGGTGAGCCAGGTACTGGAGCAGGCCCAGCACCAGCTAACCTGGCACTGGCGGAGTCAGCAATGCCAGGAAGCATTTTTCCATCCAATTTCTTGGCCCATGCGATGTCTGCTTCACCAAGGCAGCCCACAGCAGATCGAGCCAAGCAGGAGCACAGCACGGAAGCTGCTGCAGGCAGTGACATTCGTGCAGAAGGTGGGAAGAGAGCAGCAGAGGTGCGTGCTAGGGGAAGGGAGGAAGAAATAGCATCGTAGTGACTCAGTCCCCTCCTACAGAGAGTGCTGGCTGCGCTGGGAGGGAGCAAAACTGGGAAAGGAGCTGCCTTAGGGGGAAGTAAACAAGGGGCACTGTGTTACTGCATGCTACAGGACTCAACATTAACAATCCCTAGCAGATAAATACCCAAAGACATTACATTCTGTGTAAATATTGAGCCAAATGCCTCCCTGGTATAACCGCAGTGACTGTACTACAAGAAGCATTCTGTGTTATTGTAGCCAGGTGCTTGGGGGTTTCATTTTCTTTAATGGATAAAAAGGGCCACTGAAAACAGAGTTGCTACCTTGCTTGAGCTTCATTGAAAGACACACAACTGAAGGGAGAGGAAATCCCCAAAATGATACTCAGTGATTAAGTACATAGAATATAGGATTTCAGTGTTTGCAAATCCTTTTTTTCAAATGAACTTGTGGCACTAATCCTCTAATGGCATTATTTCTTTGGAATATATGCCGGATTAAGGAGTCACAATGAGGCAAAGTACAAAAATCCACATTAATCTCTCACCAGTGGATGCTGTGTGGGATGCAACTTTAACTGTTTTGTTCCAAAATCGGTTCTGTCCCTATCTCTGCCCCAGGTCCACCCAGAGGGAGGTACAGATATAAACACATGTGACACTGAGCACTTGGCAGATGGTCACTCACCGTATTGCTGGATACAAAGGGGAAGGCGTTTATTATTTTTAAACTGCAAAAGCTGAGCCTGCCCGTGACGGAGGGCAGGCACCGTGGGGTAGGAGCAGGACAGCTCCCCAGCAGCACGCCATGGAGGAGACAACACCCGATGTGGCACAGCCTGGGCTTGGTCTGCCAGCTAGCGGGGGCCAGGCTGGGACTGCCATCACGGTACGTTGCATGTTCTGGGCACACCCTGCCTGTTGCAGAGGATTTAACACACTTAAGGACTTCCCTGGTCCCGAGGAGCGGAGCTTAGCAGATATTCCCCTGCCACCTTCCTGCCGAGCTGCAGTGGGCATCGAGCACCACAGGCACAGACAGGGGTTGCCTTGCATCCGTCTCATCCCTGGCCATTCCTTTGTCAAGCACAGCATGGAAAATGGAAAGGGGACAGCCAACACTACAACAGACTTGGAGATCCTTCCTGGTTGGGAGTAGAAGTGTGCCCCCTGTTCCTGCAGGGAGAGACTGCCCACCACACTGTTCTGTGCATCTTTTCCTACCGTAATCATTTCCCCGTGTAGTATATCTCACAAGCAGGAGGATTTTCCTGCTGTGCACTTTAAGTTTCTCTCTTTAAATCTTATCCTGTTGGCTCCTGGCAGCAGCCGTGCCTCGTTCAGCCGGGTCTGAATCATTCCTGCGTTGACACACTGAGTCAAGCTGTCCCCAGGCTGCTGTCTGCTCGGCTGCTTTCCCTGAACCATTGGGTTTATTGCCCAGCGTTATCTCTCCCCACCAAAGCACTCCACTTTGCATATGTCTCTGGTGTGTACATAGCAGAGGAAGGCCCAAAGCTTTTAAGGAAGTGTGAGTGGTGTTGGAACAGGCGCAGACCCGGGAGAGCAGGAAATGGAGATTCTGCCCCATAAGGGGAGACGAGAAGTATTTGGGGGGCTTAAGCTATGTAAGAGAAGACAGCAATGGTTAGAAAAAATCACTGAAGCCAAACAGGCTCAGGAGAAGTGACCACAAGCACGTTTAAGCTAGAAAATGTAACGCTTACTGTCAGAGAACTCAGATTCTAGGGCAGATAGTATAGGTATAGGGCAGTATGTATATATGACGTGTTACATGATTGCCCCATAAAGCTGTGTCATGCTGCTGCCTACAAGCAGCCTGCACGGGACGGCACAGCAGGACCTCTCCCCTCCTGTCTCGCTGCCCTGCGGTGCCAGAAGCGAGCTGTGCGGGTGCCTTTCTCCTACAGGGCTGTGCAACGCCCGGTGGCACGGCACGCAGGGCTTTGCTCAGCCTCCAGCAGCCCTTCTGAGAGGTATGGACAAAAGGGGTGGGAAAACAAAGAGCTTTTCTTCAGGTGCCCTGCAACCTGATCTGTGAGGTGGCTCGGCCCCTGCCAGCAGCAGCTGTCAGGCCAGGCAGTGGTTAGGGTGCAGCATCGAGGGCTGTGCTGCCGCTTCCTGGCTTCTCACCCGTCGCTGGCCCGAGCTGGGACATGGTCTGGGCGTTCAGGTGGCTTCTCAGCTCTCTCCCCAGCAAGAAGAGGCCGTCTGATTTCTTCAGGAGACCGTGGAGGAGAACAGAGGCAGCAGGAAGGAGCCCACAGAGCTGTCGTGCAGAACTGCTGCCGCCGGGCTGGTGAAGACAGAAACTCTTGAAAGAAAAGTATGTGGAAAGTCCTGTTAGGGAGAGGAGCGAGGTCTGGCTTGCATGTCGTGGCTCTCTTCTGCAAGCCCTGAGAGTGCTGCAAATGTGAAACAAATCCTCAAGCGTACCAATGGAAAAAACAGGTATGTGTTTGTGTCTGTTTAGAATAATACTGCACAAAAAGCAGCGGGCATGAAAACCGGCACTGCTTTGCAGCCCAGGAATTGTGCCTGTACATCTCTGTGCTTTGCTTTGAACAATGTCTGTGCTTTATTTGAGAATACAGCTGCGGTAGGCTATTAAGAGCAAGCTTAACACAATGCATCAGGTTTTTGTAAGTGCTCTGCCCTTGAACACTTGTATCAAAGCAGATAACTTCCAGCGTGAGAAAAAACACATACGTGTATGCTGCTGCTGCCAGCGACGTTGTATTTAACAGTTATTAAAGTGATTGAGTTCGTGTGCTCTGGGGATGGCAGCGGATGGTGTGAGGAGTTCAGTGTGGGGCTGTGAGCACAGGAATCAGCTCATGAGCCCTGACCCCCGTCCTTCCCCTGCAGTGCCTGGCACACAGCAGGACTCAGTACATCCCCCTTCCACCCAGGCTTCACGCAGCAAAATCAATGATTGCCTGCTTGGTTTGCATGAGTCACTGCCCGGTTAAAAGCATGTGTGTGCAGGTAAGTGCTAGAATTAGGCCTGGAGAAAGAGTGTTATATTAACATTTAGAGAAAAACAAAGCAGCTCAGAGTCAGCAGATGATGATACGGTTTGTGTAGCATAAATAGAAATAAAGAAATAATATATAAAAATATTATAAAATTTAATTTACATGTCAATTAGTCACTGAAATTGAGGTCATTATAGCACTGAACTTTTTCAAACAAGTTGTCTGGAGGGGGGTCTTGTTTTTTTTCCAGCATTGGCACACTCCCAGCACTCAGAGCTGCAATATCTGGTTGTTTTCTGCACTATCACTGCAGCTTTGCTCTAAGGTTAATGGGGTTTCATTTGCTTGTTCCACCCCGAGCTGGGAGAGCGTGACATTGTTTGGGAAAAGATGTCCTTGTGCTCCCTGCTGCACACCTCCTCCTCTCACCTTCCTTTGGAAGGAGGGGAAATGAGTTCAGAGACTGAACAGTGAGACTAAACAGTGATAGTGATATTGGTGTGGAGGGGATGGTAGGAAATTCTCAGCGCCCCTGCTGCTATGAAAGAGGGTAAGGAAGAGTGAATGTTAATAAAGCTAATTCCTTCTCTGCTGATCCCCCCAAAGGAGACACTCAGGGCTGCCAGACCAAGAATGAAGAGGCCATCCCAAAGAGCTCCCCGTTTGACTTCGTTATAAAACAGTTCCAAGGGAAGAGATCCTCTTCTGGGAAAAGGAAAGAGCAGCCTTCAGCCATCAAAAAATTCTTCAGTGGCTTTGACTTTGGGAAATCTGAAGGCAAGGACGGAGGGGAAACCAAAGAAACAGAAAAAAACAACTCCAGTGCTGAAGATCAGAGTGAGAAGCAAGATCTCTCTTTAGACGGTAATGTTGGTACAGTAAAGAAATCCACGTGCATGTGTGTACATTTTAATTTCATAGAGAATCATGTGCTTTTCTTGCTAGCCCAGATGTTGTATTTGCTGCCTGTAATTTATTCTTTAGCCAGAATTTGCTTCTGATTGAAACATTATGAAGGATGTGCCGTCTAACTTAATAGGTCCCAAGCAAGGAGTGGGACCCGTGTTGCTGAGGAGGGATAAAGCTTTGGGGTGACCTCCCTCTTGATTTCCAATGTGAGAGGTCAGTGCTGGAGTCAGCTCATTAGCTGCAGAGCTTATTTGGTTTCAAAGCCAAGCTTTGAGCAGTAGCTTGGCTTGTTGTATTTAAGATTGGTCTCTGTCCACCCTGCTGCTAAAGCAATCTGAAGACAACAAGAGCAGATGTCTCCTACCCATGGCACTCGTGAGGGGGAGGGGAAGGCAATGGAGGTTTGTTATGAGTCTCATTTTGTGCACACAAGAGTTCTCTTTGCATCCACACCAGAGAAAACGAAGGTTTTTTTAAAAAGGTGCTGGAAGGTGAGGTTTAAAATCTCATCCTTGGTCCTGAGAGTTGTAGGTAGGTTGGGGAAAACAAGGAGAGGGCAGCTATTGTGAGTGGGGTTACTGTTTTGTGTAGTTTGGGGCTGTTTGATTGTTTATTTATTTTCCAGCTACGGACATGAGATGAAATTGCCAGTTTTTTAAAGGATTTAGTGAAGAATGTAAATGCAATTTTCCTTTCTGTACAAACTGTGCGGGGGAAGAATGTAAGGAAA
Organism: Aythya fuligula; assembly: GCF_009819795.1. NCBI lineage: Eukaryota > Metazoa > Chordata > Aves > Anseriformes > Anatidae > Aythya > Aythya fuligula. The sequence continues at coordinate 21,782,514 of NC_045567.1, forward strand.
GCAGGAACTGCCTTAAGCAGACAATGTATGAAAATGAACACAAGCTGTTCCAAGGCAGAAGATCACTACGCAACTGCAGGGCCACTTGGTTCTCACTGTCCAAGTGCAGACTGTACTCCAGCAATATGGCATGCAGAGGTGGTTGTATGACGTGCATCCAGAATAGCTGCAGCCCTGAGTTTTGCAAGAATTTAATGTGCTTGAACTAACCAAACACCCACTGGCATAGGTAGCATGGAGATGAGTGAAGAAGACTGTTTTCTCATTGTGCACCATGAGCTTTTTGATCTGATCTATAGTGATCATATCACTCAGGTCGTTGGTCCATATGGACCAAAAATAGAACCCATTTTACTGGCAGGTTCAATCCATTTTGTAAAGTCTTCACCTGGCAGCCACAGACAGGTTTTACATGCTGGGTTAGTTGCAGGGTTAACCAGGACCCTATTTCTTTGTTACTCAGATGGACCTTCACATCCCGTTTCTGAAGCGGAGTCACCATCTGGTGAGCAGAGATTTAACCAGTTCATGCAGAAACTGGGAAAGAAACCCGACAGCAAGAACCTGGATCTAAACAATTGTGCATTAAGTGCAGCAGATGTAACAGAGCTGGGTAAATACACATTTTACTCAACTAGATGCTTCATATATTTCTTTAATACTTATTTGCTTGTTCAGTTGTTCGCTCTCCTCTTTTTCTTTCCCTTTCTTTTATATCAGGCTTGGCTTTATTTAACATTCCATCTGGTGGTTCCAACCTTCTGAGAAATGTTAATTAATGAGTTATATTAATTATGTAATATATATAAATATTAAAACCACACAAGTCTGTGAAGCTGGAGAATGTCCTTATGCTCAAACTACTGATAAGAAAATACAGAATGTCATGATTTTATAGTGCTGTACTGGTTTTAGAAAGCATCTCTGTATTAAGATGTATTCACATGCAGGGTTTGCAGATAACATGCAAACAGAATGCATTTTTTCTTGTTTTTTTTTTTTTTTTTTTTTTTTCCTTCAGCTTCTTTACTGCCATTTCTCCCAGAGCTGGAGGAGATCAGTCTGTCCTGGAATGGTTGCGTTGGAGGGGCTCTGAAAGCCCTCACTGTGCAGCTCCATCATGTGAACCTGTTACGAGTCCTTCGACTTAACAACTGCAGGCTGACGGCTGAGGATGTCACCTCCTTAGGTACAGGATGGAATTTGCATTTACTTCCAGACAGCTTGGGTGTAATGTAATCCACCTCGTCTCTTACCATGCCCTGCCTCTGCTGCTTCCACACTGGACAAAATAAACTCCTGCTGTGGAAGGTTAGAAAGAAGTTGGGTTTATGTACGACCTCATACATTGGAGTGGCTCTGCCAAGTTCATTGCTCAGATTGTGAAGCTGTATCATTAAGAAGGGAACAGAATTCAGTCCCATTTGGAGAAAAGCATGTTTTCCATCTGGATTAGTATTTTTTTGGCTACTTTTGATATCTAATGGTAGACAGAAGAACTGAAACAAGCTGTCAGTCATAACAGGGTCAGCTTAGGACTTCGTGCTGCAGGACAGATGCAGCGCTCATCACAAAATATTTGATGGTCTTTTGGAGGAGGCTTAAAACCAGAAGTGCTGCCTCGGAGCTTTATGACTTGTTTTTGTGAGTCTGGGAGAAACTTATTCTTCTGCTTACTTCTTTGCTTGGAGTGCCTGCAGCCCTACTTTTGCAAAGCAGGAGATGTAAGGGTTTTAACAGCGGTGTTATGCACTCAGGTCCTGATGCTGAGTCACTTACCTCTGGGCCTGGCGTTTACTGCTGGGGTGGGTCTGTGATACTTATCTGAAAGAAGGGCAAACTCAACCAAGTTATTCTAGAAACCTGCTGTTTATTTTGCAAGGTCTGAAAACTGGTCTGAGTTTGAAGGCTGTTTTTTTTCCGTCATTCAAATCCATTTTTTTTTTTCAGGAAATATTCAGAAATAAAACAACATATATGGTAATAGCTCAAAAGTGGGTCATGCTATCTGTTGGGGAGGAAAAATCCATCTTTGCAAAAGCTGGTGAAAGTAATTGGTCTGTTTCTGATGAGGGCAAAAGCTGTGTTTCATTTTCTATTGGATTTTTTCAAACATTTCTTTCTTTTTCAGCCCCCTTTCTCATACTTTCTCTTCTCTTTGAGTTTTATTGGTTATATTTTCAACTAATTTATTCTGCCTTGTTCTTCCATGCTGTTTCCTTCCCCCTTGGCTCGGTCTCTGCTGAGACAGACACAAAACTGATCATAGGATTTGAATTTGCAGTCAAAATTTGATTCCCTTGAGATGTGGAATGACAACAGTCTGTTTGCATTGATCTGCCCGTGATTTTAAAAATAACACACATGTTTAGGCCAGTACTGCCTGTTTGACCTTGTCCATCCATCTGTGGAAATACAGCCATCTGTGGAATCTGTGTATTCTGCTTGGAAATAAATGCCTCAGATATAACCATAATATCAATCTCTCCTATCTGATTGCTCTGAGCTGTGACTGTAAGAGGTGGTAGGAAGCCATTCCTGAAGTTATAGTCCATTATTTATCTTCTGGGTGGAAAATGTGTCTGGAATGCTACTTCCCACATCAAACAGAAACAGGCTGTGCTGCAGTGAGAAAGCCATTTCTCAGCTGTAGAGCATTGCTCAATATTCAAGATTGAGGAAACCACTTAAAATAAATGAAAGAAAAAAAAAATTAAGATGTATTTTTCTCTCAATCCTGGATGTTCACTTATAACAACAGAAATCATTATTTTTGTATCAAAAATCTTTTGTGAGGAATTAGTTATGAAAACACACAGACAAGAAAAATTCTTATTATTAAAACTCAATTCTCAGTTTTTAGGTTGATGACGAGACTTTAGATCAATGATTTATATGTGACACTTTGAAATTGCATTTGCATATGGTCTGATTTATTTAAATGGGGTTAGGAGAATGTACATCTGCCTCTCCCCACTGCAAAGCAATTTAGGAAGTTGGATTTTGTAGTGGATATTAGTGTTGCAAAGAAGCACTTACACAGTTCCAGCTGGCTGGTGCCAAGTCTGGAAAAGGGTAATTTTTCTGAATAGAGTCAAAATTGGTGCTGTCTGTCTTGAAATCCAGGGAAAGTTAGTTTGGGTCAAAACAATGCTTAAATGCTTATCTTGATTCCTTATGAAGTGAGTTGGAAATTCCTGCCAGAACCAAACCTTTTAAATTTCAGAAATAGCTATGAGACGACTTCTTTCATCCCATCCAAAACGACCTGTGGATGCAGTACAGAGGATGCTGGAAGTTTGCCAAATAAAATAAGGAAAAACTATACAGGACAGTAAATTCAGGCTTGTTGCTTCCCTGTAGACTACTTTCTGGGTTGTGGCACAGCTCTGCAATGATAGGCAAACAGTCTGATGAGTATTTGGGAGCCTGGATAAATATCAGGTCTGCGTGTGCTGTGACAGTAACTTGTGGTCTATACTGCTCCTTGGGCAAGGTGAGAATTTATACAATGTTGTTGCAGTAGCATGGCATACACCAATTTTCCTATCAAACCATATAAAATATAATAACTTGAGAATTAAATGGCTAACTTTTCCCTTTTATGTATTCAAAACCTGTATTTTTTCCTTGCATTGAAATTGATCTTTAGAATGAATCATCTTGGACTTCTGTTACAGGAGAGGCATTTGAAATTGTTCCTCAACTTGAAGAACTGGATTTATCATGGAACAGTAATATAGGTGGAAAACTATCACTCCTGACAAAAAAACTCCCAAAAGGATGCAAGATAAAACTTCTGAAAATGACAGATTGTAACCTGACAGCAAAGGATGGAGAATCCCTTGGTAAGTGTATCCACATAGCTAGACTGAACAACTGGCTTCACAAAAATGTAACTCATTTGACTTCGATGATGGCTGTATTCAGGTCAGTATTAGTTGAGAGCTATTTATTTCATGCTTCACATTATACCACTATTTACCACACAGTATTGATATTTAATGCACTTCCTTCCAAAGAGGAGTGTTTTTCTTCCTAATCACGTGAGGGAGAATTAAGTGGAAGAATAACTGGGTCTAAACCACAGTCTGGCTGGCCCAGTGGTCCACGATTGCTGCATCCTTTGAGACCCCAAGCAAGTCTTGTACACCAGCACTTCCAACGCTGATTACTTGAAGTTTAAACAGCTGAATATGTAGTTAGCCGTGGGATGGAAAGGAAGGACTGAGGGGTAGGAGTTTAGGCTGAGCTGGCATTCAGTTGCCATTCCTCCCCTCTTTCCTTTTACCATAGCTTAATCCTGTGTGGTCTTTTGATCTGATTCTGTATTTTAAAACATTTTCTCCCTAAAAAAAATTCCCTGTGCTCTGTTTTGATCTCCAGTGCAGGAAATGTCTCATATGAAGCATGTAATTCTATATCTTTTCATTATAAATTTTTCATTCCCTTTGTATTCTTGTTTTTTATTCCCCTGTATTTTTTCTTACCATCTTGTATTTTTTCATGATTTTTTCATATAGATTTTTCAGAGATTTTCTTGATTCCTATCCAATTCCTGTTTTGATGTATTTTTTGGTAGAACAGAAACTGAATAAGTCTAAACCACACATACAGGCAAACCCAGCCTGCCTCTTCCTGTTTGTCAGGGTGTTATTTTTTTCTAGTATTCATCTGTATATTCCAGAAAATTACCAATTCTGTTTTTGTTTTTGTTTTCCAGCTGAAATGCTAACTGTGATCCCAAACCTTGAAGTATTAGATCTCTCTATCAACAAACACATTGGCTGCAGCATGAAGGTCATTGCTCAGGATCTGAAAAATGTGCCAGGCCTCAAAGAGTTAAACTTGCACATGTGTGGATTAAAGCACGACAGCCTCCAGGGCTTAGGTTAGACTTTACATTCAGAAAGACTTTCATTCTGAATAAACTGTACATCTGAAACCCATTTAAGAAAGGCAACGAGGTGGGGTTTTGCCGAAGGTTTGGCAGTATTAATGGGCAATGGTTATTTGCTGTTTGAGGATTGATAAAAGACTTTCAGCAGGAGTTAGCATTTATCTTCCCTGAGCTGAACATTGCAAAAGTCAGTGGGGAGAGTCACCTTCCATGCCATTTATCTGAGACACATCTTAGGGTGGATTAATGGCCCTCTGGACGTGCGTCCTCTATCTCCAGACAGAACATAGGCAAGGGCACAGACTGGCTAGCTAACTTTTAAAGACCTAATCCTGCTCTCAGAGGGGAATCCAAATTTACCATTTTCACTTAATGAGTGTCCAGTGAAGCCGTATGAAATGGGCTTATTATCTGTGGCTCTCCCTAGTGGAGGTCTTGTCCATAAGACAAAACAACTGGCACCAATTTGCACTTCCAGTCATCATTTCAGCAACATGTTGACTGGATGGATCTGGGGGATGAATTACCTCACCTTCACCTGCTCTTTTAGAGAAGGATGGAGTTGCATGGATGGGGAAGCTTTGCGGTATTACTGTGTGTCTGCTGTGTTTATACATTGAAGCTTAGTGTAAGAGCTTTGACTTCAATAGCTTGTGCAAACTTTGACATTAAAGTAAATAAATGCTAAAGCTGTGACCTGTGCTATTGCAGCAGCCAGTGACCAGCACGCTGCCTTTTCCATTTCAGATGCTGCCTTACAGCACCTTGCAGAGCTAAGAAAATTAGACATATCATGTAACAAAGAGATTGGTGGTAGCTTCAAAGACGCAGCAGCTCATTTGGCCAACTTGAAAAATCTTGAAGTCCTTGATCTCCACCAGTGCTGTGTAACAGAAGAAGATGTGACTGTTTTGTGTAAGGACATTTTAAGGAAATTCTTTACAAATGTATGGTTGTGACTTCTGAAAATATCTCAAAGGCATAAGAGATTCTGCCCAACTTAGTCTAACAGATCTCAGTACAGTTTTTGTTAGGCAGTTCTGGAAGTGCTTTATTTTTAAGTTATTGTACACTCACTAAAACCAATAGAGAATAATCACATTAATATAGTTTCAGTTAGCAGTGACGATATATTTTGGAAATAACCTCCATCTCATTTAATGTTAAATTCCCTACTTTTCCATCTAGGAATTTCAACCAGTGAAATTTCAACAGGAAGCTGTGTCCTGACAACCTTCCATATACTGTGTAATACCTAATTTCTTAAACATTCCTACTGAAAATGCCAAGGCTGTTCGTGGAGTAAAACATTACTCATCAAGTGTCAAAACTTGGCCTTCACTTTTGGATTGATTTATAAAGAAAAGTAATGATGTCAGTCAAATTTATAACTACATATTTGTCCTAGACCAGTGACTGTCTAACAAATATTTCATGTTTTCAAAGCCCAGGTGATACCTTTACTCTCCAGTCTTCAAGAGCTGAATTTATCCTCGAATAAAAATGTAGGAGTCTCATCTGTTCCTCTTCTTGGCAGACTCAGATTTTTACCAAATTTGAAATCTGTGGCCATCAGCAATTGTGGTTTAGGTGAAGAGTCCTTTTCATCACTAGGTAAGAATGTTTTTTAAAGTGTGTCTATCCTCAGTGTCTTGTTGTGGGATAAAGACCTTAATTCTGTTGGCTGAACTCCAGAGATAATGGTTACATTATACTATATGTCCTGAGTAGAAAAGTAATTGTCTCTGCTCTGGTTGCCTTGTGATGAGACCAGTGCTTTGTGGGACTTGGTTGCAAGGGAAGATCATTGTATGTCTTCCCCTGTTACACCTGCCTGGATGAAGTCCTTTGAGTCCTTTGTCTGATAGTGAGCTTTCATATACTGCCTAACATCGGAAGAGGAGGAGGCAGAACAAGGTTTTATATTATGCTGGAATTACAGTTTGGTTGTAAGACTGCAATTATTACATTTATAACAGAGGGATCTGTTAGTTACTGTGCATTGTACAGTTCTGGTATATTTTGTGCTGTTTATTGGTGGCATTGAAACCCATCGTAAAACTCAACTTCCTTCAGCAAAAGCAGCATCAAGCTGAACTGTTGTGAGATCCCCACAGGAAGAGCACAATATTTATATCATTACAATTATGTAAGGATGACATCATGGAAATCAGTGCTGTCAAAAGATACAGTGCATTTTGCCTTCCAAGGTGAATTACAGTAAAAAAAATTGCTGGTTTTAAATGGATTTAAAATGTTGTAAAAATGAGCAGTTCTACTAAATAGACTTCAGTGGGATGAGATTGTAAATGTAAAGAGAAAGGCAAGAAAACTCTTCGGAGTCCTTAAAGATCCTGGTTACATTGTTTAATGAGCATAGGAGGTATGTTAGGGTTTTTTTTTGAGGGGTGAGGGGGTTGGTCTGACTTTTATTAAGACAAAATAAATAATTCTAAGCACAAGTAGGCAGCCTGTTAGGAGCTTATTTGCAGGTGAATTGCCGGTGAGGTGTCTGTTGAGGCCATGTTGTTTTCTCTTAGTAAGCAGAAGTTGCTGGTCTTAATCTTTTCAGCTGAGGCTGCCCTTCACCTTCCTGAACTGGAGATATTAGACCTTTCTTGGAATAAGTGCGTTGGTGGCAACCTAAAGCTGCTTTTGGGAGCACTAAAGCTTGCAAGAGAGATTCAAGTGTTAAGACTGAGCAGCTGTAACTTGGTGGCGGAAGATTTGGCACTTCTAAGTACGTATGACATGGTATTTACTAGCAGTCAAGGAGCCAGTGCATGTAGACCACAATTCAGAAGGGACTTGTTCCATGTGCTGAGCACGTTTTTGCATAAATCAAACGAAAAGATGGAAAATACAGCAGTATTTTTCCCGGAAAGGGTTTTCATTTTGCTGAAAGCTGTGTGCCCTGTTACATGCACAGTGCAAAACCTGAAAATGATAAAAATACAAGGAATCACCCTCACAGTTTTATGTATTAATACAAAACTGCAGCACTTGGAAAAAATGTAGGGTTTGAGTCTGTTTTTTATATCAGATGTTTAAAGCTGCCACTGAGGAGTTTTATTTTGCTCAATTGCTCTTTTTGGGTTAGTAATTTATGAGAAATGTACATGCTGACAGCTAGTAAAGCAGGCACTACCAGCTCTCAGTCCATTAGGTATGTTTCTAGAGTCAAACTGTTGTGGGAGAATTAAAATAGAAATATTTAACCTACTTCTCAGCAGCTGGTAAGAAACTCTGGAAAATGGGAACCCAATGAAGGAATAAATTTCAGGATCCTTTTAAAGAAACCTATATATTTTAAAGCCATCCCTGTGATTCTGTGGGCTCATGGGTTCTGAATGTCTGAAATTGGCAATAGCTGCACAATAAGTGTTAAGGCCCTGTAAACTGAAGGCTGGTGGAATAAAGCCTGAACATTTTGACTTCACAAACATCAGCCTTGACGGGTGGCTCTTTTGCTAATTATACATTAATGATCCCAGCTCCCTTTAGGGTATATTAGGTCCATTACCCTCCCGTAGTGAGAGGTGGATGTTGTTATCGTGCATCCTTACAGAGTTTTGCTTTTCTCTTTCTAAATCTCCCTGTAGAGCCTGCCTACCTATTTTAATTAGCACTTCATATAACCTCCAACTGACTCAAAGGTGTTCGGGTAGCCATACAATTTTAACCTGACACTTTTGTTCCCTTTGAATTGTCTGTGTTTTTAATATTGTACACACCTTCAGCTGTGATAAAACAGTCTTTCTGAGAACAACAGCAAGTGATTGGCACATTGTATGTTGCCGAGGAGTTGATTCTTGCTGTTCGACTGCAGAAAGGCTCTAAATAATGTGGTAAATAATGTGGTATACTCCTCTTCTTACTTATAAGCTTTTAAAGCAATTGCTGGGATGTATTGATTGTGTTTCTGTGTGTCATTTCTTGCAGCGTTGCTGACGCAGGATGGCCATCTAGCCAGACTACGGAAGCTGGATCTGAGTTATAATAACAGCATCTCTGACGAAGGGTGGATGGTTTTCTGTCGCGGCTTAGCAGCATTCAAAGAACTCTCAGAGCTGGATGTCAGCCTTCGCCCCTCGTCCTGCCGTGACTGTGGGACGTGGTTCAGTGAGCTGCTAGCAGCACTGACAAAGCTGCCTGCATTGGCAGAGCTGGGGATGCAAAGATGGGTCCTTTCAGAGTCACAGCGGCAACAACTGGAAAGCTTTAATCAAGACAACAAGAGAAACATTCGTTTTGACTGCTGATGGAGGTTGGAGGTTTCTGGAAAGCCTTTCACAAACAGCATATGAACCAAGCATTGTGTGTCTTTGACTTAGAAAACTGCCCAGTTTTGAGTAATATCTTCTCATGAGAGCTCTTGAAATAGTTCCAAAATTATATAAAACAGTTATTTAACCTTCTGCAGACACAGATCCTTCCATTTATTAACATATTCTTTCAGATTCTCTGAGCCATGCTTATGCTGCTATGGTGACACTACTATATATGCCTAATCTTCTTGTGAATACTACAACGACTGATGGCAAAAGAGCAGTGAGGATTTCAGATAGACACACTGCAGGCTTGCCAGTGGAAGGAAGTGGTTGGGGTATGCACTGATGCAAACGGATGGGCAGTGTGATTATGGCCTCATGCCTATAATGAAAACGCCTCTAATGTAAAGATACTTGAAACCTCTGTGTTTTAAAATTTGGTTTCTTCTTCCCCAAAATGTCTGCCCCTTTGGGAACGCTTTAAAGCTACATAATTGTTGGGATGCTTTCCAAATCTCACAGCTCAGGATTATATATCAGTCCAGTAAGAAGAAAGCAGAAGGAGCTGTTCTGCCTCTGCTCTGGCCCTTGATACCATCTGATAGTGTAGATGAGTTCTGCATACAGAATCAGCATGAAATCAAGGTAAGAAACGGTTGATTGGTGTCTTTGCAAGCCTTGGGCAAAGAAAATGCTGCAGAAGGTTAGATCAGATATGTTCTGCTATTTTAGTAAGGATTTGGAATACAGAGTAATTCATAAGCATTCTGGGTTAGGCTATGAAGAAATTTCAGGATACTTCAGATGCTCCTTCACATCCTGAGGTGTTGCATCTTTAACTGGGTTGAGCTCCCTGCACTGAACATTTTATGACATGCAGCACAAAATCAGACCTCGAGATTGAGGATTCTGATCCCACATTTATCAAAGCCAGTAGGAGTTCTTGGAGTGCCTTCATGCTCTCTGCATTCAGGATTAATCCATTAGCCTTTGAAACACATTGTGACATAAAATGTGTTCTTTCTCTTACCCTAAACATGGAGGAAACCAAGCCAGGGAAGCAAAGGCTATTATTAAAAGCCACAGGGCAGCTTCTAAGTAGGAGCAGAGCATCCTCCTTTACACCCAAACCTGTTAGAAAAATCACTAACTTGGATCCATACAAGTGGCTCCTGTTTTTACGTTTGATAATTTCTTATTTGGCATTTATTGCCAAATATTGTACCTATTTACACAGAACCAAATTCTGGCATACTGACTTGTGTCATGGAGCCTGTTAACTCACGCATGAGCTCAAAGTCTGCAGTGGGATTATTCATTGGTAAGGTATTTTAGGAAGTAAAGATATTGGATCTGCCCACAGAGTGAGGAGTCTTAGAGAAATCCTGAGGCAGCTTGAGGGATAAAGTACTGCTCAATTAGCCCTGAGTATGTCTACATGCTGCAGCAGTCTCCTGGAGGAGAGGCACAACAGGACCGTTCACTGGCACTTTCCTAACTTGCAAGGACCCCTCAGCAATTCCTCCCAGGCAGAGGCAGGTCAATATTCAGCTTTCTGCCTGGGCGACCCTTCCAACACCAACTTCTGGCTGGTCAGGGCTATAACAGCAGCTAACCATGTTGTGCTGATAGCCCTTCAATGTTTAATCCATGATTTCACACGAGGGTCTCCCTGGACTTCCTGATTGCAGTTTCAGTTTCACTGAGAAGTGCACTTGGCTCCCCCAGCTCTGAGGACTGTGAGATGAACCGGAGTGCTGTGGTCAGAGGTAGCAGGGAATTGCTGCAAAATAGGATCAGCTGCAGGTATGTTCAACCTCGGAAATGAAGCAAAAAGCCCCTATTCTATACAGGGCTAATGAGGGAGTCTTTCAGTCACTCAGGCCAGGAGAATTATTTTCATGTGGAAATGCTATCACCTCTGTTTAACACCAGCATACCCAAACTCTTAATCACTTGTCTTCCTGTGACTTTCCCTGTCAAAACTGCCTTTGGTCCAACTGGGAAAATTTGGGAATCTCTGTGAATCTCTCCTCTCTCACTTGAACCTCTCCATCTAATTCAGGCTGAGGTGGGCCTCACTGCTGGGCTATACTTGAGTTCCTCATTCACAGCTCCAGGGCACAGTGCAGACTCACTGTTAGTAACCTCTCCACTTGCTTTTTTGGATCCCCTTCTCTGTCCTTCACTCTTTCACGATTCTGTCGTGCCTATTCTACCACTAAAAAGCTTTTATTAAATCCCTTCTATTATCCTGTCTATCTGCCAGTCTTCCTGGAAATCTCTCTTCCAGTGTTTTCCTCCTCAGCAGTCTCTGAATCACGCTTTTCTCTGTGCCTCTTCACCTTCACTTAAGGTGAAAAAATTTCCTAAGACACCTGCAGACAGTCAAAACAGCATCAGTTACCTAGTAGGATGGAAAACCAAACCTGAGCAATCCCACTATTCTGCACTTAAAAGTCCCCGGTTCTCTCCTGCCAGCAAGCATATTACTGAGATTTCAGTATCAACAGGTTCAAGAGCCAAACAGCAATGAGATCCATACCCTGGATGCAGGTGTAGCCACGGCACTCAGAAGGGCACGACCTGGAGCAGAGCTCTAGGAAGAGCTGAGTCTCAGTGACCCTGCCTTCACCACCTCCTTCAGGGTGCCACCAACTTCTCTTTCTCTGAGGCAACGCAGACACAGGGAGGGAGAGCAGGACTGAAGGTCTGACCTGTCAATGAAAATAAGCAGGGGTTCTGCTCCCACCCGCTCCTGCAGTTTGGGTCTGCACCGTGGCTGCTCCTAGCTCAGCTCTGCGCTGAATGGATGTTGCAGACGGAACTCTGTAGGGGTGCGAAGAGTGACTGACTGAGCAACGAGTAAAAACTAGACATAGTGAATGTCTGACAGGTCACTGGTAGTCCCAGCAAGTGCTGTGGAGAGGTGTGTTTGCATATAAATTCGGCATGCAAGAATCACTGCAGAATACAGCATTCTGCAAGCTCACTGTTTTCACATAAACACGTTGTACACAGGCATTTTGCAAACTGTCACCAAGCTATCTCAGGGATGAGCTATAAAGCTCAGGATTTGACAGCTTGCAGTCATTCAAGGTACTATAACTACAGCGTGTCAAAATGTTAGGGAACATTATTGCAAAAGTGTAGAAATGCTTTTAAAACAGCTCTTTATCCTCTTGCAAGGTGCTGCAGACTGTGGTGGAAGTGTGTGTGTTCTGGCTGCCTGGAATCCTGCTCCATATTTCCAAACAAGATTTTGATAATTTATGAATGCAAAAGTCATCAAATAGCTGCTAGTATGCAGGGCTACAAGTATTGTTTCATTCTAGGTAGGATGTACCTCACTGACTGGAAAATAGGTTTCTCAGTATTGGATGTAAAATCCTTTGGAATTCAGAACAATGAACACTTCATTGCACCAGATTCCTGCAGATTAGATTAATTTCCAGTTAATCATCTGCCCCTATGCTTTGAGATAATGTATTCAAAATGAGAAATCTCAGAATATTTCAGCAGATTTGATATCTCCAGATTCAGCTGGAGCAAATGATGACAAAAGAACTAAAACAAGCCTCAGAAAACAAAACAAAACAAAAGTTTTCATTGTAACACTCACTGCTTGAAATGCTTTAATACTACTGCTTGTCTCCTACTCACTTATCTCTGCTCACGTTTGCTCTTCTTGTAAATGAGAAGTTCTGTTCCAGTTACTGCACAAAGATCATTTTTTGGTGTTTGCCTTTTTCCCAGGTTTCTGTTTTCCCTTCTCTTTTCCTTTCTTTTCCTTTTTTGTGTCTGCTAGACTCTTCAGTATCAACAGAGATCCAATCCCCTTCTTGGTCATCAACCCTTGCCACAGATTTTTGATCTCAAAAAGAGAGAACAGTCTGGTTACCTTGCGGAAAAGGGTAAAAGCAAACAGTTGTGTGGAGCAGTATTACTGCTGGTTATTCATAATACAAAAAGCTTGACACACCGTGGTCTCCAAAGCAACTCTTATTCTGCATTCAACCACATTGTTTGCAGCTTGACTGACAGCCACCTGACTTCTTTCATGGTGTTACTTTTTCAAGAGGAATTCCTTACCAAGGAGGACACTAACACTGCAGTCCTCCAGACCCTCTGAGTGGGAAATGACTATGTCTACACATTTTTAAATACAATCACTTAGTTCAGAAGAGAAGTTTGGGAGAAACACATTAATTCGTGAAGAAATAGCAGACACTACAGAAGGAGAGGAAGAATTTTAGTTTCAGAAGAATCAAAGGCTGAGTGTTTGCCCTTCCTTCCTTCTTGCCTCATACTTTTTTCTGAGTTAATTCATTCCGTGGCCCATTGGGTGATACAAACTGCTCTTCCTTTGGGGGAAAAAAGAAAGAAATGAACAAAAATAACCCTCACACAAAAAAATGTTTTGTTCAATGTGTCAGTAACTGTAACTTCAACTTTCTACAGTCAAAACACAGTCAACAAGAGTGGCAGTTAGATTTGTCTCTAAACAGTGTCTTGACTTAGAGGACCTGACTCGTTTTTAGGGGCAGTAACCATTCCCCTGTCACTGCCCAAGCTCCATTGGAAGTTGCAAGGGCCGTACTGCTGACTGTGACCTGGTGGGGCAGTGACAACCTTCTGCTACGTTTCTGCCAGCTGCCCAGTGCTCTCTTTCCTGGTGGTTCCCCATGCTTTACCTTAACATGACCAGTTTTAGAAGTATGGCTCCACAGTAGCTGATGCAAACAATGTTTTAAAGTGTTTTTGATGTTGTGCAGATGCTCTGTAGGTTGTTCTACAAAGTATCTGATTACTAAACCTGCTGCTGTGTGTGTGCATTTGTGGTTGCTTTCTTAACAGAGGTACCTTCAGGGCCATGGCTTTTTTATGCTTTTTTTCCTGTAAGTACTCCAAGATAGCAGATGTCCCCTGACAGCACACTTCGATCGGAGGGTCTCTCATAGGGTTCCCGTTCACAAGGACCACCTCCAGCTGCTGCAGGCTGGCCAAATCCTCGGGCAGCTGGGATAGCTGATTGTCCTGAAGGAGCAGTTTCTGCAAACCTGAATGCACAAAAGCAGAGAGCTGCAACACAAAGAACAGGAATGACATGGAAGGCAGGAATTCCTGCCTGCTCCCTGTGAACAGCATATTGGTGAGGCCCGAACAATTCAGTCTGTGTAGGGGAAGAGTTTGTGTATTGAAAATTCAAAGTGCCTCTCCAAGAGTGGAAGGATGGGACTGGGGCTCTCCTAGCAATGCACGAACTTGGCTAGGTGAAGACTTTCACCTGTCAGGCTGGTGGCCAAATCCAGCTTTCAGAAGTCCTGCTAAGTGGTGCATTGGCAGTGTTAGTGAACTGGGGAAGATGGGAAGACTGGGCTGGGGAGTGACCCCAGAAAGCAGGTTCCTCACCACTGCCCTGGGGTCACTGGTGCTGACCCATCAGGTCTTCTCCCATCTGAGGTCTGCTTGGAGCTTGGAGACACCCTGTCCCTGGGCTCCTGGGGTTGGGGAGGGTCACCAGGAAGGGCCTCCTGCCCACTTGGCTTGGGCACAGCACTTCCCTCACCCTCCCACCTCTTAGCCTCTGTCCAGTTTGGCCCTTTACTGGACGAGCACTGCACAATGCACTGTGTTCCTCCTCTCCCTCCTAACCCCGGGATGCTTACTGGTATCTGTGTCCTTAGGGCCACAAACACAAAGACTATTTTTCACCTTGTATCTGGCATACAGACTCTGGGAGCTCCTTAAGGAGGTTGTTGTGACAGTCAAGTATTTTCAAGTGTGTCAATGAGCCGACCTCTGGGGGCAAGTATTCCAGATAGTTATTCTCCATATACAGTTCTTTCAGATTCTGGAAAATACGTGCATATAACTTTTCAGAACTGAAGGATTTTTCCTTAACTTGCTTTATAATTAACATGCAGAGAACACCAATAAATGCAGAAGTGAGGTTTAAAAGCTTAGACACTATTGGGATAACTACCAGATAGAGAGAGAGTGCATGAGTTTTAAACACTGAGTATTGATATTCCTATTTTAAGAGCCCTGGCCTGATGCTGTACCATGTACCTAAAGAGATTAGGAGAACTTTCAGTCCTGCATTTGGGAGCAGCTGAAGTCCACAAAAGTGCCAGGCCACAGCAGCGAAAGATCTTCCCCCTTCTGTTGCTCCTACCTGCAATTTGATGATGTCTCCTGGCAGACTTGTGAACTTAATTCCTTTATTTTGTCCCAGGTATAACCTCTCTAATGATTCCAGGAGAAAGATTTCCATTGGAAAGGTACTGAACTGGTTTTCAGACAGGCTAAGGCATTTTAAATTTGTCAATTCTTGTATTTCCACTGGTATCTAGACAGTTGTCAAAAAAAAAAAAAAAGAAAAAAAAAAGGATACATGGATACATTAAGTCACTTATGCAGTAGTCTTAGAGTCTTAGTGATTTTATTTTTAGGGGAAAATTTCTAGGAAAAAGTTGTGGGGCTGCACTACTGTTGATTATTTCCTCTGCTGTAGAGATTTCTTATGGGGTTGATTTTCTTCTTAGCAGAAATATTTGTCTGCTTCTTCACCTCCTTTTGTATGCTCAGCGCAGGGGAAAGTCATTAAATGGATCAACTCTGAAAGTGATTCTTTTGCATGAATTACTACTTCTGTAAATGTAACATAAAAGAAGAAAATTGCACTGATGGAAATCTCCTTGGAAAAAGGAGTTGCATTTACTTAAAAAAGGGAGGTGTATTCTCAGACCTAAAAACGAGCATGTCACACTTATAATAGCACAATTTAGGGTATGTAACTGTTCTTTATCAAACGAACAGCAAAAGTTAACGATGTTAAAGGCATTAACAATATCACATCCATCTTAAAGTTGCCCTCTGCTCTGGTTCAGCTTGTGATGCTTTGGTTCTACACAAGTGCAGATCTTTATTTTCCCATATGCGCAGAAAAAAGATGCAAAAAAACTGAAGCAGTCCCTTCCCTCCAGTCACTATTTCATCTTTACTATTCCACACAAAGGTCAGTGCTTCTACATTCTTGCTTCTCTTTCCCTGTCTGAATACTCGGATGTCAGTAATAATGATAATAATGAGTTCCCTACGCTCAGGTGTGTGCCAGGTGGAACACATCTCACTTTAGTAGAGAAAGGTGGGACTCAGCTGAAACAAAGAACTTAGACTTTGCAAAATGGGGGGGGTTTCAATAAAATAAAAACAGAAACAAAGAAACAAATACCTCCTGTATTTGATTGTCATCCAGAGCCAATACTTCCAGGCTTTTCATAGTGCATATTCCTTTAGGAATTTCATCAAAGCAATTTTCACTCAGATCTAGTACCCTGACACTGGTTAATCTGGTGAAGGAGATGGGTACTTTGTGCAGTCCAGTGTTCCTCAGATAAACACGGGAGAGCGATGTCCAGAAGCGTGTCTGGTATGGGAACTTCTTCAGGCTGTTACCAGACAATTTGAGATCTATCATTTCTGTGAGCTTCTTCAAACCTTGGGGAAGCTTGCGCAGGAGATTGCAAGACAGATCCAGCACAGCCAACTTCTGGCAGTGTTGCAGTGTAGGAGGAATGGAGGATAACTTATTAAAAGCTAAAAATAGCTTAACTAAGTTTGTCAACAAACCTACCTCTCGTGGGATGAGACGGATTAGATTTTCTTCCAGATCTATTATTTCTAAGTTAGCAATCTGACAAACCTCAACAGGGAAAATTTTGAATCTATTTTTTTTGAGGTAAATTTCCTTGAGTTTTGTCAGGTTCGCTATTTCTTTAGGCAGACTCTGTAGTTTGTTATCAGAAAGGCCAAGCAGTTCAACATGGTGGAGGTAGTTGCAGATCTGCACTGGGATTTCCCGCAAGTTTGTTTTGTAGAGCCTGAGTTTACGAAGGGACTGCAAGTTGCTGATAACCAGCAGTGAACTGTAAGAGAGGGGATTGTTACTTAAATCTAAGCTCAGAAGATGTTTCAGCTCCCCCAGTTCTTCGCATATGTCCTGTATGTGATTCTGATTCAAGTAGAGAACCTTCATGTTCCTCAGGCGATTTATGGCTTTGGGGATGCTCACAATTAGGTTCTTTTCTACGTGCAGCTCCTCCAGACACTCTAGACTGAAGACCTCTGATGAAATGGTTTGCAGTTGCTTATTGGACAAATCAATAAAAAATATCCTGTCTGTGATGTATGGGGGAAGAAGAGCTTTGTTCTCCAGAGCTTTGTTCTCCAGAGCTTCGTTCTCTGGAGCTTCGTTGTCCGGAGCTTCATTCTCTGTTATTTCTTGTGCAGTCTGAACAAGGTCATCCTCAGAGCAGACAGGTTCATCTTTAGGGTAATGAATGTCCCTTGTGCTGGCATCCACGCTCTCCTGAGACTCAACCATCTGTGCTCCTTATTTTGAATTTCAGAAGAGAAAAAAAAAAAAAAATCAGCAGTACTCAAACACCTTCTTGCACTAAATAAAGACTGGAAGAATTTAGCATTTAGGGACAGGTTCTGATCATGGCTGTACCACTCAAAAAAAAAACCTGCTTACATTCCTTGACATGGAGGGGATGTGTGTACAGCAGGACTGTGACTTGGAACCCAGCGTCCTGACGTGCCCCAACAGGGGGATCAGAGGGTGACCTTTGTGAAGTCAGTGGGGCTGGAGGAAGCATCTTCCTTGGTTCTTAATTTAAAAGTGCTGAGTTCTGTCTTCAGCTATGCTGACTGTAAAGCTGACAAGAGCCTTCCTATAAAAAGGTGGTACCTTCTTTTCTAACACTCGGCAGTTTCTGAGCTGGAGAGACACCGGTAAGCCTGATATCTGATAACCTTTAAATTGCAGTATTTGGACTGTGAAAGAGTAAGGAGGTGGAAAGGAGCAACCACCTGGCTGACTGTGTCTACAGGAGTGGGTGGAGGACACCTTTTGGCTGACATTTAAGACAAGCTGAAAGAGAGGAGGGGAAGGCTGAAGTCAGGAGGCAGCCATCAGTCACCTCCTACCTGAGGCCTTCACGTTCCCCCAGGTGCTTTCCCCAGGTCACCAGAACAAGGAGAAAGAACTGAAACAACGAGGTGGGGGAGACCCATGCTAAGCTTTGCAGTTTCACGCAGCCATCGTATAAGGGCATTTTCTTTTTTATTAGCTCTGAATTCAGCATTCTGGAGTGAGCCCTGCATCTTGTGTGGTGAGGAGAGAGTGTGATCCCAGCCCAGCCCTGGGTTTTATGGGGGTCAGAGGAAGGATCTCCTCAGTGGAAAGGAGGGGCTGGGGCACCTCCCAAGTAACTGCTAATCCCCATAGCTACGCTAACTCGTGCCAAGGCTCCTCAGAGCTACACAGGCATGCCACTGACTAACATATTCTGGGACTAAGCGAGCCCGGTGTGACGGGCAGTGTGTGACGGTGACGCTGCCCCTGCCCGGCCTTCAGACCTCTCCCTGCTGGGCTGGGACCGCTGCCAGAGCCCTGGGGGGACACCGGGGGCTGTGGCCTCCTCCTGCGCCTCTCACCCACGGTCAGGCTGAGGCTGCCCCCCGAAAAGCGGGCTGGGACACTCCCTTGGATATCGGCTGTGTGGTAACGGGCCCAGCCCACGGTACGGGTGTGCATGGGGAGGGTGCTGAGGAGCCGGGAGCAATGGCAGGCCCTGGGAAGCAGCGGCCATGGGGATGTGCTTGCTGTGGTGCTCGGTGTGAGCCTGCTGTTCAGGTGGCACACCCGAGCCGAAAGGTGCCTCCTGTAGCTGCCACATGCACCCCAGGCCCCTTTCAAAGCTGCAGCTTTTGTATCCAGATCCCAAGACACTGGGGACAGGAGGGCAGTTTGCTCCGGGCCTTGCAGCTTTGCTGCTCTCACTGAGGCTGAGACTCCTCCCAAAGCTTCCCACCTTCAGTCCTCTTTTGGGCTGATTGTCTCAGGTAACTGCAACACGGTGGATTAGATTTAATCACAAACTGCAGGAAACAGTCCTTTTTACAAGGAGAAGGGAATATCTATATGAATATTATGTCTAAAGGCTCAGATCCTCTGTGGTGGCAGATCAGGAATATATACACAATTCCACATTTTTTTTTCCTTTTTTTCCCCCCTCCCTCTGTATCTATCTGTTATTCCTGTATCACATTTGAATAATGGTAACCCTTTTCAGCCCAAGCCCATTTTTATTGTTATATATCTCCCAGCACAACAGAACTTGCGTCCATGGAGATGTTGCTAGGCTGCTGTAACGATGCAATAACAGTTTGTTTTATTTTCAAGCACTGTCATGTCAGTTCTTCCAGACCTTCACCAGCAGTATTTGCAGGCTTGCCAAAACCTGAGCCAACCTGAAAACCCTTTCATTGCTCATGTGCTTCAAGAAGCCGATAAAAGTGATAACATGTAAGGAAATAACAAACAGCATTTTTCAGATTCTTCTGAACTCCTTAAACAAGAAGCGGGACAAGGAATTGAACAGTGAGAAAGTTTATGCAGTTTCAGGCTTAAACACAGATCACGCTTAGCATTTACTGCAGAAGTTTTGGTTTGACTCATCTTGAAATCATATTTCAGAAGTTTGTAGCTGTATATCCCTTCTGGACAGCTTTACAAGCAGTAGTATCAAAGGTGAAAAAGGTACAGAATGGTGACTTTACATCCCTTAAAGAAGCCAAGCCCAGTGTCTATAGTCATTCTAACTCCGTTGTGCCTTGCTCCTGTTTAAAAAGCCTCAGCTGCATCCAGTTAGCTTCCAGCTGGTAATGCTTTCCTGAACTGTCTCTGAGTCCTGACAAGGTATTAACCACCCAAACTGTCTCTCCTTGCATGGCAAAATAGGGCTTCCTTTCATGGGTGCTCCTAGAAGCAGGATTAATTGTTATTTGGAGAGAGAACCCAAGAGAAGACAGGGTAAGGTAGTGGTTTGTGTTAGCTTTTTATTTTGGGGGTGGGATAGAGTAGGTAAAAGAAAGGTAGCAAGGAGATGATAAGGTAACCTCCAGGACAGTTTCTTTATTTTCGTTTGCCCTCCCCTCATCTTGCTGTTTCCTGCTCTCTGTGTATGTGTGGTCTTGCAGCAATGCTGTGTCTTGAGAGTATCAAAATGGATAGAGCTTAGGTACAGGGTGAATCATACTGTCTGTTATGGCATTACCACAGTTAGCTACAGCAGCAAGAGCACCAGTGAGGTCGCACGTAGATACACTTCTTATATGGAGAGAGAACACGTTTTTCTGTATCACTTTCTTTCTCCTGACGTTCTTATGTTTTTGTGTTACAGGAAACAGATAAAAGGGATCACATTAAAAATAGCTGGAAATAATCATTTAGTGCCTGTGCAGAGAGTTACAGATGAAGATCTTCAAGTTCTTGCCTTTGTTTTAAACAGCTCTATATTTGTCACAGGTGAGTTTTTTCTTTCTGTGTTTGATGTGCTAATATTGTGGTGGTTCAACATCAATGGGCAGCTAAACATCATATAAAAAATAAGAAATATAAAACATAAGCAGTCTTGACTTCAGCCTTAGTTCATCTTTGTTTCTTTTTGTTCATAGATCAATTAATTGTATGTATACATTTGTCTCATTCTTCATCTTTTTCAGGTTTGGATCTTAGGTATAATGTATTGACTGATGTTGGAGCAAAGCACATGGCAACACTCCTCCAGGTGCCAAAATGATGTTTATGTTTCAGCAATATGATTTATTTGGCTATGTTAATATTTCTGTGATGTATTTGAGACAAGAATGCATTGGTTTGGCAGAATTCCACTGATTTTGATTTTTGTATCCAAATCCATCCCACTAGAATCTCAGATTGCATTCTCTGGGGGAGATTTTTAATTTCTGAGAGCAAAAGAGTTTTGATATTTATCTAGGGTGTTGTGAAAAAGGAATGGTGGAATAAACCAGAAGGCTTTTAAGCTTACATTCAGTTAAACAAAGGATGTAATGGTAGTGTCAAGTGTGCCAGGGCCTTTTTTTCGGATACTTTATCCTTTCTATTAGCCTTTCTGTGGTTCTAAACATAGGAACCTTTAACGCTTCCTTTCTGTCATTGTTAACACTTGAAATACAGACTGAAAGTGGTGAGTTTCCACTCTGTGACTGTATTTCTAGAGCTCAGGGGAGTGCCTTCAAGTTCACAAATTACCTGGAGTTCTACATGTGAGCTTAACCACCTGTCTTGTTTGGTCATATGGGTTCCTAGGTGGCTATTGTAAGCCCCATGAGGATTTACACACTGCATGTTTTTCTCTCTCCCTCATTTGATGCACTTTAGCATTCTCAAACCACTTCTCCAAATCAGGTTCTGTCTATAAAGTGCAGGATGAAGGTTGTAGGTACGTGTATGACACATCTCCTTTTTTGAAAAGTTCAGGCATGCTCTAGAGAAGAAGTCTCATTGCTTTCTGCTGTATTTGTTCCTAAGGAAAACTCAACTCTGCAGTACCTTAACCTGATGTTTAATGATATTGGCACAAGTGGAGCAGAGCTGATAGCAAAAGCCCTCCATGTGAGTATTAGTCTGAGAGATTTTAGATGCTGGCATCCAGTTTGATATTTTCTTGCTTTTGATGAACAGTACTAGTTGTCCTGCCAACATCAAAGTTGGCTGAAAGGGCCCTCTGTCTTCAGCCCATTCAGCATTTTGCTGTAACACAGGGATTGCTTGTTTTCCCAAGGCAGCCTTCAGAAATCAGATTTCACGCAAGAGAAAGTTGCGCTGTGCTGCCATTAATACTTAATTATCACAACTATCGCTCTGGATTTTTGTGTGAAAAATGCTATGCTGTGCTCCAAGTTGTATAATGCCATCAATATTTTCCTTTGAGCTTTTTTTAATTATTTTTGTATTAAGTTTGCCTGTACCTTGATGTCAATGCTTGTCTCAAATCAAGATGTCTGAGACGTATTTTCAAAGCTTTGCCTCACAGCAACAGCACAAAAACATGTTAGTTGTTTTTAACGTGGTTTCCTCAAGGAAATGAGGCTTGCATGTATGACTCGTGTTTATGAAACAAGACTCTCATGGGCTCTTTCTTCCTCCTTCATAGTCTTTGAACTAATTTCAGCTAAATCTGGGAGGCCTCCACAACACTAAGGTTGTACGGTAGAGCCGTACAACATCGGGCTTACCAGCATCCCCCAAAGCTATTTGTGCAGCCCCACAGCAGCATTTGCTGAGCTTGTCCTGCAGGCAGGTGGCAGGACCTGATCTGGGCTCCCCATGGGTGAAGGGAGAGGAAAAAGGAAGGAGATGCTGTAGGGAGGCACTGCACTTGGGGAAAGGGGACCAGGGACATGTGGAAGATGTAAAAGCCATATGAAACCAGGCTTTGTTATATCTTCTGCTCACAGAACTACTTGTTTTGTAATCTCTTACTGAATTATAACCTCTGGTAAAGAGTACAGTGATAGTGAGGAATTAAAAACAGAAAACTGCTCTGCATTGCACTTAGGACTTCATCCATTTAAAAGGTGTTTTGTATCCATTGAAATTCTATGGAAAGTGGGGGAGAGCTGCTGACTTCTCTCAACCTCTGATCAGAACTTTCTACTGGCAGTCCTACAAAGACTGATGCATTGATTCGACTGCGTAAAAAAGTCCTACTGAAATTGATTGTCTTTGCTGGGCTTTGATTTCAAAGCCTCTGAGAAACACAAGCAACCTTCTGCTTTCTTAAAGGCACGTTGTATTCTTGTTTAAGTGAGTTTTGGTATAACTTGCATTTCACTTGCCAGTGTATGCAGAAATATCTGCCTGGATTATTTTCATGAGTGTGCAGCTTGTGAGCTTACTTGAGAGAAACAAGTTTTCAATTAATTAAGCTTTGCTTCCAGACTCTTGATGTGCTTCCACTGCGGAAAGCTTGCGTCAACTGCTTAGTCAGTGTTATCACTTGGGCAGAATTCTAGAGGGATGTTTTGTCTGTGTGGCAACCAGCAGGATTCACAGGAAAAAGGACAGTTGTTCAGGTGTTATTCTTCTCATTTGAAAAGGATTTTTTATTTTTTATTTTTTTTTTTGTCTAGAGGAATGAAGCCCTTGTATATTTGAGAATGACTGGAAACAAAATAGAAAACCAAGGTGGAATGTACTTTGCTTCGATGCTACAAATTAATTCCACCTTAGAGAAGTTAGATCTTGGAGACTGTGATCTGGTAAGTAAACCAGTAAAATTATCAGCAGTTACCAAAGTCATCGTATGTGTCAGTGTTACAAAGATCCTGCAGTGCTTGCTTAGAGGAAGTGCCCTCTCTTGCCATTGAGTTTGCATTTTGTGGTGGCTGGAGGTAACACAACGTATAACAATGCAATTTGTGCTTGGAAAGGTGTGTTGCATAAAGCCCTGAAGTCACAGCCAGTGATATATTCAAGTCACTGTCCCTGGGAATTCAGGTGCTTGGCGTTCACATATTCCAGCATTGTTTCTGTTGTTCATTTGTTATGCTGTCTAAATCCTGTGTGATCCATGCTGAAGAAGGGGGCTCTTCTAAAGTGTGCAGCGTTATAGAGCCCAAAAGTCACCCTTTCCATAGCTCTGTTGCTCCTGTTAGAGCTCAACTCATAAAGGATTTAGGCATGGCAGTGCTGAATTGAGTAGGAAGGCCCCTAATTTGATCTCAGGTAACTTGCTGCCTCCTGGGTGGGTGCTGAGGCTCCCCCAAACTGCACTGGGAAAGTCAGGAAGGTAGGGACAGGTCAAAGCACTACACAGAGAGCTTCCTGCTCTAGCCAGTGAAAACCACGGATGGCTTTAAACACCTGTGGAGTTATAGCAGCAGGTTGCAAGCGGAGCAGTGAACGTCCTCCAGGTGGTGTGTCCTTGTGAGGTAGCCTCAGGGGGGCTGCAAGGTGGCCATGGTTCTTCTCCCTGCCTAGGAGAATTTGGTGCTGTGTCCCTGCTGGCAGGAGAATGCTCTGGCCAAGCTAGAAGTGAAATTGCGATGGGCTGCTCTCAGCCTTCCGTTAAAGCTGCTCACTTCTCAGGCTAAGTGTAGGTTGGGCATACAGAGTAAGCTGCGCTGTAACGTAACAGTTGTGGCTGTCACCTGGAGGTCAGAAGCAAAACTTTATTATGTTTGTTTCCTGGAATTGCAGAATTTGCTCCCACACTAGAAGGGGGAATGAATACCTTCCAGAAACTGTGGAGGTTATGAATACATAAACAAGGAAAGTGTTGCTGGAGTAAGATTTATTTAAACACTTAGTATGTTTATGCTTGGTAGGAAGCTGACGGAGTTGTTTTAAAATGAAATAGCTTCAGGTGTAGACCAGCCTAATTGGAAAGGAGCAGAAATGTAAGGTAGTGACCAAACCAAGGAAATACAGAAATCCACATTGGCCTGTATTCTAGACTCTGACTGCTCTATACCACATTAATTCACTTTTAGCATGCATTTATCTAGTGGATAAATGTTAGCTAAGACTTTTACTGAAGACCTTGGGGAACACACACACAGGCTATATTTTGCTTCATAAATTGGGGAAAAATGAAGTATGGGATTAATTACATAGACAAAGATCTCGCTGAGATGTGTTATTCTTGCTTTTTATTTTCTGACTTGCCAAATTTCCTGGTCATTTGTAGTTCTTAGTTTAATTCCATTCTGTTATTCCATGGGGAGTTGGCATCGGTGCCTGTAAGCACTCGCCTACAGCACTTAGATTTCTCCAAGGTACAGGGAGGCAGAAATAACAGTATTTCCAAGCAGAGCCCATTCGGTGTTTTTGATCTTCTGACAATCAATTTTAATAAGTCATTGTAATGTAGTAGCTTGATCTATACATTGGACAGGTTTATCTAAAGGTTTTTTTTTTGTTTTGTTTTTTTTTTCCCCCATTTGCAGGGTACGCAGTGTCTGATAGCAATAGCAACAGCCCTGACTCAGAACAAATCAGTCAAAGCAATAAACCTAAATCGTCCTTTACTATACAGCCAAGAGGTATGTTGGTAGACTGCAGTGCCAGCTCAGTCAGAGAGAAGCATAAGTAAAGTCAATGCTGATGTATTTATGGAAATCTAGACTACAGGACTCTGGGTTTTCTTACAAAATGACATAATATTTTTTTTTTAAATGTAGATTTTCATTATTATTTTCTTCTGCCACAAATTTTGTGCCCTCACAAACCACCCTTGTTTAACTAGGAGGCTAATTTTTTTTCATCTTAAACGTCTTTCTTGGTATGTACGCCTTTGTTAAACAAAGGGCTGATGGAGATGACTCGGTACTACGGAACTGGGTATTCCTTCCGCTGCCAGCGCATGGGGAGTTTTATGCATCATTCAGCAAACCGAAGAGATAAAAGCTGTTTAGCAGAATCTAAGGGGAAGAACAAAAGGCTGCTTTTTATCTGAGCAGTGTGATACATGGGCAATTGCCAGAGGCTGCAGCCTAAGGAAGAAAGGCATACTTTAACAATATGCCACATTCACTGCGCTGTGTGGTTTCGTTGTTTCACTATGTGAACTTGAAGCTTGAATTTAACAAGTGAATGAACCTCAATGTAAAACCTACGATGCATCTGCGATCCAAAACAAAGACACAGACCTGCCAAAACAATTGGGTGCGGAAAAGAGAATCAGTAAGGCTGTGTTTGCTGGGGGCAGCACCACAGGCCACTGGATGGGTACTTGGGCGCAGAGGTGTGGGCTTTCACCTGCAGGCATGCGGCTTCTGTTGCATCCTTGTAGGCTTTCACCTGCAGGCATGCAACTGCTGGTCCTGCTAAGTCTTGGCCACAGAGCTGGTTCTGCCAGGCTGGCAGCAGTTTTCAGGTGCCTGTGATGTGTATCCCATTTTCCTGATGGCAAGATAATGTAACTAAACTTTCACGAAAGCCAGATCTTCCCATATCCCAAAGGTGACTTTAAAAGTTTGAACAAATTATAGTTATTTCTTTTCTGCTAAGAAGTAGGGGAGGGTAAGGGGTTTGATCTGCTTAAGTACAGACTTACAAATAAATTTAAACTACTGGTATTGAAAGTAAAGGCCTAGTCTGCATCTGTGAGAGTTCCTATTTGCCATTGTTCCAACCTTCAACCCCATCATCTTCTGAGGCCTCTGGATTGCTCCCTTATTTTTGACTCCGAGAATTCAATTGGTTGCTTTTGTAACTAAACGTGACAATTTCAAAATGAATTTACTGTGCCTTACAGTGACAGGGCTTATCTTTCCCCTCAGCAATTCTGTCTCTTTCCATGAAATAAGAGTGTCATGACAAAATGTTGTTGATGTTAGTGAGGGCTGACTCAAACATAGTTTTTTAAAAGCAGTGTCTGGGAGGGAAATTGATCAGATATCAGGGGCATCAATGTTTGGATCATTATAGTTGTAGGGATGTATATAGTACTGTAAGTCTGCAAATACTTTTTGTTATTTTTTCATCTTTTTTGAGTTCTTATAATACATTGTTTCCTTGCTATTTTCAATATGAAGTTGTAATATACAAAATAGAATGCTACTGTTGAAAAAGTTTTGCTGTTGTGCATCTCTCTTACTGAAGCAAGACCATATCTTATTCTAAAATAGAGTTTAATAAAACTTGGTGTGTACTTCTAGGAAGAGACCACAGTCCATATAGCTTCGATGTTGAAAAATAACTCTTCTCTTGTGGAACTACATTTGTGCAAGCACGAAATTATAAGCTTTGGTGTAGAGCGACTGTGTGAGGCATTGTATGAAAACTGCAGTCTGAGATACCTTGATCTTAGCTGGTAAGAGTTACTATGTGACATAGCCTTGATTAACATTAGACACTCATTTTCTTAGTGTTCTTTTTAAAAAAAAAATATATATATATATATATATGCATAATCTCTTTCAGTAATAAGATAACTCGTGATGATGTGAAATTTTTGGGAGAACTACTAAAACGGAACCAAACCCTGGAAATACTAGATCTTAACTCAAACCGAATTGAAGATGACGGAGCCATCTACTTGAGTGAAGCTTTGGCTTTGCACAACAGGACTCTTCAGGCGTTAGTATTCGCGTAACTTCCCCCAGGGGCTGCAGGCATAACCTATAGGGTAAAAGGAGCTCAGTCTTTGCAGTGGCTGAACTGACAGGAAAATTTTGTGTTTTTATGCTACCAGTCAAAACAGAAAAGTCAGGAAGTTCCAAATCTTAGTCCAGCTGAGAAGGAAAAAATGTGAGCACCAGATTGTGTGGGATTCATTTGCCTAAGCATAGGTGTCATGGCCATTTGAGGTGCCCTGAGGCCTGTGAGAGATCTGTAGGATGCTGCAGGGAAGCCACACGGGTTCTTTCGGAGACCTGCAGCTGGAGGCTGGGCAGGGCATACTGATGTGTCCTACATGGCACGAGAGACTTGTGTTTGGATAACTGAATGCAGCCCCCTGTAGCTTCACATGAATGCTAGGAGTAAAATGCCAGGCCAAGAAATGCCATGCAGGCCAAGGTGCTGACACTTCATGTTTGCCTTCTGTGCCTGTACTTGTTTTGTTCATCTTGGGTCCATTGCTGCATAGCCTGATACATGCTTGTTCTTCTATCTTTGGTTTTGGGTTGAAGCTTAGATGGGTTTTGTAGAGGGTCTCAGCATCCTGCATGTGATTCACAGCTTCTAGTCATTGTGAGGAGATGAGGGAGGCTATGGGATCTGCTTTGTTCTTCTTGCATAGGTCCCTGTGGTGTGTAAGTGTAAACACAACAGCATCTGTAGGGCTTCAGAATTTTAAGATAATCAGATTCTGTGCAGGGATAAGGCTCTATATTTGTTGATTCTGATCTTCAACAGATAAGAAAATCCTCTGTTGAAGTTAGCTTCCGGGTGAACCCAAAAGAGCTGTAATCTCTCCATCAGGGTGTATTTTGTAGCCCGCATTAAACCTTGCCGGCAGGATGTAAAAGCTGATCAAAGGTGTTACCTGAAGCCATTAGTTTTAAGTAGCAGACTGAGGAGGTGGTGGCTGCTAGGTGCCTCTGAAAGCCTTCCAGGTTCGCTAACATAAAAATAACTGCCAGTCCGCAAAGATCAAAGCTTAGCCTGGCTCCGTGCCAAGGCCTGGGCTTCAAAGCAGACTACAGATGAGATGTGGCCACCGCACAATAAGTCACTGACACTGGAGAACTGAAGTGAGCAACCTGGCTGCGCGAGTCACAGAAGTGCCTTGAGAAATAGCACAATTCCATGGCCCAAGCTGCCTCTAGCAACCTGAAGAAGGTTTTATAATAGGACTGGACCTAATACAAATATCTCACATATCTCACTGCGTTTTATTAATATCAAGTATACAATTTCGATACCCATATAACTATATAAAATCTATAATAATATAACTCAGTAAAAAAATATTTTTAACTAAGATATGGGAATGGAGTGGTGTGGCACCTTTGCATAACTGTTTTCTCTGTTTATTAGGTTATCAGTAGTAAGCAACAATATAGGTGGCGAAGGGCTCGTAGCTCTTTCACAAGCAATGAAAACAAACATGGAACTTTCCTACATTTATATCTGGGGGAACAAACTTGATGACGCCACCTGTATGGTAAGTGTTTACTTCTGAACCCTTCTCAGGGTTTTCTTTTTTTCTAAACTGGTTTTCACAGTCACTGGAAGACCACAGCACTTAGTGAACAAGATGCTTGATTTACTTCTTAAAAAAATACTTATATTATGGTGCTACTGTAGCAAGTCACCTGTCATCAGCATACTGAAATGACCAAGTACTTGCCTATTGTGTTATGTTTTCTAGATCCTTCCTTGCAGCCAAAGTATTGTATTATATGTCAGATTTTTGTTTTTATTAATGACAGGCATTTTCAGAATTAATTCAGACTGGCCGCTTGAAACCTGATTGTACAGATGTGGAACCCTATGAAGTGGATGGGCACGTTTACCTTGCAGAGCTCTCCCACGGCCTGAAGAAGCATTACTACTGGACACCCAGTTATGGGGAGGTAATGAACAAAGCTGCTAACGCCAGCCTGGCAGTTGGAGCTGTTTCGGAATACTTGTAAGGTAGGAATAGCCTGAAGCCATAAATGCTTGAGGTTTTTCCACCTGGCTTCTAGTGAAATGGATGACATCATACTTACTGCAGGTTGTTTCTTCAGGGTCTCTAGTCTAGGAGTCTAGAAACATTTGGAAGTGGTATTAGAGATGACATGTTGAACCAGTAGCCATAAAATTTGTTACTGAATAATGCCCAATCTATTAAAAGCCTATTAATATGAAAATGCATTAATTCTGCTAGTCATTTCTGTTGCGCATGCATCTCCTGTAGGGACATTGCTTCGTGGGTGATACTGGTGGTAGGGGGATGGTTGGAGGTCTTTTCGAACCTTAATGGTTCTGTGATTCCATGCTTCCCTTGCCTTACTGTAGTTAGATGTAGTTCCATTGCCCTTCCTGGGCTGCAGTCAGGCTTCCCTGTAGCAGGCAGAGCCTGCAGGTTGTGTTGTTTTGTCTCTGCAGGCTGGAGGCCAGCCAGGCAGACAGAACCGATAAAAGCTTCCACCTAGGACTGCCTCTGGGCAGCAGCTTTGCTTGAGAGCAAATCAGATATGTGGTAGAACAAGATTCCTATTGAAGCTAAAAGAGGCTGGAGTAAATGCAGTTGTTGCCACTGCTCTGTACGCTCTCCTTTTACTTAAAAATGGCGTGCTTGTGTTCTTTATCCAGGAGTACTTTTTTTTTAAACCAAGTTAAGTGAATTTAAGCTCTTAGCCACAAGAATGCATGAATTTAAAAGCTAGTAAACCTAGTTCACAGATATATAAATGGCATTTTGATTAAATTGCTATATGTAGTTCTTAACTTCCAAATGAAAAACACCACTGAACTTGGTGTTATTTCTTCCTGTCTCTTAAACTGAAAGCACTTCCCTCATTATAGCTGTGGCAATTCTGACATATAAATAACACAACATGTGCATATAAAGGTAGTTAAAATTTGTTTAATGCTTTGGATACAAGCTGCTTAAAAGTTTGGGAATCACTCAGATCGTTTCCTTTTTCCATCCATTCTGCTTATAGCTGTAGGAGCACAAATCTTGTCAAGTCTAAACCAAAAAATGACCCAAATATGACAGGTTTGCTCAAAGGTTTTCACAAATGCAATTTTCTGCAGATCTAAATGTGCCTGATTTAAAAAAAAAATAAAAATAAATCACACAAACTAATGTGAACTGTAGGTAACAAAATAATCCGTAAACTCATGTGCACACAGGCAAAAGACCTGTAAAATGGAAGTCAAAAGAAAAAGATAGGGAAGTAATTTCAACAGTGTACTTAAAAAGCAGTGATGTGTATTACCACAGTGGTAGTGTAGAAACAGAGAGGTGTATGGATACGGTTTATCAATCTGAAACAACTGAGGTGGTATCGGTAGCTATTTGTTGTTTGTTTTAATATTTAGAACATAAATTAGCTGGGCTTTATTGGTCCAAAAATTGCTTAGTGTCAGCAGAGGACTTAGACCTCCTTGTCAATCAACTCCTGTGTAGTAAAACAAACCTACCTGCTCAAAACCAAACCTACCTGCTCAGTGGACTTACCTCTGTCTCTGCTCCCTCAACCTGCTTGCTTGCTAGCACCAGTGTTTAAAACCTGAGCAAGTTTTCTTCACCTTCCTGACCAGGAGTACCCCTGTGTGCTCGGCATAGAACAGCTTAACAGATGTAATACCCAAAAAGCGAGTGCAGAACAGGAGAATGGAAATGCATTTACCTTTCTGGCCTGCATATGGACACCTTAACCTGTGAACATCTTGGTTAGCACAAATTTGGTCTCTGGTCACCGTGTGAGAAGACTGTCCTAGACAGACACTTGTTTTTTAGCTGTTATTGCACAGGAAGGAGAGAACAACAAAAACAGCAGTTGAAGGTACAAAGAATGTAACTGTTTGAGAGGGACCTGCATACTAACATCATTGATTTTTTTTTTTTTTAAAGTAGATGAGCTGTAATATTGGCTTGCATTAGCAAACATTGTTTTTCTGCATGTTGCCTCTTTAGAGCATTGCAGGTTGTACTATGACACTCTAAAGCAACTATTCTTAGTGCTGATCCACTGATCAGAGAATTTCTTGCCAGAAAGACCACTGCAACATTCAAATTGAGGTATCACTTTTCCCTCTATCTGTCTTTCCCTTAGCCTTTACTTCATGTACGGGACAACTTCATTGCCTGAAAGTTAAGTCTTAAATTTGTTAAATCTTGTTACACTGCTGCAGTAACAGGTAATCAAAGCTACCAAGTCAGTTTCAACTCTACCAACAGCAGTGTTTTATTTTTAGTAGATATGGTAAGATAGCAATGCTGTTATACACAAAACTAACAGCATAATGGCATCAAGTTCAAAAATGCTAGCGTATTTTTGAAATGTTTTTACTCCATGTGAACCTTTACTTAACAACAGGAGCACTCTGCATTATCGATGAGATCAATAAGAATTGATCATAAGAAAGGGCTGCAGTGTCATTCTTACTGAATTTTGTATAAACAGATTCCTGTAAGCTACAACTACTACTTATACCAAGAAAAAAAAAGTATTGTTTAAAAAGGCCTATGCCAAAGACACTGCTTTCCTTTCTCTGAAACCCAAACCTTGAAATTCTTGAAGACACCTCCCTGTGTTCTCTTGAATGAGAGAATTCACATAGGCTAGAAATTCTTGCCATGCTGTTGTAGTACTAAAACAAGCATAATCCTGTTCTGCAAGCAAGTTTTTGCAGCTGTCAGAACTCAGAGTACCTTTCAGAAAGGCAGCGTGTTGGTCTCACACTCTGAAAGGAAGGAAAATGACTAAGCCAGCAGGCCAGTGGTATAGTGCAGGTCAGCTAAGTCCTACTGCATACTCTAGCCACTCTATCACCTCCTGTAAAATTAAACAATTGAGTCAAAATAAATTAAGATACAAATTCTGATCAATAAATCCACTGAATATCTCCTTGAGCTGATAAAGTACACCTCCAAAGCACTCAAGGGAAAAAAAAATCCCCTACCCCTCAAAATGAGAGTGGGGGAGAAAAAAAGTACTAATGTTAGAGTGATCACATGAGATTGCAGTTAGAATGAAGTTCTTGTTTAATTTAGTTTGAACAGATCCAAAATATTTTCTATCAGAAAAATTGTGTTTTTGCTGCCAAGAAAATGCACTAATCCTTGCTGCAACAAGGGCAACCTTGTGTCTTTCTGACAGGGTGCTTTAGTGGTGGTTATGTTAGACTGCTTCCCTCCACCTCTTGTTGTTTCCCCTTGCAGTTATAAATAGCACGCACAAGGTGAGGGAAAAATACAAAACAAGTTTATTAAAGTCTAACATAAAACACTTCAGGCTGAATATGTACAACTCCCTTCCCAGGTGATTATAAAATTGAGAGTTGAGCTATATACAAATAACAGAGGAGAAAATGTATATACATGAAAGATACTTTAAAAATAATTTAACCCAAAATCAGTCATTAGTCTTTATCTTAATTCTGCAAGGCTTATTGACAGCCTCTCCAAGATCACAGCCCTGAAGTCCTTGACATGGGACTTGTCCATATTCAATTTTCTTGAAATACATGATTTTAGGAAAGTTGTCATGCTTTGTGCCCACATATAGACACAAATTCAGATGTAAGTGCCATACAAGGAGTTATTCTAACACAAATATTTCAAAACAGCCAATTCAGAAACTTAGAGATGTAGATAATCTATTCAGGCAAAACTTGCACCCACTTCAGTGCAAAATTGACTGAAACAGTACTGAAACAATAGTGTTGCTGAGATAAATCATGGCATTCTCTCTAAATTACTGTTAATGGAATTATTAATATGTCCTATTTTGTTTTGCAAGTAGTTCTCAAGAATGAAAATTCTCCATAAAAAACAATTCCATGCTTTCTTCTATTAACCCCTTAAAGAAATTACCAATACTGTTAGAAACCTTGCACCTCCAAAAAGAACTTGGAATCCTTAAGCCTATGATTTAATGTGCAGCTGATTTCCATGCATCTATCAGCAAAAGGTACAGTGCAGACCTGCTTCTTCAGGCCTTACAGCACTCAGCATGAACATTCCTACAAATTTAATATATATATATTTAATATCCATATATATTTAAAATCTATATTCTAGTAAATGAATACAGTTAATAGAGATCATACCTCAGCAGCTGAGATATCTTCACGAGAGATGAGGGTAAGGATTGAGACTCTCAGATGAGAACTGAAGAGTGCAGGTCACTAAATTATTGCTCGAAGACAAAACTACAAGCCTGTGTGTTCTACTAAGAAAGGTTAAAATTGTTGCCTTGTAAAAAATAATGATTATCTTCTTGTCTATAAAGAAAACTAAATGACTAATAAAGAAAGTGTTACTGTTTTTAAATATCTAAACAAATCCTGTATAAATCTAAGTACTGTTCTTTAAAAAAGTCTGAAAATCTAAGAATACAGTATTAAGCTATAATCTCAGAAATATAAAAACAGTCCAAACTAACATTATTATGGAATGCGTTTCCTATGTAGGAATGTGTGTTGTTTTTTTTTTTTTCCTAGCGCTATTTCTCTCTTGCTGTCTTTTATCCTGGATGTATTAACCTTCACATGCTGTTCTTTACAAAACAGCAGAATCTCATTAGCTTATCTTCCCAAGTTGGTTAAACATTAAACGTACCAGTTGTACATCTTTGTTCTTTTTTTCAGCACTCATGACTAAGTCTATGTCTATCCCAAGACTTCTGCTCTATTTTCAGAAAGAGAAAGTAAAGAGGAGCCCTAGGACAAGCTATACAGCTCACTTTTGTTAATGCAGGGTCAAGATCTTTGCCATTTGTCAGTGCCAGCTAGCTAAGGAATCTTTCATCTACTCCATCAACAACAGAAACCTGAAAAAAAGGGGAGGCGGGGGGCAATGCCAAACAAGAAAATCTGAGAACTTCATCTATTGTCCTTTGCTAGTGTTATGAAGGACATCAGCTGTTCATAAATGCTGTGCTATGAATAAGCAAGGAAAATAAAGGCGAGGAAGATAGAGTAGTAACTAGCTTTGGTGGACAGTGAGAGATTAAGAATGTTCCTGGGGAAGTCGACACTGTCCGTGGTAGCTTTTTATCAAACTAGCCATAATTAAAACCTAAAATATGATCAAGAAGCGGTTTTAAGCATGCAGCCTACAACGATGATCAACACAAAGAAGTGAAAGATCTATTACCTCACAAGCATAAACATGTAGAAATTAAAAGAAAATGATAGTCATGCTCAGGAGTCAAGGGACCATTTGCAGAATCTTTAAATGAAGTCCTCCAAGAAATTTTTCACAAGGCTTTTTAATTAAGGTGCAGATTAATTATTACTCCATGTAGAACAGAATCAGTTAAGAGGTATCTCCTATGCCCTTTGACTTATCAGTGTCTAGACACAAGGCATCAGTGGGAATAAAATGCTAGCACCAAGTAAATAACCAACAAATAATATCTTTAAACGTCTTGTTGGTACAGAATATGATTGTTTCTCACTATTTGATGATTACTTAGATAATGCTTACATTATGCTAATGGCACAAACTGGCAAAACGGAGCATAAAAGCATTCCTACTGTCAAGTAATATTTAACTAATGACCCTACCAGGACACTATGAATGTTGTTTTTTAAAATTTAAATTGCTAGTAGTAAAACATACCCTTACAAAGGTCTTGCTAGATACCAATTGTGTGCAGTTACACTGGACAAACGATGTGAGAGGTAAAGCAATACATAAATACTTCAATTAAAATAAATCAGTCATACTCTAATAAACCCATGCCTGGAAAAAAAATTAATCTGCTCTGTTGTACTCTTCTTAATGCCCCCTCAGGGGGGGCATTATTCATTCATCTAGTATTTTCACAGTGAAGGGCAGTGTTTGTTTCTTCTTTTGTACCTACTGTCACAGAAATGATAATTATGAAGCTATGGGTCACGCCTCACAATTAAGTCAATGTGTCTTTTTGTCTCATCTACAACGTGCACGTTCCAGCTCTTCTGTTTAGCAAACGCTGCTGTTTGTGCCAAACCCAGGATGTTTCAGAGATGTGAAAAACAAATCTGGGACAAGATACAACAATGCTAGATTCACTTTAAAAAAAAAAAAAAAAAAAAAAAAAAGACTTGGAAAGAATACGCAGCAGTATCTACGCCATTAGAGCCCTCTGACTTGCCATGCTAAAGAATCTCCCCTTATTTGCCTTGTCAGGGACATTACACCAAGCTCACTTTCCCTCTGGTCAGACTGAATTGAAGACAGGCTGCTTCTGGCTGACAGCAGTAATTCTTTGACAGGGCCTCGCCAGAGCACTGCCCTGCCTTCCGCCACGTACACTGTATCACCTCCGAATGCAGATGTACAAGCTCGTTAGCACAGTCAAATTCTGATTTTTCCCTCTAGAACTCTGGATTGATATTCCTAAACTATCAAATATGGCTTAAAATGTTTGTTCTCAAATCACAGAATGGTTTGAGGCGAAAGGGGACCTCTGGAGGCCCTCTGGTCCTACCCCCACGCTCAAACCAGGACACCCAGAACAGGTTGCACAGGACCTTGTCCAGGCAGCTGTTAAGTGTCTCCCAGGAGGGAGCCTCCACGGCCTCTCTTGCAACCTGCTCCGGTGCTCAGATGACACTGTCACACCTCAGATCAGCAGGAACATAGAAAGTGATCTCCAAAAATGCGTTAACATACTTAACAGAGAATTCTTAAGGCAGGTGTTGCTGAAAAGGAATTGTCTCCTGGAAATCAGTGTTAATTACAAATAGAAATTTGATTGTAGATTAGCACAATTCAACCAAAAAAAAAAAAAAAAAAGAGGAAAGACAGCACTGTACAATGGAAATGCCTTATGAGGATTTTTACATAGAAGAAAAAAAAAAAAAGAACAAGTCCAATTCAATAACTGTGACTGCTTGATTATGTTCATCTTTACCAAACGTATGTGAGTTCACTGCTGGATTACCTTGTGGCTCTGTTCTGCGCTGTCAGTATAACTGCTGCAAGAAAATAAACTGAGGTTCTGAATATCCAGTCACAGCAGATCTTAGCAATGTCTCTGACGAAGGAGACTGACTGCCTGTCACAGGAAGCAGCATCTGATGGTCTTCAGTCCCAATGGGAAGGGGAAGCGGTAAAGACATCTCGGAGGGCTTCACATCTATGGACTCTGACAAAGGACTTTTCTGACTCTGAATGGATTCTTGTTCATTGAAAGAATTATCGAGTGTGTTAGAATCAGGAGGAGTTTCGGATCCTGAGAAAAGAAAAAAGAAAAAAAATGTTTTTCTAAGCATTTATTTTATTTTCCCAGCAATTAATGTAAGGGAAAATTTTGCAAATGATACAAGAATCGCTGCTAGCAAGAACCAAGCAAGACTTGTTCTCAGAAAAAGTGGACTAACTGCTATTAGAAATCTTGCTACAGATAACACAACTCAACAAGAAGGAAAGACAGCACAAGTGTCTCTACATGGAAGAATTAAAATGACCAAATCCAATGTGAAAAATTAAAGTGCTTGAATGATTATTTAGATCTTACCAAGACATTCAAATTCCCTACAGATTATCCTGTTGAGGACATCGTATGAACTATCCTCATGTGTGTCTCATACCATCCCTCTTAACTCGCCATCTCTCTTGGAAACCATCTGAAGGAATGTTCAAAAGCTCCTATGCAAATTCTGCAGATTCCCTTTCAACTGACTGCCCAAACAAGCACGGGGCGTGTCAAAGACTGCCCGGGCAGTTGTGCTATCAGTACCTTCAATGTGCTGTGAAGCCAAAACAAGCTGTAAACAGAGTGTGAAAACTGAGAATCACATCCTCTGCTTCCTGTGACGTGACAAATAGACAGATGATGAATTCTAACTTGATCTCTACTTGGCATGGTACAGAAGATAACAAATCCTTAACACAGTGAACAAAGGAGCTTTGGAGAAAATGCACTTATGAAGGTTTCCTTGAGATTTTCCATCCCCAAAAACATAAGAACCACAGCCACATAGTGCCCAGCCCTCGCTCGCTGCTGCTCTCGCCGCACATTTGCTTCCACCCCCTTCTGCATTAGCACCTTCCTAAACGGGGCTTCACCGAGACTTTGACCTTCAAAGCTGCCTCCGCATGTGACTTGTTTTCTCAGCCTCTCCCTCGCCAGGCCAGACATATACAGACACTGATTATTCCATTTTTCATATGACAGAGGCTAGGAAATTAGGACAAATACACTTAAGGATGGACAGATGATGAGGTATGTGGAGCCAGTGTTGAAAGAGACTGGTTCCGTTCTCTGAAACATGTCCTGGGTTTTGCACCATAGCCAAGTAATAGTCACATTTCTTCCTAGTCAAAATCTATGCAGAGCAGGATTTGAATGTATTTGAAGCCTTTTTAGGGCAGTATTTGCAGCAGAGAACATTTTGCTGGCTGCCTGGTACTGTGTTATTGCTAATCCAGTTCAGACCTCGATTAACATTGACTATACTGTTGCATTAAAAATACTGGGTCCTTCTAGAAGGAAACTAATTCTTGTAACCAGTATGCCTTCTTCATTCACATTATTACCCTAATACGGACAGATTCCAAAAAGAGACTCAGACGAAAGAAAAAGTTACCTACAACTCAGGCCATGCCTTAACGTGGAAAGCTCTCACAATTTACGAGGACAAGAAAGGAAACATTCACATACAGAAATTCTTGTCAGCAGCAATCTACTTTTCTGTTGGTCAAGATGTGCTTGCTATAGCAATGCAAACTGCTTGAAAATTTGTCTTGAATTTACTTTAAAGCAAATCCTTTAGGCTTTAAAAGGTTTGGGTACCTCTAAAGCAGATGCTTTTAGCACTAAGGTGAGCTACCATCCAAAAATCTTCTAAATGTAGAAAAATTTCTAAAATTAAAGTTTTCTCAATTTAGGCCAGTTCAAGAAAACAAAACAAAACAAAACACAAACAAAAAACAATAATATTATTTGACATGAAGAGAAAACAGTTATGAAGTTTCTTAACCTCTCTTTGCACAAGGAGCTCACCTGTGTGAACTTTCGTTTTGTGCTTCTTAAGATTTTTTATATCCGTGTAAGAATTTCCACACATTTCACAGATAAATGGTCTTTCACCTGAAAAAACAAATGGGTTTGGCAGTTAGAATAATTTTGAAATTGAAAGAAAACACAGTTGCAGATGTAGAACACTGGAATTTAGAGTTGTATTTTAAAATACAGTTTGTAACTCTAAGGTTCTGTCTGTCTGTCAGTATTTAGAATAAAATTGTTTCCGGAATAGGAGATTAACAAAGCAAAAAGCCTCTGTGTTTGAATTAAAACCATGATCAGACATCAACACCTACACTGTTACACACAGAAATTAGTCTGAAAAAGGCAATTAAAAAAAATCACAGATATTTTCTTTATTTTCATACAGAGATACATGGATTAAGAAACTCTGCTACTTTCAAGTACAGCACAATGTGGTATATTTTAAAGGCAAAAAGGTAAAAGTAGAATATTATTGATTGTGCAGGAAGCAGCCTGTCTGGAAACTGACCTGTATGGGACCGAAAATGTTTATTGAGTTCTCCAGAGGAAATAAAACTCTTTCCACAAATGCCACAGATATATGGCTTCTCTCCTAAAGGAAACACAAAGTTTATTTCATTATATTAACCATAATACACATAAAGAACAAGTTAAAATAAAACAGAGGTAACATCCAATGGGAGAAAGAGCTCCCTAAAGTGAAGTCAAAGGGAAAAAACGTGAAAAAGAAGCTGGATGGACACCAGAGGTCACTCCCAGATATCCCAGGGCAGAGATTTCCTCTGTCTCCCCTTACCTGTGTGTTTTCGGGAATGGGTGATGAGAGAACTTGAGACAGCAAAGGCTTTTCCGCAGGTGTCACACACGTAGGGCTTCTCCCCTGTGTGGCGACGCACGTGGTAGGTGAGGGTGCTCGCCTGAGCAAACCGCTGACCACAGCGGTCGCAGACGTAGGGCTTCTCGCCACTGTGCTTCCTGCAAAAGAACAGACAGTAGTGATCAGGGCAGGAAGGGAAGCAGCACTCATGGTTAGGTGACTTTCCTCAACTCTCCCCTGCCTCCTCCAAAGCTCCTTGTGTTAGTGTTCTGTGAGCCACAAAACTCATCAACTGGGAGCTGATTTGGAGTTAGAAGTTTCTCGTGGAGTAAAATTCACTGTCTGTTTGCTTGGGGAATTCGTGCATCAGTGATTTCACGGCAGCTGAATCAAACTATGGGCCCCGTGCACATAACAGTCACCCTGAGAACTCAGCAAGTGTTACATTACAGCACACTGAGAGATAAAATGATGGTTCCGAACAAGGGAATGTGATTTGTGCTCCTGCCAGAAAATGCAACATGCCAGCTGCTGTGCGCAGGGAGACCGGTTCTGTTTCACTTCCTGTCAAGGACTGCTTTTGTCTCCAGGTACTTCAAAGAGTTTAAAACAAACAACCGTCATTGCCATAAGGATGCCAGTACGTATGTTGTGCCATTCATAAACTGCTCCCTCCCTAACAAGGGAGGACACAGACATACGCATTCTGTTAGTGTGATGTGAGACAGGACCCAAGACAGAAGGATTAAGAAACGATCAAATTATGTGACTGTGTAAGTCCTGCTCACAGCACAGAAAATTATTCTGTTTAAATAAACACGTGGATAAACATCTGCAGGATCTCACTTCTCCCTACCTGGCGTGAATCTTCAGGTTGCTCGAAGTCGCGAACTGCAGGTTGCACACGTCGCACTTGTACGGCTTCTCTTCGCCGTGGTGCATGCGGCTGTGGAACACCAACTGGCACTTCTGGGCAAAGCCTTTGTCGCACAGCTCACATTTGTATGGCTTCTCCCCTGGTAAAAAAACAAACCTCTTGTACTCTCTGGGTTTACGTAAGCAAGCTTTCCAATCCATTACCTGGCCAAGACTCAAGTGTCTCTTCTAGTAGGTCTTACAAACAACATCTCATAGCATCCGGCGTTCAGCCCGCTGAGGTGGAACGTGCCAGCAGCACAGCGCACAACAGGCCATTTCTGGCATATTACCATTTGAAAACAAAAGGGAATAATTCATGGTTTTAATAATGCCATTTCCCCTCCCCCCCATTACCTTCTGAAAGCTACTACTACTTTTTCAGACTTTGTGCTGTTTATGTTTATTCAGAATTCTAAGTATCTGAGATGATCAGCCTGTAAATCACCTGCTTCCTTGCCTCTCAAACAACAAGAGTCCTCCAGTGCTCCCTAACTTCTCGCTAGTGTCTGCTGCAGAACACTACAGGTACCTCTCTGACTGCCTGTGGTTTCTCTGTGGTCAGTGCAGTCTCATCAAAGGGCTGTGCGACGCCACAGACTCAGATGGCAGCATGAGAGCGCCTCTGCACAGCCAAACTGGGGACTTGACAATTCCTAAGCACAACATGTACTTAAAAGCTTCAGAAATAAAAGCACCAGGCAGCTAACCTGCCAGCTAGGAGCAGCAAACTGGCCCTGAGTACTGCTCATGAGTTTCACCTTGCGTATGAATCTTTAGTGAGTCAGTGGCTGACGATATTTGAAGTTCTCTCCCTTGGTCACTGAACGGGAATGGTGTTCTCCTGCAGCTGTACCTCAGGACCTCCTACTGGAGGCTTTGCATCCTACTCCTCTTCTGCATCCTCACAGCTTCCTGGAGAGAGCTCCACGGCTGACCTCTGCTCACAGTTTTCCAAAGGGAAAAAGAGCAAAAGGAACCATTTTTAAAAAGCCTTTCTCACTGTTACTTCAGAATTCGGAATGCCAGCCACAAAAGGAAGAAAACTATGCAAACAACGACCCTCTGCTGCTCACTGGGTTTAGCACAGCAGCAAAGGTGAGAGCAGAACAGCTACGCTGGATCAAATTGAAGACAGAACTAATCCAGTAGCAAGCCTTCCTTGTCTAGGTACGGGCATAAAAATAGACAAAGAAGACTTGTGCTTCTCCCCAGTGTCTTCCCAGGCTCCAGCAACTTGCTGTTCATAATCTTTCCAGGTTGAATGCGTTGTCTTAACGTTAAAGTGTTCATAAATGATTTTTCTTTGATGCTTTCTCTTGCAGCTCTTGCTACAACACAAGCTTCTAGTAAAGTTACCGAATGAAGAGAACATCACACCGTTCAGCCATACATTTTACCAACTAAAATCCCAAATGGTGTAATTTAGCCACCTCCACTAACTTTTTTTTTTTTTTTTTTTGAAGATCCCCACGCGAGAAGCTACCTACGTGAACCAAGAATGTATTTCTGTCTTTTTCCACCATTGTTATCAAACCTATATTAGGATTTCATGTTAAAAAAAAAAAAATCAACAGAAATTCTGGTATCGAGTACCATGAGCCTTTCACGCTCTGCTGGCGGTGGTTTCTGGCACTGCACTCCAGTTAGTGTCCCTGCAGAGTTAAAGGGTGCCAGCCTTTGGAATCTTTGCAAAGATCAAGGTGCTCTGACAAATAAAGTCCCCTTCTAGCTACTTAAAACTGAAACTATGGTTTTGTACTGAAAAAATGTCAAAACACTTTACGCTGCCAGGATATAGACGCTATCGCCACAGTACCAAGAGCAGACAAAACCTCCAGAGGAACAACTCAGAACACAAAGATCTCTTTAGTCCCATGCTGCTATCGCAGATCTCCAGTCCACGGAGACAAACCAACAGCTTACCTGTGTGAGTTCTTACATGGGTTTTCAGCTGGTTGCACTGCGTGAACGCCTTCCCACAGAGCTGGCACACGTAGGGTTTCACTCCTTTGTGTATCCTCATGTGCCGGCGGAGGCTGCTGGCTTCCGAGAAGACTTTCCCACACGTGTTGCACACCGGTTTGGCTTTGGAGTACTTCTGGTCAAGTTCCTCTCCTGAACTTTCCAGCTGGTAAGTGTTCTTTTCGTTGGCTATATTGGACATGCAGTGCTCCTTCAGCGCACAGTTCTGCTGAGCCTTCCCCCGTTTTTGTTTGGCTGCAATAGTCTGAACTAAAATATCCTGGGCTGCCAGCGTTTCGCTTTCCACCACGGCTGCCAACTGGAGTTCGGAGTTATCGCTGCCTTGGGCAGCCTGCTCTGTTATCTGCGTGGCCAGCTTATTTGCATCTAAAAACATTTCAATCGACGCGTTCTCAGTCACGTCAGTCTGGTACTGTATTGATTTACTCTGTACGCTTTTGGGGGAGCTGAAATTCTTCTTTCGCTTTTTGGTCTGAGCGGATTTCTTTTCTAAAGCTGTTTTCTTTGCTTGTGGCTGAACCAACTCTGCAGGAGGAGCGTCTGCTTTCTCCCGATTGTTGTAATCTCGGAGAGTCAGAAGGCAAGTCTGCTGATTCATTTCAATGTTTCCAGTGATACTAGACGTCTCTGTAGAAGAGGGATTAGCAATAAAAGCAAAGTCTTCCATCTTTATTTTGCATTTAGTCACCACTTCTTCTACTTTGAGATAGTCGGCAGCCTGGTGAATTTCTTTAACATTCCAGCTGCAAGAAAACAAGATTTACGTGACAATATTCTGGACAAAGCAGTAATTTGTTCTGTACCAACTCTATTAACGCAGACAGCACAACTACAGAGAAGTTACACAGCAAGACCTAATCTTGTGTCCATAAGACACCAATAAGAAAATTCTTCTCCAACTGACAGCCCGTGCCTAGTGGAGTCTGCAGCTCCACAGAACTAAAAATGTTATTTTTGTTTACATGCCTTTTGTAGAATTTTAATTCTGACTGTAAGGTGGTGAGACCGGACTTTGTTTTGTCTGTCCAAAATGCTCAGAAGTCATAACACAAAGGGATAAAAGACTGGAGAATAAAATGCTACAATTATTATCCTTTCTGCCAAAAATCATAAGTAATTCACAAGCAGCATATTCACCCCAGCAATTCTGCAAAGCAGCTATTAACCTCGTTTTATAAAATGACTTGCACACAGTCTTTATTCTGTATGAGCTACACACAAACTGTATCAACACCAAAGAAATCCTCGTTTAAGGTACTACACACTATTTTTCAGTTATATTTTTCAGTATCCTATATTTCAACACATGCCTTGATGATTTAGAAAAAAAAAGCGTCCAAAAACGGTAGCAACAAGTACCAGTAACAATCTGTGGATTTCTGGCACTTTAACTAAAGATGAACAGTAAACAACAACATTCTGCCTGTCTATTTCACAGCAAACTAACTAAATCATCCGACAACAGGCAGCTAGCCAAAATTATTCTCTGTCCATGTGTAAAACTGGCTCAGTAGCTTGTATGCCACTAGCACAGAGCTCTAGGTAAACCCTCTAGGGTTCACACATGCCCCTGCCGTCACAGAAGACAACGGGGGCTGCAGCAGGGATACATGGCAGGCTGACAGGTACACGCCAGCAGAGCCCCAGGTGTTACACAAACAGCTCTCCCTGGGTAAGAGCAGCATGGTCACAGCCTACGTCTTTCAGAGATCCCAGCCGCTCCAAACGAACCCAGAGACTTGCAAAGCCTGAGGCACTAACTTTGAGGCACTGCTGTGGGAGTTGCTCTGTTAGCGTTAAAACTTGTAGCGAAGTTAGAGACAGAAACAACATCGAAAGGACCACCCAGGCTTTTAAAATTCTCAGTCTGAGTTTCCAGACATCAGCAGCAACAAAGTTTTTTTTTGATACATTTGACACCAGACATTGCAACAGGAGTTACACTTCTGGGCTAAGTGCCTCTGAGTAGTTACAGCTAACTGAGCCACACCTCTTTCTTTTCCCTGAGAGAGCAGCACTGCGAAGAACCCTCCCTGTACACAAAGTAACACAACATGCACAAAAACACCTCCAGGAGGGGGAAAACAAGTATAGTTTCTGTGTGTTGACTGGAAAAAAGGCTCTTATAATCCAACTTCGGGAAGAATGGAGTTATCCCTCCCTCTCCCAGTAACCACATAGGATTTTTAATCCTTCCTGATCCTGACAGAAAGACTCAAGAAACTGCACCTATCAGCAAAATATCTGACAACATACTTTTGTTTTGGGACTTGTATGTCATGTGCTACCCTGAAGCATGCAAACAGAAGATCTTCAATGGTTTGTATGCATCACATCCACTACTGTGCTCCTCCCAGATGCGTTACAACGAACAAAAAACCCAGCACTGCCTCAACACGGTTTGTTTCCCCATTTTCTATCCGCACGCGTTACCTGTCAAGGTTCAAGTTCCCCGTGTAAATAAATTCCAGGAGCTTTTGGAACCCATCGGCCTTGACTTGCGTCTGATCCAAGACCACGTTGTTGTCCGAGGCGTCCCGGTAGAAGGCCCCGAAGTACTCGCTGAAGGAAGCCAGCAC
The DNA here is from genome assembly GCF_009819795.1 of Aythya fuligula. Classification (NCBI taxonomy): domain Eukaryota; kingdom Metazoa; phylum Chordata; class Aves; order Anseriformes; family Anatidae; genus Aythya; species Aythya fuligula. The sequence continues at coordinate 21,826,977 of NC_045567.1, forward strand.
ATTTCGGTGCGCCTTGAACTGGAACTCGCCGATGACGACGGTGCAGTCGCAGAGGAAGCCGGCTTCGCGCTGCTTGTTCAGCCTCTCCAGCAGGTGCTCGCAGTGATGGGCGTACTGCATCCTGCCAGCGGCCTCTCCTCCGTCCTGGGAAAGCGAAGCAGCCCCGTTACACACCGGATTTCACTTTTTCCCCCCCCCCTTCCCTCAAAATAAAGTTAATGCTGACAGACACCTGAGCTCTGACCCTCCCCCCCTCCCCGTGGCCGCCTCCCTCACGGGGCCTCCCTCAGGGCCGCGGGGAGCCCCCGGCCGCCGGGGCTTGACCCGGGGAGTACCGGGGGACAACGGGGAGCGGCCTGGCCACAGCTTCCCGGGGCCGGGCCCCTCCTCAGCCCTTCCCCGGTGCCCCCCGGGTCCCTCCGGGCCGGGCCGGGCCCGCCTCAGCCGCTCCCCCCCGGGCCCGTCCCTGAGGCGGCGGCGCCTCGCGCACCTGCGGCGGGACGAGCGGGAGGAAGCGGCGGCGCCTCCGCCTCAGGCCGCCATGTTGTGCCGCCGCCGCTTCCCTCACGCCACTTCCGGTGCTCCCGGGACCGCCGGGGACCGGAGAAGGGCACGGGGAGGCTGCAGGGGGAGCGGGGACTCGGCGGGCAGCGCCCAGAGGGGAACGGGGCGGGACGGGCCGCGGAACGACCGCTGAGAGGGTCGGGGAGGAGAGGACTACAGCTCCCGTGATGCACCGCGGCGCGGTTGTGCTGGGGTGTAGGGTGCTAGGGAGCGGTGCATGCTGGGGGATGTAGTCCCGCTGGGACTGAAGGCTCTGACATCTCTCCGTGTTGGTGCTTGCAGTTCAAAGTAATTCGGGGCGCTGGCTCAGCAGCGCTGGCGGACCTCGATTGCTTTCTAGCACGACGTCGAGAAATATATAGGGTGGGAAAAAAAAAAAAAAAGGCGAGCCACCCGCCGGTGTTTCCGCCCGGTTTCGAACCGGGGACCTTTCGCGTGTTAGGCGAACGTGATAACCACTACACTACGGAAACCCCGCTCGGGAACCCATTCTGCGGCGAGCCCCCTCATGGCGCTCACCGCGCTCACCGCTGCGGCCTCCCCCCCAGGATCCTAAAATCATTAGGGTTGAAAAGCCCTAAAATCACCTGGTCCAAGCACCCCCTACCACCGTCACCCTCTGAGCCGTGTCCCCAAGCACCACCCCCAGAGATGGTGGCTGCCCGCTGCCCCATCTGCCACAGGCAGCCTCAGCGGGGCTGTGGAAATAAACAGGTTGTTTGTGTTCCTAACGGCAGTGCCGCGGGTTTGTGGTGCCTTTCTTTATAACACTTTTCACGTGGGAAAAGGCCCTGCATAGTCTGGTACGGTTTCAGGCAAAAGCAGGTGACTTCTTGAAGCGTGCAGGCTGACGGAGCATCTTTTCCTCCTCTCCTTCAGGCAGTGAACTGGGGAGGCAGACCGCCACCACCGCACACAGCCCTGAGATTTACACCTGCTGAAGAGCTGGACCTGCCACCTTTTGGGTTTTTATTTGAACCACGTCGAAAATCTTCGTTGCTGGCTGAGAAAGGGTCCTACCGCCAACGTGACAGAGAAACTTTGAGATCTTGATCTTCAAAATCACCCGATTCATTTGCAATATATTTAAGCCTGTATATGTAAGTAAATAGAACGCCGCACCTTGGGTTAATGTTTCACACCAAAGTGCCATTTGAAACCACTTTTTCCTACAGCGCCAAATCTACCTCCTGGGGTGGTTATAGGCCCAGATTTCAGCCCCTGAGCCCAGCCCCAGCCCCAGCCCCCAAATTCTAACCCCCAATCCCGAGCCCCCAGGTCTCCGCCCCCAGACCCCAGCTCCCACCCCCTGTTTCCCAGCGTCCTGACTCCACCTCCTGGACCCCGGACCCAGCCACCAGGTACCGACTCCGAGCCCTAAACCCCAAACCCGTAAACCCCAAACCCTAGACCCCAAACCCACAACCCCAAACCCCTAGACCCCAGCACTAAGCCGTTTAGACCCCAAACCCTAAACACCTCAACCACCAGGTATTTGCCCTCTAGACCCCAGCTCCCAGTTCTTAACCCTCGACCCCAGGTCCTAACCCAACCCCAGGTCCCGGTCCCAAGCCCAGACCCCATTAGGGTCGGGGGAGGAGGGAGGGAGGGGGGAGTCCCCAGCCCGGCGCGCGCCGCGGAGCACGTGGTGCAGCCGGCGCGCGGCTAACCCGAGCCTTCCAAACTCCCGCCGCTCTCCCGGCCCCGCCCACTACCCCCCTCTCGCCCAATGGCGGCGGAGGAGGGTGCCGCCTCGACCAATGGGGGCGCGGCGGCCCGCGCTATAAAAGCCGCACGCGGGGGGCTGCGGGCGGGCCGCGTGGCGGGTGGGAGGCCCGCGCGGATCTAACCCTAATGGCGGCTGCTGCCGCTCCCTGCGCCCGCCCGCTGTTTTGGTCGCTGGCTTTCAGCGGGCGAGGGGAGCAGACAGGGAAGGGAAGGGGACAGGGAGGGAGGGATGGAGGGTGGGAAGGGGGGCGGGAGGCTGTGAGGGGGGCGGGGCGGGTGGTCTGCGATCGCCCCCGGCCGGAAGAAAAATAAAGAAGAGGAAAACAAAAAAAAATAAAGAAAAAAAGGAAATAAAGAAATAAAAACGAAATAAACCACTAATGATAAAAAAAAAAAACGTCAGCGGGGGCTCGACTCAACGCCCGTCAGCTCTGGGGATCCCGGCTGCCGGGGGCCCCCCGCCCGGCCCCCCCGCTGTCCCCCCTCCCTCCGGCCGCGGTCGGCCGGCCTCGCCATGGCCCCTGCCGCCGCGAAGAGCTCGCCTCTGTCAGCCCGGGCGGCCGCACGAAGGGGGCCGCAGGGCCGGGGGGTCCCCAGCCCCCAGCTGCCGGGATGACCCCAGCAGAACAAAAAGGGAACGGTGGCGGCTTTCCTGCAACCCCTCCGCCGTGGGGTGCACAGCCGGCCACGCTCCAACACCACCGAGGGCTCCGAGGTGTCCCCCCCACACACACACCCCACGGGGCGGGCAGGGGGCTGAGGGGATGGGGGGCACCGAGGGGGTCCCCTCTCGCTGTCCCTGACTGGGAAATGGGCAGCAGGGAGGCTGGAGGTGCGGCTGGTCTCGTCACGGAGGGCCTGGCGGTGATGTGGACTTGATGCGGACTTGAGGGGCTTGATGGGGGCTTGAGGAACGTGCGAGGATATCATATCCGAGGATGGGCAGCTGGCAGTAAATATTTGGTGAAGGTGTGGAGAGGCGAATGACGACGGATCTGCAGGAGAAAGCGTCCGGGCTTGTCTGGAGTCGCCTCCCCTCCAGGCCCAGGACGCTGCCACGCACCGAGCTGCGTGGTGCGAAGATCTGGGCTCACCGCGCTCACCCCGACCGACAGGCTCCGAACGTAGCTCCAAGGCCGAAATCACCACCTGAGGAAGGATTTCTCCAGCCAGGACCAACATCTTACAGGAGACTCGCCAGAAATACAAACCCACGTGCATGTCACGTGTGATGGGAGCCAAGCGTGCGCTGCTCGCCGCAGATCGCACCTCGGCGGGACATTGGCATGGCCCTGGAAACTTGGGTCAAACGCGGCTCGATGCTCATTTTTTATCGCCTGTCCGACGGTTTCCTGTGTGTTTGACCAGTGCCATCTTGTGGTCTTTTCTTCTTTCTTTGTGCAGAGCATTGGTGAACTTGGGTACTTAATTTTTGTAAGAGTGTTTGAAAGAAACATGTGGCCAGAATGAGTGGGAATGCGAGAGTCCAAAATCACCTGCTTGAAGCTGTAGAGCTCCTTCCTGTTAGCAGGAACTGAACCTCTCTTAAAAAGCCTGACCTGGCTGTGCCAGGGTTCGGTAACACGCCTCTAGTTTGAAAGTAACGCATTTTCAATGTTTCTGAGCAACAGGTTTCACTAGCAACGAAATACTTTGTCAGACTTGTAATTGCAAAGCCAAGATACTTCATGTGCTTAATGCTTGTTTTTTTTTCCAAATGAAGCTTTCCTTGCCACACAAGTATCGGGACAAAACATTGTTTCATGGAATGTATCTCTCGTGGCATTCACCACTTTTTTTTTTTTTTTCTTTTCTTTTTTTTTTCCTCTTTTTTTTCCATGTTGCTTCTGAAAGTGGTGATAAGCTTAAACTACAACTTCGTGTATGCATGAAAAAGTGTAGTTATGTTCGGCTTATTCATGTACCAGAGAATAAACATTTAGAAATGGAGAACTTGGTCTACTTTTATTTCTGTCTGTTTATTATAGCAGGGAAGACTTTGCACAAACGTAGCTGAATCTGCTGTTTCAGAAGGGTATTCTGCAGCCTCCTTCCTGTGCCTGCTGATCACTGAAACAGCCCAGAAAGGGGAGACAGCCGCTTTTTAGGAATTGTAACAAAAATTCTCAGCACTTTTTTTTTTTTTTTCCCAGAGTAGTTTAAAGCCATTTGCAAGTGATATCCGCCATTGCATATCAAAGGAATTGCAGCTGATGGCTCTCCTCTTAAGTGGGAGAAGCAGCTCCCGGTGAGAGTCAGCAGCCTGGGAAGCAGGTCAGCATCAATCGCTTGGCATTAGGCGGATTTTCTTCCCTGCAGAGCATGAGCATACCTGCTTGTTTGGGGTTTTGTTTGTTTGTTTTTGTTTTAAATGTATTTGCTATTTTGAAGCTTGCGTGCACTGAGGAGTTTATCACCGCTAGCTGCGTGGCACAAAGTAGTACAGAGAGGTGATGACATCTGGGAGGAGTACACGTGCTCAAGGAAATTATCAACGCACCTTTCTGAGGTTCATTCTCTAGGCTGCCACTCATGACTTGGGAACTAGGGTTGTGTGTCCTGGCTGACTTACTATCGAGTGTCAGCTGCCTGGAAATTAAAGCCAAGAAGTTAGGAGGTCCTCTAAGGATTGTTTAGGTGGTGAATTTCGAAGGATGCCTTGCTCACATCCGCTCGAGACAGATGTTTTCACTGTTTCAGATCAGTCATGTGACACCTGCTTTGGGTGCATGGAAAGTGCTTTGGCCAAAGGTGATAACACAACTTCTGTCATGCTAGCACTAAGAAATGGCCTCACCATGCTCTGGTAAAAAGTGAGTTCCCATTGCATGGTTGTATTTCTAGTGTGGCATGCTTTTTCTGAATATCTAGAGTTTTTGTTTTATTTTTTCTTCTTTTTTTTTTTTTTATCCCTTTGAGGCTAAGGGAATTTTTTTTTTTCTTTCTGTTGAGAATGTTAAATAAACAAACAGCACCATGTGGGTTAAATCCTTTAGGAGGCTTGTTCTGTGGGATCCGGGGGTAGCAGCAGGTGTGACATTGCAGCACTTGTGTGAAGAGCCCTCTTGTGACGGAGTTTCAGGAGTGGATAGGTTTGGGGATGTTGGGTGGGTGACCTTACCTCCCCCATGGGAGTGGGTTATTCTGCCCATGGCACTCGGTGGCATGGGGGGTCCTGAGCAGTGCTCCAAGCCGGGCTCTGCCTGCAGCCCCCCTTCCAGCAGCGGTGCCCTCCTGGCATCACAGCAGCACTTTTTTTCCACTCCAAAGAGCTCACTGTGTATGACAGCAGCAGTATTTCATCTCACGCTGGTTTCACTAAGCTGTTTCCAATTTGTGTTTTAGCTTTCTTGTGTTAATTTGGAGCCATTCATGATTGGGATGTACGTGATTTGCCAGTACACAACAAACCAAAATAAGAAAGGTCAAAATCTGTTCACGAGGTTCACATGCGAAGATACGTGAACTCCACTAAATTGATATAGATTCACATCCCCGTGTGTCTTTGTGTGCAAACCCCGAATACACTTTGCTGTGCTCTTCAAATAAACAACAGAAAAGCTGGGTTTCTTTTCAGTTATTTAAAATTCTGCTAAGTATTTCCAAAAGCTGTGGGCAAGGATGCCAGGACGTGCAGGCGTTGTAGGAGCAGTGCGAGTGGAGTTAACATTGAACTGCAGCACTCGGTCTAACAAAACAGTTCACGCTGACCTTGCTTATGAGACAACAAAAAGTGTCTTAAGAAGAAATAATAATTATCAAAGAGTAAAGAATGGTTTAATTCAAAGGCTGTTTAACCTCTGACAGGTCTGGCAAACATTAATAGAACCTACCCTAATGTTGTGCCTCAACAAGGGGCACGTTCAAAAGGTGTTGGGAGTCATATCTAAGGGTATTTATCAGCAGAAAGAATGGCAAAAAGAATGCATCTCAGCCGTGTTTAAGAAACCTAATGGCAACGTGAAGTCATGCAATCTAATCTTAAAAATACGGACTAAAGGTTGTTTAAGCACATAGTGAATTTCTGTGCTTTCCTTTGCACTGCTCACGTTCAGCTTGACAGAGCAGAGCCGCGAGTTGTTTTATCCAAAAGCTGCTAGGAGAAAATGACAGAGGAACTTCAGAGAGCTCTGGGTATTATCTGGGTTTGGCCCTGTGCAGGGTGGCTTTGACCTGTGTGATGGGTCAGACCAGGTCTGTCTGCAAGCAGGAGCTCAGTGGTACATGGCCCTTGCACATACTGGGAAGGTGGGGGTGACTTTTGCCTTCTGCAGTTGTCATTCTCAGCTCATAGAGGCACGACAGTAGCTTGGGTCTAACAGTATCTTAAAATTGAGCTTTATTTGGTAATCTTTTACTTTGTGTGATTCAACTCTAGCCACAGAAATTGGGGGAATTTTAGAAACTGACCTGTTCAAAAAGAACAGTTGTTGAAGTCTGGATTTATTAAATCGTGCATTTATTTTTATACCTGGTTCCCAGGTATACCAGACGTAAAATCAGAGCGGTTTAGGAGTAAGAGACTTCTTTTCTGCCTCTCTTTTGTTCAATTGAATGTTGTAGTTCAGTTTTGAATGGAGGAAGCTGCTCTCCTATATGACTTGATCAAGTCTGTTTTCTACATTTTGTCTGTGCTCCGGAGGCGGTCTGTGGGATAGACTCCTGCTGCTGCTGCTGTTTTTTTTTTCCAACAGTAGATGGCAATAGCTATTCATTTGTAAAACACGGGAGCAGAACTCAATGCATTGCAGAATTTATGTGTAAGCAGGATCATGCTTGGCTACGGATTTTAAGAGAAACTATTTATAAAAACCTTATTTTTTTTTCAAGAACAGGTAAACTGTTGTTAAATAACAACCTTTTCAATTTAAATAAAATTGTTATAGAATTCACTTCAAAGCAAAAATGTTGAAAGACATTATTTAAGCTTCATAGCAATGCACTGTAATGAATTGTCATCCCTGTGTAAGAAGGCATTAAAAATGCATTTTGTGATGTACATTTTAGCAAAGCTCAGGTCATGAAGGAATGCTATTTAAATTATTATTGTTATTATTTTATTATTACTTTTCAAGCCTGACCAAATTAGTAGTAGTTTTCAGTTTATGTTTGTCTTAGAAACTAATCAAAACACATTTTTCTCAAATTAAAGATTTTCCTTTTCCTGTTTATAAACTTCAGGATTCACCTTGAAAAATCAGTTTGAAACCTTGACCTCAAAAATAGTGTCAGAGATCAGCATTTGCAGTTCTTCAATTTTATCTTTACCTCTACAAAAGCATTGCATAATTAGACACTGGAGGTGCAAATGGTAGCCTGTCTCGTTTGCCACAGTTGCCCTCCCCATTTCTCACTTATTTAAACAGATTTGCAGTTTGCTTTTGTGAGATGTATACTTTATTTCCCAAACACAAATGTGGGAGGTGTGGGAGGGAGGAAGGTAATCGTCTGTTACAAAGTTGTAACCCAGTCACAAGACTTTGGGGAATTTCACAGCTGCAAACCAAATTTCTGCTGCATTATCATCGCGTTCTGTTTTGCCATGATAACAAGTTTAAAGGCAGCACTTCTCTGTATTTTGTTGGAAAGATAATCAGACTTGTACATTAATGATGGAATATTGGCAGCTATGATAATTTGGGAGCAAATATTTGAGAGCAGCAATTAGTATTCCAATAAAGTTTTTTTATTATTATTTTTATTTTTTCTTGTGTTGGTGTTATGTGAATCGTGCATGTGGATGCTTCACTGAACTCTGAGGGGGACAAAATAGGGCAGAAAGGGCAGAAATGGTCTGAAATGAAGGGGATTTGGTCCCAGTCTGCTGCAAGTCCAGATGTGCCCTGCTGAGCACTTTTCCTTGGCGGATCCTCCACCTACGAAGGTCTGTGGGTGAGAAGTGCTGCCCAGCACTGTCCCCACTGCTGTCCCCTTCCAGGTCAGGATATTCCCGTGTAAAGCCTGTGCTGCAGCCTTCCAGGACCAGAAATATTTACCCAGCCCGCACACTTAAACCTTTTCTCTCCGTTTCAGCCTCTGAGCCTCCTAAAGCGAGGAATTCCATCACTTCTTTCATCACTCTAATATTCCTTTAAACAACTGTATCATGGGATCTATTGTACTTAGCTACACCACGTCTACCGTACAGTCCATGTTTTTCATCACAGGAAGCAGCTTGAACTGCTTATAACACATGGAGTATACATTTGTCTTGTTGTAGAACAGCTTTATATCGTTCAGCTGGCTTTACAGCCTCTTACGTGTCTAAAGATAAGCATGTTTGAGTATAATCCTGAAGTTTTTATCTTCTGCATCATCAGCCTGCACTTTAGTTACCACTTCGTATTATGCTTTTCTGAGCAGCTTTGAACAAGCCTAGCCTGACAATTAAGGGAGTGAACTGGCAAAACTCTGCTAATTTCTCTCCCTTTCCTTTCACTCTTATCTCGTTCCCCAAGGTACACGTCTTTATCTACCTGTTTCCAAGAAGGTGTTCAATTAATAACTCAGAGGAGTCAGAGCTGATAGGATCTTTTCATGTATTAATTTAACTCTTCGTTTTACAGGGGGTGCCAGAAAAACGCTGTTTTCATGCTTTCTCTGTTTATCCTGGCCGATTTTTAATTTTAATTTTTATTTTCTTATAGGGTTGAAGTTGCATGCTCCAGTTCTTTGATTCTGCTCCCAGCAAGTTATCGGTGATTGCAGTAGGGCCTTGCAGGTAGCTGGGGCTCTCACTGCTGTACTGAATAACAGTTTCCTTCTGTATTAATGTAGATTTTTTTTTTGTATGGTGATTTTTATTTGCAGGAAAAAAAAAAAAAAAAAAAAGAACCCGCAGACACCCACCTAGGATCTAGAAATATTAATGGTTTGTTATTCAGCCTCTTTGTGTATTTCTGGTGACAAGAATAATGCAGTACATCAATGATGAGTACAACAAAATTAATTTCCAGTGGAGATGATCACAAAACTAATGCAAAGACAGTTTGTGTGTGGCAGTCACTTAGCAGCTACAGACAGCAATGTTTAAAAGCTCCCTGATCTTTCACTAGACCTGAATGGGAATATATTTATTTTCCATTTGTGCTGGTCTTGTGGCATTCAAACTTGCAGTAAGTGTTAAGATGAATTGATACTATAACAAATACTCTTAACTTGTCTGCAATTTAAGTGTGTCTGGTCCCTAGAAGTATCTACATCATTGGCAATGTGAGCTGAGAGATACAAGAAAAAAAACCTAGTTGCTCTTGGCTAGAGCTGGAGAAGAAGACACCCAACTCCACAGAAGAGCAGGTCAGTTAGTGAACGTGAAATGAATGAATTTCACTGAGAAAACAGGTAACCAACAAACAAAACATGAAGTTCTACACTGAAAAAAAAAATTAAAACCAGAATCTTTTGTTTGTTTTATTGGAGGTGGAGTTAATTCTTTATTGTTGTTTTTAATATTGAAATATACTGATAAAGGATTTTACAAATTTATTTTCCTATTACTTGTAAATAACTGTTCTAATTACTTTCAGAGGGAGTAGAAACCATGAATCTGAAACCATCAAAAATGAATAACAAATACTGGCAAATGACAAGTGGAGTTTGGCTCTTGATTTTCCTTGTTGAAAGCAGACACAACTTTCAGTGAACCATTTTCCTGGAAAACCCACAGAATCCAAAGGTATCTAGTGCAGAAATTGTTATGAAGTACAGAAAAACAAACAAACAAAAAACCCTACCCATTAATAAGCTTTTCAAAATTATCTCTTTTTCTGCCAAGTTGTTTTCTTCATTCACCACAGGACTTTCTATACTGATTTTTTTTTACCCCCTTGGCAATGCCATTTTTCAGGTAGCAAAGTTGTATCACCAGGACAAAAAGCTGGTTTACATTCAGTGAGGATTGTAAAAAAAAATGTGGAGTAACAGTTAAATTACTGATTCTGTGCTTAATACCGGCTACTGTTTCAGTTCTCAGTCTATTTCATGGAAATCTTAGGAGTGTGAAGTCCAAGTTAAATAACCTCTGGGATACAGCAGCTTTGGAATATTTCCAGTGCTTTGTTCCTATTTTCCAGTTTATCTCGCTGGTGTCACTGGAGCAGATGACATGAGAAGCTGCAGGTGACTTGCTGGCTTGCAAACCTGCCGTGTTGGAGGGCTTGGCTGCCCTGTGGTAACATTAAACGTCTTTAAAGTAGGATCTAGTCTTGTAATATCAGCCAGCTCGAAGCATTTTAACTGTGCCTCTCAACTGTAGGTTCTGGCCAAAGGCTTCAGATAGCTCAGGAATATGGTTTAAAGAGGAGTTATTGCAAACGGGAACAATACATAAAAAGGTGGAATTCTGCCCTCCTGAAGCCAAGTTCTGCAAAAGTTTTTTAGTATTCAAGTATTTTCCTTGATAATAGTGCAAAGTGAAACATAAATGATAATGGACAGTAGCCTTTGCTATTTTTCTATACATCTGTTCAGATTGACTGGATTCTGGACAGATTACTGCAGCAAACAACATCAAAGTGAAGGCAAGATACTGGACGTGGCTGTGGCTTGGAGTAATTGTGAGCGACCTGACTGAGGAGGACACACATTATTTCTTGGGATCTGATAATTGGGTTTGTGATTTACCAGCTGTTGCTGCTTTTTCATGGGAATCTTCGTGTCCTAAGTATGCCTTTTAAAGTAGCCCCTTCTAGTAAATCAGAGGTAGATAAGTCTCTCGGTTGAAGGCTTGGGGACTGAATTCAAAGCCCAGAGGAGAGGTTATTGAATGCCCACGGGCAGAAGCCAGGGACCTCGGGCTGCTGCGGATTCCCAAGTGCTGTGTGCTGCTCGACGAGGAAGAATACGTACTGACAGTGTTCCTGAAGGCACGCTTCAAGGACAGAATTAAAACATTTCCGTAGGGTGTAGCCATCAATCACCAGAAGGATGTTCGTGTACACCAAGTACAACACAGCACAGCTTTCCAGCGACCTTAACACACCAGCCAGCACAGGAGCTGCTAGAGTAATTACAGATTACATTAAGTATCAAGTAAAAGCCAACAGCCAACTACGAGGCGAGCCTTTTATGCATTATTAAAATCATATCCTTCCCAGAAGATTCAAGCAAATAAAATTGTATTTGATAATGCAATCAGTAAAAAGTGGGTTTGAAAAAACCTTGCCTTTGTTGATAATGTCCCAAGAAATCCTAGGTTTTATATAATGCCTAATATACATAAATGTTGAAATAATCCCTTAGGTAAATTAACAGTTTCAGTTGCACAGGCTGAGACTGTCTTGATTTTTTTTTTTTATAATAATTATACTTTATTAAGAAATAATTGTTATATACCAGGCATGCATTGCACTTAGGTTAACAATTAAAGACTATGGTCGCCTGATATTTCTGCAAGTAGAATATAGAAAATTATAAGAAGCATGAAATTGGAAGAATTGTTCCTATGAATCAGGAAGCTAGTTCTTCCCAAGCAGCTGGCTGGGCCAGTTTGTTTTAAAACAAGGCACATGCTATTCCTATATATCACATACACAATTTTGGAAAAAGGTTGACACTGAAGAATAGTGTAGAGCAGGGTTAGTGTGTTGCTTCTCTCATCCTACCTGGTCCAGGAGCAGGCTGCAGAGCTGTCAGCAAACGGGCTGAAGCTGCACTGACCATCGAGAGCGTGCCTCAAAGTGGGATGCTGTGCAGATCATCTGAGTAAGTGGCAAAATGACTGAAAATAATTAAGGCCAAGATAAATCAGTTTTGTGACAATATGTTTTACACACAGAACACCACAGCTGCAAAGATCTTACTCTTCCATCACCAGCTGGCATAGCGGTGTAAGAGCCTACCCCTGCCGTGCCTAAATGAGGACCCATGTGCTTAATTGTTCTTTAATTCCCCAAACCTGTAAGAGTTGCTGCAGCTTTGTGCATCCCACCAGAGCTGTTACCCAAACAGCAATTACTGTCTGGTCTGTTCCTCCTAGAGCACAAGGCAATGCTGCTTCCAGCGGGAGGCAGCTGAGAGTTTGTCTTTAATTTAGGCAGTTTTAGCTACTCCAGATCTAGATACGGTCTGAACCGTGGCTTTTGAATCAAAGTTGCCCTAATAAATTCTATTTTTTACTTTCTAAAAGCCAGATCACTTATTTAAAAAACAAAGCATAGGTTCCTTTTTTTTTTTTTTTTTTTTTTTTTTTTTTCCTAAACAAACCAGAACCTCTCAGGCCGAAGACCTTCTTTGGGGTTTTGCTGTTTGCTGTTGCAGGGAACCTGCCCATGGCACTGGGAGCAGGCACAGAGAGCCCAGGGCAGCGCGTGGAGGTGTGCCTGCTGAGCCCAGGACTGGATCTGGCCCTCTGTTCTTGCTGTGTGAATAGACATCCTCTTTAAGTACTTCAGAGCTTTGTAATTGATGTTTTCCACTCATTTTCTGCTAGTTCTGTATTTCGGTCGAGTGGCGTTTCCTCAGCTTTCAGATCTATGCTCGAACACTGGAAATGCTCACTCTCATGCATAATGAAAGAGGAAAAGTTGCAGGGGAGGAATTTATTGGCTACGGTCTCCATTCCTGCTCTATATCTTGCTCCACAAGCTCCCACAGCAAGTGAGTGGTAGAGCCAAGAATAGAACAGCACTTCTCCGACACCCAGTCCCGTGCCTTAACCCCTGCCTCCCGTGAGAAATTTTGTTTCGCTTTTCTGTGCGGCGCAAAGATAAGATCATACTTTATTTTGGTGTACAAATTGATCTCCAGGGTGAATGAATAAGGTTGGGAAATAGCCAGAGAATAACCCAATGTAAACAGTGAAACATAAGGAGGACATATATATAATGCTGCCGCTTCTCAGACTGCTGTCTGAGAATTAAGAGAGAATTAATTAAAAACTACATGAAGGGACAGAGTTCTTGCGCCTTTGTCTTGGACACACGAGCTCTTCTTCAGGGAAAAAGGGAAAATTTTTTTGCTCAGCTGGGTGCTCTCAGGGAGCAGGCAGAGGAGGTGCAGAGGTTGTTCTCTCCACTGGTACCTGCTTTGTCGGGGATATCGATGGCAGGTGCAGTGATATTTCAGAAACCAAAGGCATTTGGAAAAAGACAGGGTTGGTATGGGTTGGCTGGTGTGTTCCAGCTGCAAGGTGCTGCTATTTTTGCGGGTTGAGTCTAATAAGGAGTAGCTTGTGTGAACTTAGCTAATATGAAGTCCCCAACTGCACCCAGCATTTACCACTGGCCATCGCAGCGGTGGGCGCTGGAAGTGCTGGCTCAGCACCCTTAGCTCCTCAAATGGCCGCTTCTTGAAGTTTGGACGAGAAAATAATACCCTCCCCAAAATATCTAGCTGCAGTGGTTTAAAATGAGCTCGGCTGATATCAGTGCTCACATTGTCCTTTGCTTTGGTGTCCACCAAACTTCCATCAGATTCATGACTACACTTGTGCTAAAAGGTCCAAACTTTTCAGGATTTCTCCTTCAGAAAGACTGAGTTTTAACAAAGTTATCACCTTGCACTCAATTCCAGGCAGCATAAGAGCTTCTCTTTTACAGCCCAATGTGTAAGCAAGAGGCAAGGGCTTAGTGCCACAGGTGAAGCCTTGTTATGTGCAGGAGAATCATTGTCTCTGCAGATCCTAAATTTCAATCTTTCTCCCCTTGCTTCTGTAAGGAAGTTTTATTTGTGCCTATACATCCACTTTGGATAACATTTGTACAAGCTGTTGCTGAAGGAGGATATCGGAAGTGATCTTTGCACCCTACCCTGGATCCCACCTCTCTTTTAAAAAGCCATAGAGGTTTGAAGAGTAAATATTTGGGAGAGATTTATTTCTAAAATCTCTTCACACATGAGCGGGTGTGTATGTGTATATGCACACACACATATATATGTATATGTATGTGAGAAAAAAATAGGAATCACTGTGACAGGATAGACTAAAGGTGACGGTAGCTTTCTGTGTCCTTTATTCATGCTTTTTATATAAACATTTACAAGACAAACTGCAAATATATTTGGAAATGCCCCCCCCCCATTATTTTCGGCACCTAACTGAGTGGAGGCAGAAGCAAATAGCTGGGGGAAGCTGAGGCATGTGCTTACGGCACCGCTGGGACACAGAGATCCCTCTCTCCCGATGTAAAGTAAGACATTTGCTTGCTCACTGGCTAGAAATGATCGGGACTTTTTTGGCAGTGCTTTACACTCGGGAACTCTTTATTTCTCACCACTGAAGCATTTGGTGGGAACATGCCAGCTTCAGTGAAACTTTTGTAATAAAAAGTTTGTTTTCAGGCTAGAACTGAGAGGGAGTGTGTCCTAACCCTGAGTGCCTGTCTGAGAAGAAGAACTTAACCCCCAAAATCTTCATGTTCCCAGAGAGCCCTAAGTCTGGGTGTTATTGGAGTGGTCTTTTCCTTTTCCTGTGCTTCTGTAAAAACAAAGCAAACAAACAAACCAAAAGCAACGAACAGAACCCACTTCTAAGTGCATCTTGCTGCCTTTGGGAAAACTTCGGATATTTTGAAATGATTTCTGGGATGGGAAAAATTATTTTTCTTCTTTGTACCTCAGCACTTTGTCATGAAATTTGCATGCATCTGAGGTTTTGCTCTTGATGAACGAGCTCTCATCTTTACAGCCTGCTGTGAAATAGGCTTAAGGACTTTCCTGAGCAATGAAAACCAAAAGGTTAAACCACAGATACCTTAGGAAATGCGAAGAAGGAGAAAACCAGATCTTTGCTTTCCTGCCTTTTCTATAGGGTTTTATCGTTTGTCCTTCAGCCAGATGCCCTGGTGTGGATGCTGACTGCTCTCGCTGAGCAGGACATGGGAGCAGAGCAGCGTTGTGCCCTTGGCAGGGCTCCAAACTGGGGCTGCAGTAGCTCCAGGGCCTGGCAGCACCTCACTAACACTGCCCCAGCTGCTTTGTCCAGATGGGCTGGGCTCTTACGAGCTTTTTGGTTGCTGGAGAAAAAGCTGAAGAAAAAGGCAGACCTGTAACAAGTGTGAGATGCCATTTTTTGCCCTCCTCCAGGCAGCAGGTACCACGAGGCTGCTCCTGAAGGGCTGCCAGAGAGCTCATGGTGCTGAGCTTTTGGTTAGAGTCCATCAAAGGCAAAAGAAACCTTACAAATCACTGCACCGTGTAAGCATCCCCCTCGGGGAAGATGCCGGAGAAGAAACGGTCGAACAGATGTGTGCTATTAAAATGTACTCAGATTAGGGTGATGAGTGCAAATGAAAGAAACAATATAGAGCAGCAAATGGGAATACAGTGGAAATTTTCCCAAAGACCTTTTGAAAAGATTACTCAGTAGTCATAGTATCAGGATGCTGTACTTGATGGCTCTAGAACAGCGGGACTTCAGAGTACATTGGGTTTAAGTGTGGTGGAGGTGTTGATACCCAGCCTTTGGGGAATCCTTAGCTAGCAGAAAGGGCTGAGCAACGTTATCTGTGCTCATCTCCTAAACAGATGCGGCAGACTGTGACACAGGAGCGAGTGATTCCTATCAGATGGGGAAGGAATGAAGCACACTCGGCTTCTGCCAGCTGCAGGTGTTGTCTGTAAATGCCCTCTATTGATATGATGTATTGGTCGATGCACATTTTCATATAAGCCTCAACAAACTGAAGCAAAAGTGCTCCAGTGCTATCTTCCTTCTTCATGCCTTTTAGAAACAGGTATTGAATCAACTATGAATACAGTCATTTTCCATGCGTTTATGCTTTCAAATTAATGAAAGCCATATAAAAAAAAATAATTTAAAAACACTTTTCTAAGAGAACAAAGGCAAAGATAGAATGTGGTTCAGCTCAGCCACTATGGAAGTCTTGAAAGTCCTGTGAAATGTAGCAACAGAGCAGAAGATTTGCTGGGAACTGGACAGCAAAGCAAGCTAAAAAGTCATATGTTTTCTGAATTATTTGTGTGAATACCTCAAATTTGCTCCGACAAACATTTTAATTTCAAGTTTAATGTTAATAGATTGAAAGAGTTATTTTTTTTCTTCCCCCCAAACAATTCTTACTCAGACTTTGAAGCTGATAATTTTAATTCAGCAGGGAATGGATGATTTTCTTTTATGTTTTATTGCAATAAACATGCTACATCTAGGCACCATTTTCTCTTCCCTGTTCTCTTTTATTCTTTATATGATGCTATTTGCATGTTAGCTACAGCAGGCATCAAATAAAACGTTTAATTAAAAAGTATTATCAGAAGTCCAATGTAAAATCAAAGATCACATGCTCTCAGAGATCCAGTACCTTGATACTGCAGGAACAGGTACCTCAGAAATAGTCAGGTGGGGTAGATTAGACAGTAATTTATGCTAGCTTGTTTGCTTTTCCTTAGTACTCATTCCAGATACTGTAACCTGTTAGAGGTTTTAAGACAAAATAATAATTTCTAAAGTGAAATGTAAAAGGCTTCCAGTTTAAACAAAACTGATCAAAAAATTATGGAAGTAGGAAAATGAGACCTTTAGAATAAATACGACCAAAAGCATAATAAACACTGACTGCGAGCATAATCCTGAATGCTAACATAAATCCGTTTGTTGTAACAAACATTTAGTCTAATTTAATCTTTGAGTGTGTTACTGCCAGAAAGAAAAGGTTTTACAGGCTCTAATGTCTTGGTTACTCTGAAAATTCAACTCCAGCTATCGATACCGATAGCATTTCCCGCTGAAAAGACCATTTTAATTATCAATGTCATCTATCTCAGTGAGGTCTATGCGTGTGTATCAATTACAGATCATTCTTCAAACTGCTAATAAGTTGGGTACGGACACGGGATTGAGAGATAAGATGAGGCGGCTTCTCACGCCGCCCGTGAAAGTCGATGGGGTCCGGTGGTGTGCTCTTACCTGCGAGCTTTTGTTTTGCTTCTGAGTCACTTTGACTTCAGATTAGGTAATCTAAACGACTGGTAGGGAACAGTAATTTTTTTTGTATTCTTTCACGCTCAGAAATTATTCCAACAGTTCTTCCGGCTGATAAATCGTAACCAAGCTGGTTTCTAATGCGTCTTAACGCTCAGCCGGTATGTGCAGAATGTTATCAGCTGTAGTGCTACAGATAGGGGAGGTGGAAAAGTGGTTTTAAAATTGTGTTGAGCTACTGCAAAGAATTTCCATTTGCCTCTCAGCCATTGCCTTCTGCAATCCCAAGGCAACTGCATCTACGTGGTGGGGTCTGCCAGGAGGGATGCTCTGCAAAACACCCTTTGGGTCCAGTGGCTCCAAAGAAGTTGTGAACTACACGAAGTGTTGTGATTGCCCAGCAGGACAACAGAGAAGACCTATGGTTCTTCTTACCATCTCCCCTGGCATCTTTCCCTAAAAGACTTTAAATTACTTTTTTTTTTTTTTTTTTTTCTTCCCAGAAGTGGTTTTGGTAACAGTGCAGGAATGCAAACAAACAAGTAAAAGTCAGTCTAATCAGCCCAAGATCCAAAATTTGGTACTTGGCTTCATTCTTGGGAGTGACCAGTGTTTTCAGAAACAAACTCAATATAAATATCCTTCTATCTAATGGAAATAGACGTCTTGTTTAAATTCAGAAGCAAAAAAAAAAAAAAAAAATGGGGTTAAGTGTAAGACCCCCGATTCAATTTGCATGTTGAGTAATCCAGACTGTAAGAGCAGCTCTGTCGTGTTAAGGTTAGGTCTTTCCTGTGGCTGTTCAAGTGGGCTCTGAAGACTTTTTACCGTGTTGCAGGATATTGAGGGGGGAAGGTCTGACCTCCATCCATTTTTTCAGACACCCTTCTGCAGGTTTCATCACACTCCCCGTGCCTCGCACGCGGGACCTTGCTGAGGGCAGGATAGGTGCCCAATTGCCTACATACAATTTCATCAGGAAAGGTGTATGATTTATTGCCCTGTAAAGGGTTTTGACATGAAGCCTGTGAAAAGCACTATATAAATGCCAATACAATATAAAACGTCACACAAATACTTTACTCATTAATTCCGACCCTGTGCTTTTGGACTGGAGAGAAATGGGAGTGAAATATGAATGTGTTCCTTATGCTTTAGAGGGAAAAATGGGTTTGTGGATTTTATAAAGGCTGATGTGTTAACCTGTCTTTGTGGTTCCTGCAAAGAGAGGCAGGAAGACGCCCGCGCTTTGCTGGCAGTACGGCTCCGAACGAAAGCAGTTGAAGGACCAGCAAAGAGAAACTCTGGGATCTTGCTGATAGTCCTGAGTCGGGGTCCTGCTCTGACTGACATAAGCAGCTGATTTTAGTTTTGGCTCAAAAAAATCATTTATTGCAGTGTTGCCAGCCAGAGGCCCCTTTACATTTTCTGCTGTCGTCCCTTTACATTTCCCCCCTTACGTTTAGTCGCGTCATCTTGTTCAAGCAGCCAGATACCCGAAGCTTCCCCAGCCTCCCTGGTACAGGGCAGGCCTGCTTTTGCACAGGGCTCCAGTGAAAGAAATCATGATTTGGGGAATGGCAGTGCCCTGCTGGAGCTGCTGGGTGCTTGTTGCTCCATTTCCCCTGCGAACACTGCCTAGAGGGGACCGCAGCTCCCCAAGCCCACATCCCACCTACCCACAGCCCCTTCCTTCTGCAGAGCCACCGGAGAGGCCCCCAAACACCCCTCTCTGCTTCTGTAGGGATTTTCTGACCCTGTCCATGCCACTGTGCTTAGCGGCAGCCAGCCTGGCCCCCTTGGTGTAATCAGCCCCTGTGCCGAGTCACCTACCTGCACAGTGGGGCTGCCTTTTTATTTTAATTTGTTTTTGCCCTGTGACCGTTGCTGAGCACTGAGGTAGAGCTCACCTCCTTCCTTTATTTTTACCTGGGATTGCTTTTCAAATCTCTTCCCCTTTCTGTCTTTCTCTGCGATTTTGATTATTTCAATTTTCGCTTTTAATAGGATGTTCACTTTCGGCTGATCTCTGCTGACATTTTTCCCTTTTGATTTGTCACACTATTAATTCCCCTCTGCCCAGTGTTTTGTCTACATTCAGAGCATGTTTGTTCTCTCTCTAGTGGCCCATAATTACTTCCCCCCTCCTCCCCGTTACTTTTTCCTGTTGCATCTCCTTTAGGAGCAGGCAGACCAAGGGTCACCTCCTGAGGATATGAAGACACGACTTTTTTGGTTACGTGGTGCTCTAATTCTTGGGGAGGAGCTTGGCTTGGGGGCATTGGTTGTACCTCTCTTTGGTTAACTGGTAAATAAATGTTACGTTTGCAGCTGGGGGATGCATGAGTCCTGCTGTATGTCCTGGGATGTCCCTGCCCTGCCTCCTCCTTGCGGGGCTGGGGGCTTTGCTGGATGGATTCCTCACTGGTGGGGATGTTTGTGCCTCTTTGAGGCCTCTCCTAAGGCTTTGAGCATTTCCCTGAAAAAGGTTAAAAATTGTGGTTTAGATCTCTGCAGTGCCTTGCTGTGGTGCCTTGAAGCAAAGCCCTGGGATCTGGTGAAGCCTCCCTCTGGTTACACGAGGCTGCAAGTCCCACATGAAGGAGCCACGATGAGGCAGAAAACAAAATTTGCTTCTTCTGTGCTCCATGCTAAGCCCCGTCCTGCTCTTTCCATCCACCCACTGCGTCCTCTTTCTTTTTCCTTCAGCCCAAACGGTGCAGAAACCCAAGCCCCCATGGGCAGATGTACTTCACTCACATCCATAAGGGCAGAAAGGTGATGCATCCTGCATCCCGCACCATTTCCACGGGGAACCATCCCCGGTGGCGACCTCTCCACCATCCCCTGCGCACCCCTCAACGCGCGACCTCTCTCCCTCCATCCCCCGGGGGTAGCACCCTTTCTGCCGAGCACGGGAGAAAGCCGTGTCCGCGGAAATCTCCGCGGGATGCTGGGGGGAGCCTCGGTGCCCCCCCCCCGAGCCCTGCAGTGCTGCGCCGGGGCCGCGCGGGGGCGCCGCAGACCGCGCAGGAGGCGCGCAGCGTTGCGCGGGGCGAGCCCGGCCGCGGGGGCGGCGATTTGCGCGCAGAGCGCAGCGAGAGGCGCAGCCCCGGCCGCCGCTTTGCGCCCTTCTCCGCGGGGCTGAGGGTCCGGGGGGGTCGGGATCGGGGTCCCTACACCGGGAAGGCACCGAGGAGAGTTTGGTGCAGGAGTAAAACTGGGGGGAAAATGAGAAAAAGCGGTTTTTTGGGGGTTGGGAAGGGAGCCGGTAAGTAGTAGGGCGCAAAATGAAATGTCTGGGGCTTACGCGAAGGCATGTTTTACAAGGGAGAGGGAAACTGTGCAGAAAATGCAAACGCTTTTATTGCTGGGTTTCATTGCCTGCGTCGCGGTGGATGCTTTATGCTACGGAGAGCAAGTTTAATTGAAGCAGATCGCTGATTTCGTCTAACAGGGGGCACGGGTTTTGGGGTTTGGGTTGCCTTGGGTTGGTTTCCAAGTTAACCGTTTCGGGGAGCAGAGGCAGCCAGGAGCGGGCTCCGCAGCCTCCGAGCTCGAGCCAGCAAATAAAAACACATTACATGAAAACAAACACCGAGCCCGGCTATCAGAGCTTCCATCTCTCTCTATTATTTTCCCTCGTATTTGGACCTATTTTTTTTTTTTTTAATCACATCTGTCGTTCCCAGCCTTTCCCAGGACCGCCGAGCAGAGCGGACAGCTTCCATGTGACCACCTAGCACAGGAGGCATTTTCTACTGGGAAACTTCGGAGCCCTTTTCTCCCTCCCTTACCTTCTGGGAGCTCGGAAAGGAAAATTTGCAAGCTTCCCAGCGATTAAAGCCTCCGTATTTGTCTTCAGACTCACCGGCTTTATCCAAACTTTTGTGTGTGTGCGTGCGTGCCCCCCCCGTGCATTTGTAAAGTAGCCCCATCTAGCAATGATAAATATCCCTGTTGATCACTTGATTGATTACCTCTCGGAAAGGTCACGCGGGCTTGCAGTAATTTCCTTTTGCCTAAGGCTCCCTTTTCACTTTTACTCCCCGCACGACAGCTCCAAGTATACAGGATCTTTAGGTTGGATTTTAACCCCTCCATAGCTCCCCGAAAGCCGGCGGGGGAGCCGGAGGCGCTCGCCCGGCGGGGTCCGGCTCTGGGAGCCCCCTCCCCGGCTCGGCCGGGGGCTGGGGGCCGGCTTTAAACAACCAGACAAGCTATTAATTTACCCGTGCTACCCGGGGTCCTGAACCCAATTAATTTCTAATAATTACAGCCCAAGGGGGCTGGAGAGATCCCTCTGCCTCTTTCTAGCCTTGCCACTCGGCGGCACCGAGGTCAGCGTATAATAATAAAGTGTATATTTTGAAAGTGATCAGCAGAACAGTGAGTTATTGCAATGAATGAAAATTGTTTCCATTTTGCCTAATTGAGCCCATGGCTGAAAGCTGCAGTTCTGAGACTAAATAAAGAGGACTGTTTCATTTCAACGTGGGCTGGAAATCCCTGCGTTGCTTTGCTTTTTTTTTTTTTTTTCTTTTTTTTTTTTTTTTCGGTCGCCCAGCGAGGAGCTTAATTTCTTAACAGCAAACCCGAAATCAAGCGTTGGGTAAACAGTATTAATAATTGCATTACAATGATTAAATTAATCTTACTGGTAGCTAGGAGAATATAGATGGCGATTGAATAGCACGACGTAAAGTTCACTGCACAAAGACAATAGCCCAACAAAATACCTCGATGAAGAATTCCAACTTTTCTCCAAGTAGGCTGCGGGGCTCGTTCAATTGTCATGTAAGGAAGAGAAAATTTCCTGTTACGGGGAATGTGCGAGGGGGTGCTTGTGCTCTCCCGGCGTGGACGAGAAAACCATCTCCCACCCCCCACCCCCCCTCCCCAAATAAATATTTCCGCGTGGCCGTGGACCCGCTGCAAACGAGCTCTCGTCCCCGCAGCCGGCCGTGCGGGGAGGCGGAGGAGGCTGGCGGCGAGGCCGAGCCTCCCCCCGTCGGGAACGAAACGGATTTCCCGGGGGGGTCGTCGCGAACACGCGGGGACGGGAGCGAGCGTGGGGAGCCTGCGGCTGCCGACCCCGGGGGCGGCGGGGAGGGCGGGCAGGCGGCGGGAGGCGGCCGGGAGGCGGCCCGGGATGGCGAGGGGGGGGGTCCCGGAGGGTGGCGAGGCACCTGCCGGGCTCCCGAGGCCGCCGGGACGAAGGGCAGGTGGCGGTGACAAGAGGGAGAGGGGGGGGTGAGGGCTGCCCGCCCCGGGAACGCCGCATCTGCGCTCCCACGCGTGTCCTCCCCGCGAGTGGGCAGGGGAGCGGCAGGCAAAGAGGGGGGCGCAGGGTTTGGGGCTGGCCCCCGGGAGGGGCTGGGGGCTTCGAGGGGGCTTCGTGGGGGCTTTGCGGGGGTCTCCGCTGAAAGAAGGAGTAGGGTTTAAGGGAAGGGGGGAGTTTTGCAAAGCCCCCTCACGGGGGATTTTGCTTTTCCCAGACGCGGTGGCTACATGGGTCGGTCCCGGGGGTGTTTTGGGGACCCACCTCTGGGCAGCCCCACTCCGGGAGGCGCTGCCTGGAGGGGCTGGAGGCGGAGAATAACGCCCGGCCTCCGAGGGCAGCCCCGCAGCCCGGCCCCGAGCATCCCCCTACGGCGGGCAAGGGCTGCAGGGCTGGGAGCTGCCCCCCAAAATAAATAATAATAATAATAATTATTATTATAATTATAATCATCATCCCAATCGCAAATCCCAAATAACGCCCGGCATCAAGGGCGGCTCGGCAGGGCGAGTTCCAGCCCTTTGGGGAGCGGTGCGGGAGAAGGGGGACCCCATCCCGCTCGGGTCCGGGGGGGCACGGGTGGGGTGCGGGGGTCCTGGCTGGCGGGGGGGGCCCCGATCCGCAGCACCGGCAGCGAGAGGGGAGGGTGGAGAAGGGGAAGGGGCGATGCTGAGGATTTTATTAAAACAAAAAGTTGAGCAGCGTGTATGTACTGGCGCAGCACCGAGTCTGAAAGATTGTAATTTTCTTTTATGGTGTCTGGCAGGATTTGCAACAGATATTAATGGGAACATAAATAGCGCAGGGAAGGTATTGAACAAAACTGTTTAATGCAAGGAGGTTGTACCGGAGGAAAATCTATATGTAGTTGGGATTGATTCATACCTCGGACACAGCCATCCCCTAAAGGAGTTCCCAATTTCAGCGCGCTCCCTCTTTGATTGGCAAAGCCTGTAATTAAAACAGATTAGAGCGCTCGGTGTTTCTGTTTTAAAAGCGCTTTTTTCTGCCCAACTGGCGGTGGCTGAGCCGAGTTCAAGGTGGGGAAAGTGTCCGCGCTGGGCGAGCGCGCAGCGCAGCGATCCGCGCACACAACCAAACCCATCACCACGTTATCTCTGCCCACCCGTGTGTACGCGGGGATCCACGAGAACCGCGGCCGGATGAAAATAAACTTAAACTTAGGGCACGGACGCCGGAACGGCGTTAATAAGCGAAAAATAAAAAATAATAAAAAAGAATAAAATTAAATAGAGGAAAAATGAAAAAATGGGGAGAAAAAAAATGTCATTTCTTCCAACCCCGGCCCCTGCCCCGGCGGGGGCGCGGAGCTGCCGGCTCTCAGCCCTCCGGCGGCGGCTGCCCGGCCCGGGCCGGCCCCGGTGGCGGCTGTCAGGGTCCCCCCCGGCGGTGATGGATCGCTGCAAACTTTTTTTTGGCGGCGCTGAAATGTTGAAGAGCGGGGGGGAGCCGCCCGTGCGCATGTGCGAAGGTGTCCAAACTGACAATGCTGGAGAGATAGCGAGCCGGGTTTGCGAGAAAGGGAGAGCGTGTGTGTGCGGGAGAGGGAGAGGAGAGAGGGGGAGCGAAAAAAAGGAGGAAAAAGAGAGGAAAAAAAAAAAAAAAAAAGCCCCCCCACCCCCCCGGCAGCATCGGCCGCGGGACTGGCAGCATGCGATCCAAAGGCAGGGCGAGGAAGCTGGCCGCAAGTAGGTGCAATCCCCCTTTCTCTTGGCTTTCCACCCTCGCTCTCTGCCATGTTGCACAGACGGGGCTGATGCGGCGAGGAGCTTGGCCGGCAACCTGCAGCATCCCCCGGCCCGGCTCAGCTCGGCTCGGCTCGGCTCGGCACGGCACGGCCCGGGGGCGGGGGGGGGGGGGGGGGGGGGGGGAAGCTGCGGGGCTGCAGCCGGGGCACGGAGCGGGGCCGGATCCTGCGTGGGGGCTGCGGGCTCCCGGCGGGAGGTGGGGAAGGAGTTGAGGAAAAGTTCAGTGGCGAGCGCTGGAAGTTGCTGCCGCCGCCGGGGGCTGGAGGGGGGGGGGTCGGGGGGGGGATGTGCGAGAGGCTGCGGGCCCTATAGTGGGCGCTGTGGGCTGCGCGCAGGGCTGGGGGCCGCGGGTGGGGGTGCGGGTGCGTGCGCGCACCGAGGGGCCCCGCAGCTCCGCGGGGGCGCGCAGGTAGCCGGCCCCCCCCCCCCCTCCTCCCTCTGCTTGTGCCCCCACCCCAAAAGGAACCCCCCCCAACCCCTTTATCCGCGGGTTTCGGGGCCGACCCCACCGGGCGGGGGGGCCGTGGGAGCGCGGCACGCGTGGGGAGGCTGCGCCGAGGTTGCGCCGAGGTTGCGCGGAGCTGGGGGGAGGGAAGGGGGGGCGGCGGCCGGGGGCAGGGGGAGAGGCTGGAGGCAGCCGCGGAAAAGGGGAGCGAAACGCCGGGATTTCGGGCTCCTCTCCAGCGGTTTTTTATACGCTTTGGCCGCCCCGAGGTCTCTGCTCCGCGGGGCGAGGGCTCGGCCGTCCACACGCAACCGCCGACTTATTTAATTATTTGTCCTACGCTCGCTCCATCTGTTTCTCCTTTCTGATAGAGATCTTTGCTTTTAACTGCAGCGGTGTTTTGATTTGATTTGATTTTTATTCTTTTTTTTTTTTTTTTTTTTTTTTTTTAAAAAAAGAGGGAATCAACAACCAAACTTCGCCAGCTTTGGCGTCCTATTTTAAAAGCAGCTGATGTCTTTATTTTCCCTGACATATCTGGGCAAGTTTCAGTTGATATCCATGTCGCTGGCAACCCACATTCCCGAGTGAAAAAAAAATAAATGGGCAGGCGAAAAAAAAAAAAAAAAAGGAAAGAAAGAAAAAAAAAGAAAGTCAGATGAAATGTTGCATAAGTTGCGTGACGTAAAAAGCAGATGCTTATTTACTCTTTATTTGTGAAAAAAAAATAGAGGAGCGTGGAAAAGGGGGAGCGAAAGATCTCTCCGCATCATCCCCAGCTTTGCCGTGAACCTTAACAATACCGGCAGCAACCTGCCTTTGATTAGGTGATTTTCGAGCGGGGAAGCCGGCGCACACAGTTTGCAAACAAAAATGTTGCTCGGTGCCCAGCTCGCGGTCCCTGCTCGCGGGGCTAGCACCGTGTCCGCGGCTGCATTAACTAATCCTCCGCCTGCAATCCACTTCTAAAGGAAATCGGGTTTAAAAAGCCGGGATTCGGGCGTTTTGCGAAAGGCTCGCTCTTTTTTTATTTTTCTTTTTTCTGCCCCCCCGAAGAAGCGCTCGGTTTCACGGCAAGTGGAAGCGGGGTCGGAGGCGACCCCTGCGATGTCGTCGGAAAAGTTTGCAGCTTTTCGGTGCTTTCTTTCGGGGCTGGGACCAGCAAGCATTTCGTAGCCTTCACCCTCTTACGTGGAAAAGCGGCAGGGATCGGGATCCAGCGCGCCCCTTGCATTATTTCACTTTTCATTTTTTTTGTGTGTGCGGCAAATAAAAATCGCCCCGATTGTGTGGCTGCCGCTAATGCTCAGGAAAGCTTTTCCCTCGTCGTCACAGGCGGGTACCTGCCGTGAACATTTGCTCGGCCTCGGTGGAAAACTGCCGAAAACCAATTTGGAGGTGTCCCCCCCTTACAGTGCGCCCAAACTATAAAGAAAAAAAAATAGAAGAAACAAAAAGAGGAATAACTAGTAGAGGAATAACTAGTAGGGAATAACTATTGATAATTTTTTATTTTTTTTTTAAAGACCAGCTTTAAAAACAGGGGGAAAAGGGAGCTGAAGCCTTCCTCGCTGCCGCGCTTGCGGGGCGAGCGGTGCGGGGCCGGGTGCGGGGGTCCGGGACCGGCCCTGGGGGTGCGGATCCAGCCTTGGGGGTACGGATCCGACCCTGGGGGTGCAGATCTGACCCTGAGGGTACGGATCTGACCCTGGGGGTACGGATCTGCCCTAGGGGTGAGGGTCCAGCCCCGGGGATGCGGGGCCGGCCATCCGCAGCCGCGCTGCACCTGCGTGGTCCCCCGCGGGTCGCGCAGCGCCGGGCAGCCCCAGGGCCTCGGGGAGCTTTTTTGTGCCGGTCCGGGGGGGTTGTGCCCCCCCCGGGGATCCCTTATCCCCGAATAACCCCCGCCCCAGCCCCGGCCGCCGCAAGCCCGCAGCCCTGCAGCCGGCCCGGGGCAGCCCCCGGCCCCCCGGTAGCCTCATAAAGAGGCAGAAGGTGATCAGCTTAGGGGAACACACGTGAAGAAGGAGGCACTTGTTACTTTTACACTTTATCACCACTTTTTTACAGGCAATTTAGTGCGGCCAAGGTAGATCCAGATCCCCCTAACCATCTGAGATAGTAAAATAACACTTTCCTAAGTTTCAGCAGCTTTTCCTGCGCCTGTAATTTGCCTCAGCCTAGTACTTAAAAAACCCCGATTGAAAAACAGAGCCGGCAAGTTTATTTGCCTGTTTAAGACTCGGTCCGGGAATTTGTTTTCGAGCAGGGAAACGTTTGCCGTGCCCGGGCTCCCAGCCCTCGCGGCGGGGCTCTTCGCTCGTCCTTGCTTTACCCGTGCCTGTACCGCAGCCGGCGCCGTGCAGCCGGCACGGCTGGGCTCGGCTTGTCCCGGCTCGGCTTGTCCCGGCTCGGCTTGTCCCGGCTCGGTTTGTCCCGGCTCGGTTTGTCCCGACCCGGCCCGGCCCGCAGCATCCCGGCGCGGCGCTGTCCCCGGGTGGCTTCTGCGCGGCGGCCGCAGGCACGGGAGGCTCCGGGGCCGGCCGAGACAATCCCATTACATGCCGGGCACATCGTCCCGGGGCGCTGCCTTAACCCTTGGCAGGGTGCAGGGCGGGCGGGGGGCTTTCCTCGCCCCTTGCTTCCTTTCCTACTTTCCCTCTTCATTTTCCCCCTCTTTTTTTTGCCCTTCATTTTTCCTCTTTTTCTCCTTTTTTTTTTTTTTTTTTTTTTAAATTCCTTCCTCTTTCTTTCTTTCTTTCTTTCTTTCTTTCTTTCTTTCTTTCTTTCTTTCTTTCTTTCTTTCTTTCTTTCTTTCTTTCTTTCTTTCTTTCTTTCTCTCTCTCTCTCTCTCTCTCTCTCTCTCTCTCTCTCTCTCTCTCTCTCTCTCTTTTTCTCTTTCCCTCTTTCTTTCTCTCTCTTTCTCTCTCTCTCTCTATCACTATTTCTTTCTCTTTCTTCTCTTTCTTTCTTCTCTTTCTCTCCTCCTCTCCTCTTCCTTCCTTCCTTCCTTCCTTCCTTCCTTCCTTCCTTCCTTCCTTCCTTCCTTCCTTCCTTCCTTCCTTCCTTCCTTCCTTCCTTCCTTCCTTCCTTCCTTCCTTCCTTCCTTCCTTCCCTCCTTCCCTCCTTCCCTCCTTCCCTCCTTCCCTCCTTCCCTCCTTCCCTCCTTCCCTCCTTCCCTCCTTCCTTTTCTCTTTCCATCCTTCCTCCTTCCTCCCCTCTCTCCCTCCCACTCCCTCACCCAGTCTCTCCTTTCCCTCCCCTCCTCTCCCTCCTCTCTCCCCCCAGTTTTTCCATCTCCCTCTCTCCCTGCCCACCCCCTCTTCCTCCCCCCAGCAGCCACCACCACCACATCTGGCACTGCCGCCTGCCCCTGGGCAGCCACCACTACCTGCTGCCCCCAGCTGCCCCCAGCTACCCCCAGCTGCCCCCAAATGCCCCCAAATGCCCCCTGTCTGCCCCCCGTCTGCCCCCCGTCTGCCCCCAGCTGCCCCCCGCTGCACCGACCCGGCTACAGTGAGGGGCAGGGGCAGGACACAAAGGGGAAGGAGGGTCCGAGGAGCAAGCTCGTCATTAATGCGGCCCTGCTTGTAAATGAAAAATGTAACCCTTGTTAATTAGCGCTGTTTACACGGGGTACAAGAAACTTAAGAAATGTTTCTACAAAGGGGAAGGAACTGTTTACAAAACTCTTTCAAAAGTGTGACATATTGCTGCAGTTCCAGCACTAAAAAGCCAAACACACTTACACGCCTTTGAAGTTGGCTGGCTGAGGCAACATTATTTGACTCGGATTCAGCTATTGCTTGTGGGTATAACTAATGGCTTTTACCTCGTCCGTGGGCTGGGAGGGGCGAGGGCCTGGGCGCCGCGGCCATTGGGTCCCCCCGGAGCGCCGGGGCTGGCTCCCCGCCAGCCCTGCACAATGTCAACATTGAATATTTGAATTCCCAGACTCTATTTAACAACTTTCTAAATAAATAAACTCATTGTGTGTCTGTGTTTAAAATTATTTCACCTCTTGCAGAAAAGCTGCAGCATCCTATTACACCGGCCTCTCGGGCTGCTTTCCCCCCCCCCCCCCTTTCCTCCCCCCCCAGCACACGCGAACGGGGCCGAGGGGCTCTGTCTGCGGCCCCATATCTCCCCTGATCCCTTTCTCTCCGTCTCCTCGCGAAGCACGAGTGGGAGCCGCTCAGACACCTCCCGCCCCGCGCTATCTAATCGCTCCCAAAAACAAAGCCAGGTTCACAAAGCCAGTTAAATATTAATCATTTCCAAAAGGAGGCCCACGTGAGTGCCATTGCTGCGGCGGTGCCCTGGACGTACTCAATCATTTTGGCTGCCGTACCATAGGCGGGCTCCAGGGACAGCTTTCATTGTTGTTGCCATAAATGGCTATTAGTGTTCATATTCACCTATTCACCCAGTTATTTGTGTGGATGTGTGTGCGTGTGTGTGCCCGTGCCTGCTGTGCTTGTGTGCAGGGGTGTGCATTCACAACACACCTCTCTGCTCGTGCCACGGAGCTCTATAAAGGTGTATGATACCTACACGGAGCTATATAAAGATACCTATAGAGACACCTATATGTGTGTGAACGTACAGCTGAAAAAGCAGGTAAACACACCAGATATCTGCAATTGCACTCAATGCATGTGCTGTGTTACAGAGGGATCCCCAGGCTCCTGTGGGTGCTTGCAGGCTCTGTACCCATGGCTCAACAGCCCTCGGGGTTCAAGATTTTTGTGGCTACCTACAAGGAGCTCGGACCCAGAGCTGGGATCTGCAAGGCCGGACGTCGGTCCCTGGCTTGCGTCCCAAGTGCATTAATTGTGGACTTCCGTGGTGGGAGGACGCACTCTGAAATATTTATTGACTTCACATGTAAGCAAAGATGTTTGGCCAGAGAAGATGTTTCTGGCCGTCTCGGGGAGCAT
The DNA here is from genome assembly GCF_009819795.1 of Aythya fuligula. Lineage (NCBI taxonomy): Eukaryota > Metazoa > Chordata > Aves > Anseriformes > Anatidae > Aythya > Aythya fuligula. The sequence goes on from NC_045567.1 coordinate 21,856,582, forward strand.
GGCTCTCTGATGGTTGCTGGAGATGAAGGCAGGGTGTGCTGTGAGGACAGGTACCCGCTGCGTCGGCGCTCAGCCCAGCCTGCTGGAGGGTGGCTGAGGAAAGGGCAGTGGGAAGCAGCCGGAGTTTTATAAATCTCAGCTAATGAAGCCTTGTCCACAGGAATTGCCCTGTCTCGCTGTAAACCAGTTTCGAAGCAGATGTACTTAACTTTGGAAGGGACCGCTCAGACGCTCAGGTTTCCAGCTAAGAATTCAGGATATTTGTTTGTTTAAAATTTAACTAGGTTTGCTGTCATTTTTGGAGCAAGTCAGAGCTCTTTTGCCATGATTTAATACAGTCAGTTTTACATCATTTTAGTTTAGTTAGGCAAGGCTGTGAGTTCCTACATGAAAAGCAGAAAGAGGTTTAATCATACATAGCTTTTCCAGCTAGCAGATACAAGTGTAATACTATCCAGTAGACAGAGCTAGAACTGGGCAAATGCAGATTAGAAATACAGTTTATATTTTAAGTAGTGGAGGTATTTAACCATTAAAACAATTTACTGAGAGCTGGGTGGATTTCAACATCACTGGAATTCCTTTGTCTTAATTAAGGTTGGCTGTTTTTCTAAAAAGATATGAGCTAATCCAAACAGGAATTAATTTAGGGAATTCCTGTAGCCTGTGTTGTGCAGGGGGTCAGAGCAGACCATTCTTCCTGGCTTTATACTCTGTGCACCTAGTTAAGGCAGCGCCTTTCATACGGAGGCATTGACTCGAGGCTGGGCTCACAGAATTGCTCTTTAAAAAACGAAATGGACGTAAAAAAAAAAAAAAAAAAAGAAAAAAAACACACAGGCTTCGGCTCAGACAACGGAGAACCGATGCCTGGCTCAAAGTGCGCTGCTCTTTTCCATCACTGCTGCTGCTTGTGTCTGCACTGCAGGGCTCCCGGTGGCTGCTCCTCATCTCAGGGGTGCCCAGTGCCTGTGGTTGAAAGCAAAAGTCCCCAGAGGGGTTTTACACAGGTGGGAAGGGGAAGGGAGCCCATGAGGTTAGGATGCTGTGAGGGGGTCCCGAGGTGCAGCTGCAGGATGCTCTGTGGTGCTAAGAGGTGGCTGTTGTTACCCATGGAGCCAGGACTCTGCCTCTTTGCATTGCTGCTTTAAATCTGAAAATTAAAATGCCCAGGGTATGGAGCAGTCCTGCCTGGTGTTCACAGACCCTGTGCTCCCCCCCTTTTGTGTGCACGTCCAGGCTATCGCTGGGCAAAGCCTTCTCCAGGGCTCTTGCAAGAAAAGGCAACCCCGGAGCCGTGTAGGAGGAGGGAAGCAATGAATATTGTGTTTGGTGCTAAATGTGTAACAAAGAGAAAGAAGTGTGAGCTAATCCAGCAATAGGAGCTGAGAAGTGAAATACAATTTGTTTTATTTCAGGCTTTAATATCGTGGTCTGTTTCAGGGGAGCATTATCTTTTAAACTAGGATATCTGCAACGGCATAAAACCCCACTACCTTGAGGGAACGTCAAAGTTTGATCTCCAAAATAAAGGAAATTCGAAGTTAAGGCTGAAATGTACCACATGGCCTCCGAGTCCCAGTAACAACAGGAGGCAAGGAGGCTGCTGAAGGTACGGCTGTGCGTGGGGACTGCCCCAGCCACGGCAGAGAGGTGGCATGAATCTGAACGGGGCTGGCACGGGGCGGAGAGGCGCTGGCTCAACAAGATCTGCGATGGGCTCAACGCTTTTTGCAAGCCTTGGCTGATCTGTGAGGAGCATGTGGGTTTTATGGTGGCAAGTCTGCCTGATAGGGCTTGATTCGTACAATAGGAACACTCATTCCCCTTTGGCACTGGTAGTTTTTGTTTAGAAAATCTCATATTAGGGCAACATTTTTGGACAGAAAAGAGATATACAAAAATTACTTTTTTTTTTTTTTTTTTTCATCAAGAATTGCTCATATGTCTGATCATGTGCATTACTCCTTAGCCCTGTTTAAACTCTAAACTAAATTTAAATTGCCTGTAAAATAATACGCAGGGTGGAAACTGCCACACGACTGTAGCCCCCTCTCCCCGACCCCAGCCCGGTTCCCTTGCAAAGCAGTGCTTTTAGTTTCAGGACTGCAACGAGCTACAAACCAGAGGAGCAAGACTTCTGTGAATAGGTTATTTTTGGCAGTTGCATCACCGATTATGTATAAAATTTCAAAAAGTATGAGTTCTGCCAGTTTGATCTCGGAGAGGGCTACAGAAAATAGAAAGCCCCGAGACTGCTGTAACATCATCCTATTTTGTCTATTAGCTCTCATTAGATTACCAGGATACCGAGAGCTCCGTATCGGCCAATCTAACAAAATCTCCCAGGTGGCTTAAATTAAAAAAATTAGCCATAAATATATTCTGCATAATGCAATTTATTACGGCTGTTTATTGTGTGCGGTGGGAAAACGCCTGGTGTCGGGTGATCCGAGTGCAGCGCGCGTGCCCTGCTGAAGCTGGTTACACCGCGAGGGCCCCCGCTGAATTTGGAGCCCAGCACCCTGCAAAGCCACACACATGTGGCACGGACCTCGGGAAGCCAAAAACTGCAGCTGTGGTGGGGGAGCTGGATGCCAGGGGAAGGTGGAGGGTGTCTGGAGGCAGCGGTGTTTGCTGGAGAAAGCGGGGAGCAAACGGTGCTGGCCCCAGCATGGATAAACCCAGTTGTACTGGGATCGGGGGCTCGGCTGTGCCCCCCGGAGGTTTTTCCTGGACGAAAGGCAGAGGGGATGGGGCTGTTGGGGATGGGGATGACATGTCCACCTGCTGCTGGGGAGTTGCAGCAGGGAGATGGTGGCTCCAGAAACAGCTCCTGCCCCTGCCCCTGCCTTTTTGCACCAAGTCAGCACTCCAGCAAGGGCAAAATCATTCCTCGGTTTAACAGAAGTCTCCCCCCACCCCCCCCGGCTCCTTCACACACACATTAACACCAAACTGGCAGGGCTGATGGAAAAGGATTTTGCATTTTGGAAGCCGAGCTGGCTCAGCGCTTGCCACGGGCCCGATCCCAAACCCACTGCTGGAGCCCGTGGAGGTCGCACCGAGTCCCAAGGGCTTCGGAGTGGGTCTGGCCGGAGTCACCCCCCTCCCTTCCTCCTCCGGGGCTTTTATCAGCAGCCTGTGCTCTGCAGCGAGCCCCGAGATGTGACGGTGTAACAGATACCTGCATTTACATCGGCCTAAGTGAATTAGGTCGGCCCTGTAATCTGGCCTCGTTTAGGAGCTGTTTCAGCCATTAGGATGAAACACGAACGCTGCTGGTGGGACTGTGGTGAGCCCACATGTTTGTTTCCCACTGTGCCCCATCCCTTCAGCCATCCCATGGGATGGGGCTGTGGCAGGGGCCTGGGGAGGGGACCCGCACCCTGACAGTACCCATGTCCCCTGCGCTGCATTTCTCCAAATAGCCCAAATTTGCATCTTCTAACCAGATATTTTTGCTGCTGGAAGCACCTGGTACCTGCAGGTATGTGCTGCTGCACGTGCTCCATCACTGCCTCCCTGCTTCATCCCATACAGGTGTGTGAGAGGTGAGCACTGACTACCAAGAAAAAGCACCCCAAAACATCTAAAACATGACTTGATGTGCTTAAATTTTTGGTTTAAGAGCTATTTAACATTTCAAGCATCTGACAGCAGTGGTTGACTTTTCCCTCTTGAAACTCCTCTGCCATTTGAACTCAACGTGGGCGTTTCCACTGCATTTTATTCACTTGCACCTTGGTGGGGAACTAAGCGACGCTTTCAGCGTGTTTTAATCCTTCCCTTTCTCTTTGTGGCTCTGCACGAAGGGAGGAAAGGAAACATGTTGCTTGAAAGAATTCTGAAGCGATATTTCTAGTTTACTTTTTTTAGGCTCTTGGTGTATTTTTGGCTGCAGGGACTGGCATGGGGACTGGTCTAAGAATACACAACAAGAGAAAAATAAATTGGCTGTATCTGTGCTAACAGCACCGCTTTATACTCTTGGTGTTGTTTTTTTTTTTTTGGTTGCTATATCATGATAATGGTAATTTACAGCAATAATTAAGACCTGTGAACAGGAAAAGATGAATGGTATTTGTTTGTCCTGATTGTTTCAGTTCTTATAGTAGCAACGTCTGAGTAGTCTGACTGCCTATGGAGGTGCTATTAAGTGTCTGTGCTCTGCCTGCCCAAATAATTGCTGTGCAGGGGGTTGAGATATGTGGTGCCATGCAGAATGAGAAATGGCAAAGTGATGTGCTTGACCAGACAGGACACTGGATATCAGAGACATCCGAAGGATGCAAGCAGGCTCAGAATGAGAGAAGAGATGAAATGAGCTGTGCTGGACCAATGCCCCAAGTGAAAGCCCCACTGAACCTGTGCCTCACAAGCTGGCACAGCATTAGACCTGGGATGGGATGGAGCAGGGCTTCCCCCTGAAGGGTCAGCTGTGCACCAAACCCAGGAGACCCATTTCCAACCTGGCACTGTGATTTATGAGGCCTGGAGTTACAGGAGTGGCCACAGAGCCCTGCCAGCACTGGGTGCTCCTTCTGCTGAGCTCTGTGCAAACACGGGCAGCTCATGCAGAGCTTAGGACCTAAGAAATGCAAATTAAACCTCAGGCTTGGTGCCTTACGTATGCAATTACCGCATTGTTGGAGGCAGAAATAAAATCCTGGGCAGAAGTTGATGTTGTAAGGAGAATCCACCAAGTGGATTCTCTCTCACCAAGGGGCTGCGTAGTGTTGGGCTTTTTGCTTGTGTGCCAGTGGGTGTGCTTCATTTTTTCTATCCCTTTGCCTTTCAGTGCCCCCCTCGCTCTATTTTAGAGGGCCCTATTATTTTAATCTGTGGCTGTTGGGTGACCAAGACACGTTAAGCCGTGAGGATCCTGCAGCATCACCCTCTTGCTTTCAAAGCAAAGAGCCCTGAGATCTGTAGGGAAGGAAGGGGGCAAACCCAGCAGAAAATTCAGCCCCACAAAACCCTGGGGCTGTGGTGCCAGCACGTTTCCTGCCCCGGCACTGCCAGGGGGATGTGAGCAGAGTGGCTAACCAGTGCCAGCAACCAAAACGTTCCCCAAGCCTGCGAGGCTTATTATGGTTCTTTTAAAGTCAGTGCCAAGAAAAAGGGTCCACACAACCTCCAAGTGAGGCTTCATAAGCTCAGTTTTATGGTGGGATAATTTGGAGCCAAACCATCACGGATTTTGCATAGAGAAATACCCCAAGGAGCATCACCGACCGGGAAGAAAATATATTGAGGAAAGAGAAGACTGATAATTTTATGGCTTTCCTTGAAGTTAGGCAGTAAAATGGGCTTTATTTAGCAATTTCCTCACTTCTGATTGCAATTTTGTTACCAGAGCAATGTTTTTAGATATAATTTTCTGTGAATGTGGAGAAACTTTAGATGCCCAGGCTTTGTGCACTGTGCCCAGAGGTGCCACAGTGCTTCCCACGATCTGCCTGCAGTGTAAAACGTTTGATTTTGGAGCAGATTGCTGGGCAGGGCGTGATGGTAGCACTTAGCTCTGCTCTTAATGCTGTGCCTTGAGCCCATGTGGCCGGACAGCCCTTGGAAGGAATGGTATGAGCATTTGAAAGCCAACTGCATGGCTTGATCCAGGTCACGGATGAGGGACACAGATATTTTTTCGAGGATGAAGTATTTCTAACCTGAAATTTAGAACCCAAGTGGGGTGATCTTTGCACTCTTAAAGCTCATCTTCCTAAACAGGGGCTATTAAAATCCCTTGTCCCTTAGCCTTTTGGCCAAAGCACGTGTGCAAATCCCATCCAGAATTTCTCTGGTGGGATTAAGATAAACCTCCACTATGTTTGCTCCTTGCGTGAGTAGTTATTTTTCACTCAGCATGGTTCAACTTTAACAAAAATGTATTTCACAATGTAATAATTCACACCCACTTTTCTTTGGGAAATCATTTATAGAAGGGAAGTTAAACGTGGGCAGTCATTAGCGGGAGTACTGCTGATACATGCAACATGTCCAAATGTTGAGGGAAGTGATTGTGGGTACAGCAGAAGATGCCATCATGACCTTGGCAGTTTGTTTATTAGACACAAAATCACGGATATTTCTTCTTCCAGCTGTAACTGGTCTGAGAACTCAGATATAACCTTAAAAGCCCTTTCTGGGGTTTTGAACAGAATTTAAACCTCATCGCTGCTCAATACTATTTATGCAGCTTGAATGAGAAAAGGGAAAACACCACAGGAAAGAAAAAAAAAGGTGCAGAAACTAGAGAAAAAAAGGTTTTTCACCATGATGGCTGAATTTCCTCTTCAGTGTAGTCCCTCCTGGTGTCACTGCACAGCTGGAGCAGAGATGTGGGGAGCATTTGATGCCTTTCACCCACTGTGTTGGTGCGCCCTGTGCGCATGACAGCTGGTACCCAACGAGCTCCTCCGACAGCCTCTTGGGTGCTGCAGGCTCTCCCCGGCTGCTGGCAGCAGAGGTGGCACTGGAGGTAAGGCAGAAGTGTCCAAAGGGCAGGCAGGTGCTCTGTGGGGAGAGGATGGACAATGGGACAAGCTGACGGACTGCTGTCAGCCCCCCGAACCAAAGCAGGCGGACACATCCTCTCCAGTGGCACCTTCCCGCGCAGGAATATTAAAGTAATTAAGGGCAGTGGATTTAAGAGGCGATCGGTATTTTTTAAATACTAAACAGGCCCTGGGTATGCTGTTCTTGATGGTTTCCTCCCCTCGGTGCCACACCACTTTTGCATCCACCTGCACAAACTCAGCAAGCTGATGTGGCAAAGTGACCCCTGTGCATCCTGACCTCCTCCTCCCGATGCTCAGCGGGCACAAAGGTGCTGGGCCTGCCCTCGGCTCCCTGCCTTCCCCCCGCGTTCCTGAGCAGCAGAAATGGCCGTGCTCGGCGGGTCGGGAAGATCCAGCTGAAGGCTGCGAGGGCTGGAGGGAGCGGTGTTGCTTTAGGCTCCCTGCCCGCTGAGTGACATATCAGGAGGGAGAAGTCTGAGCCTGAAGCGGTGCCGAACAGGATTGGAGCGGGCTGGGAGGCTGAGCTCCTGCAAGAAGGAAAGCGAGGAATTCAACAGCAGTAAAAGGGAGGTTAAGGAGAGAACAGAAAGGAAAGGAAATAAAAGTGATATGAAAGGCTGGAAAAACAGCTACATCCAGATATTAACCGCTGCTGCTGTATTTGGACACCACACTGAGCTAATAGGAGTACTTGGTGAACTTGTGTTGGTGTGGAATAGGAGACAATTTCAGAAATGATCTAGATCTTCAGAAACATGGAAAATATTTTAGCGAAACATATTTTGTGTGCGTGCAAATCTGCCAATAGCTTGAAGATGTATTCTGCAGGAGACAAGCAGGAGAAGGTATGGTTTGCTGTGGGATTTTCAGCCAAACTCCCTCACTCTTGGAGTTTGAGATCCCTTTTTTCTCCAAGATGCCTTTCCCCGGCTGTCAGAGGAGCAGGAGCAGACAGACCCATCCCCTGCCGATCAGATGTGGCCGCCTGGCAGCTGCAGAAACCACACAGATAGTGCTGCCTCGGAGGGTTTTGTTCCTCCGTAGCATGCTGGAGCAGGAGGAGCAGCCCCAAAGCTGGTGCGAAGGCGGCCGATGGAGGCGAGGGGCTCTGCTGGCTGCTCGCCCTGGGATCTGGCCAGGGCGAGGAGAAAGCAGATACAGGGCAATCTTCACTCTGTCTGGGGCTGCTCCCATCTCTAACACTCAGGAGGAGAAAATCCTGACAGTTATTTAAAACAAGGAGCTTCCCCTCCCTTTTGGGTCTCTGGATGTTCCTGGGGATTGCGTTCTTCCAGGAGCGTCATTTGTTTTGGAGCGCAGCATCACGGCCAGACAGCCTCGACTTTAATTTCTGGGAACATCTTTATAGGCTGTTTTCACAGCTACATAACAACGTTATTTTATCTATCCATCTCTCACACCATTTCCCGATATACAGAATTATCAAGGCTACCCATCAGTCACTCCTGTGTTTTCTAGTCCTCAGTGCCTTTACCAGTTTTAGGACATCTTTCTGGCATTACAGCTACACTGATCTCGGTGTTATTATTTTTTCTTAAATTACTTAAAATCTTAAAAAAAAAAAGTCTGTTGATGTGCAAGGCTAGCTGAAGAGAAGCAAAAGATTAAGCTGCAGTTATATCATTACTAACTTCCTGAATGTTCAAGTGAGGAAAGGCTGTTAACTAATTTTTTTTTTTTTTTTTTCCATGGAAGGGCAGGACATCTGCTTTTTTAATTGTGAGCTAATGAGCTGGGGCTGCGCACCACCTGATGTTGTCCTCTGCAGCCTTTCAGGCATCCATGCCGCCCAGCTGCTTTCTTCCTGGGCTTGTACCAGGGTTTCTCCAGTTTTCAGAGACTCCCCGGTGTGTTTGCACACCTTTCGTGCTGGATGGTCTGGGGTATGATGCGGTTAGGTGGGAGATAGATAGGAAGAGAGAATATTCCTTGGTGCAAGGCTGAAGAGATTGGGAAGGTGATTCCTACCCCTCCTGAGCTTCTCCTCCTCCCAGGGGCCTCGCTCAGCTGTACTCAGTCACGGGAAAGTGGCTCCCTCTTTTTGGGAAGGGTTACTGATGCTTTCCACCTGCTGCTGGTTGGATTTGGGGTTGGTGCAGGCAGCAGAGGAGGATTAGGGCAGCCTGGAGGTGCTTTGCTACTGGGTGAGGCTGCCTTGGTTTCCCCCATGCTCAGGGCTGGGGGCTTCCTTCCCTGCAGCACGAGCACGGTGATGTGCTTCTTGGTGCAATTTTGTGCTGTAACAGCATTCTGTGGGGTCATCTAATATCGGTGTTGATGATGTGCTGTTCCCCCTGGTAAAATCTACAAGAAATGAGTTTGTTTATTCTTGACAAATATATATAGAGATTTTTTCTTTCAAAATTTTTACTTATTTAGTGTTGTGTTTGCTTTTTTTTTTTTTTTTTCAGTGTTAGTTACAACATCCAGAAGCAACAGGAGATTTTTTTTTTTCTCCTAGTGTGCTTTTCAGATGATGCTGGAGATTAGCTTGGGTGTGGGGTGAGCTGCTCTGTTCCCAGCAGGCTCCTCACCCATAGCTGAGGTGCTATGGGGATAGGTGCTGGATGCCACCTCTTGTTCTACTTTCTGCCATAACCTTGAGAGCTGGTGCCTCTGTTGTTTCCTCTTTCAGTCCTGTGGTTCTGCTGCGTTTTGTATGCTTCCCTCGAGGCATAAAAATGCTATAACAAGAAAAAAAATCACTTGTGGCTGTAGGTTTAGGTTGGTGTCAGTCAGCAAGTGGAAGCCAGTCTGTGTTTTGGGCTTCTCGGTGCCTAAGAAAGCCTTGAGGGTGCTCAGAGAATGGGTATCTCTTGAGAGCTGGTGGCTCCTCATATTGTGCTTGCAGAGCCCATGGTGGAGGACATGGTAGAGCAGCCCAATCTCACCCTGTTGAGAACCTGCAGGTCCCCATGGAGCTCAGTAGATGTAGGCTGTAACTGTTGGTCCTGATAACTTGAAGATGACTTTTTCCATGTGGAGAGGGACTGGCACCTCTGATCTCACAGGTGAGAGAGCAGAAAGCATGCTGAAACCCGCAGAGCTGTGCTTTGGGGCAGTGCCTACCTGCATATGGGGACCTGCAGCTGCTCCTGCTCCAAGCAGCAGGAGATGGCAGGGGCTGGTGTCACTGTGTCTGTGGGCTGTGCTGGAGCTCAGCACATGGTGTCCATTCGCTGGGCTGATGAAAATCATGGGAACGAACCCCCAGCCAGTGTGGGGCATCACTTGTGCACTGCAGTTGTGGCTCTGTTTGTCTAACGTTAACACGTGTAGCACAAATGAGTTCCTATACCCTCTGCTGTTTCATTAATGTCACTTGTTTATAAGTGCTTTACATTAACAGCTATTTGATGGTGTCCATCAGCTTTTCCTAGGGTAATGTTATATAATAAAGCGAACGCTAGCCAAAAGCAATAGTAATACGATAAACAAAAAATCCAAATTCTGGGTGAGAAATGTAATGGAGCGAGGGCTGAATTCTGGTGGGAGTTTGGTTTAATCTAAAGGTTAAAAAATGTTATAATTTGGGTTTAAGTAAATTGGCTCTCTAGTCCCAGAGGTCTCGCTCTTGTACTTCTCGTGCCTCCAAAGCTTCCACTAATGCCGATGGGAGTCCTGGGCGCACAAGAAATGCGGGTTCAGGTACTAAAGTTACAGATTGGCTTGGACCAAAACCCCTAATCCAAATACCTCCAGCTTTTGAAAGCATTTGCCAATTGGATTTGAATCTGGACACAAACATTGTGGCTTGAGCTCATCTGAGCTCACTTACATCTGTGTAAATCTGTAGTATGGCCCCGATCCAGCAAAGCACGTAAATATGTGCTTAATTTGACTTCAAGGGGGCTATTGTGCGCTTAAAGCTAAGCATGTGTTTAAGTGCTTTGCTGGACTGAAGTCCAAATACATTGGAGTCAATGAAATGACACCAAATAGTGCAGCGTAAGTGAGATTTGAAATGAACCAAAATGTTTGTGTTTCTACCTGGAAATGAACACGCTGTTCATATCCTACATATCCTGCATCCACTTTGTGTTTTCATCCATCTGCACATAATGTATTCTTTACGGTAACCTGTCCCTTCAATACAGTAAAGAAGAAATATACTTTGAATTTTCCTGCTCTATTACTCATATTTCATGAAACATGTTCTTATGCCAAGTGTCTGTTTATATATATTTATACATGTTGTTTCTTTATTGGTATTGGCAAGATACAAAAAGAAAAGAAATATTTTACTGTTAAAAACTTGTAAACAGTTTTATCCCTCATTTAAAACATTTTTAAAGAGTTTACCTGCCCGTGGTCAAATCACTTTAACTTATTTTCAGTTTTGCTAGTCTGACAACGTGAAAAATTTTTTGTTAAATGCATAGGTTTGTTTTTGGTTGCAAACGCTTTGTAAACAAGTGTGACGTGCAAGTGATGTATGCCTTTACACTTAACTATTAAATGCCACTTTTGTACTTGAAATCCCACGTTTAGTGATCGCCACACTACATAAAGCTGTCAATGAATATTTTCATGTGAATATGTTAACACAGGTTAAAAGATCGCATTTTGCTTTTTCGACTGCTGCAGCTTCTTGCAAAGAGAACTCAGAGTTAATTGAGCCCAGCCCTGGAAAGGTGGCATGGGCATCAGCTGCAATGGGGAGGTAAAACAAGTAACACAAAAAAACCCAAACACAACAAGAAATAGCACTTGTGCCTGTGTGTGATGACCACAATGCCGACATAAAGAGCTGCATGTTGTGAATGTCTGTAGCTTATTAATGAGGTAATAGACGCAAAATTAGGTATCAGCGGGGTTTGGCTCTGAATAAAACAGGGATCTTTTATCTCGGAGTGGTCTATTGAAGACTTGTGGGCTGTGATGTGGTTGCTGAGGTTGTAGGAGCTGACTGGTGCCATCTGAACTTGCCGGTGTTTCCCACTTTGGGCAACCAGATGTGGGCTCAGTTGCAGAAGGCAGCTGGCTGGAAACGGGGGAAAATGTTTGCATAGCAATTGATGAGGAAAGATGCTTTCGTATGTTTATTTTTGAATGTAAAGGATATTTTGTGCTTTGGCTCTGTGTCTGGAGGTAGGTGGTGTGTTTTTTTTTTGTTTTTTTTTTTCCACTGCCAGCATTGAGTGAGTGTGTAGAGGCTGGAGAGTTACTGATGCCTTGCAGAGAGCAATCTGCCCAGCCTGTCTGCAGCCCTGAAGCCACAGCAAAGTGACAAAGGTCCTGTTAACTCTAACGATGCAGAATTGACCCTAGATGGGTAAGGTTTTCCTTCAAGAAAAATCATTACAGGCTTAAGTTGCACCATAAATGCGTTCAGAGTTGAAGTGATTCTGGTACACATACAGCCAAACCCTGAATTCCTTCTCCAGTAGTGCCAGGGTGAGGATTGATTTCTACCCCTGCTCCATCCCAAATGACTCCACTGGCAAGGATGGTATCACTCCTGATTCCCTGTGCATGTGCCTGTTGCCCTCCAGTTCCCCTTGCCCAGGAGGGACAGAGCTGTCCCACAGCAGTAGCACAATGAGGGGGTTTCATCCCTGTGCCAGAGACAGCTTTGTCCCTTCAGCCTTGTCCCACTGAGGCAGGCATGATGCATTCCCACCCTGGGACCTGCTGCAGCACCCTTGGCTTGGGAGATGCCCTATAATTCTCCATGGCTTTTGTTACCTGCTGTGGCACGTGACTGATGGCTTCAGGTAAAGAATGGGTGTTGGAGGAGTGGGTAGTTCACAAAAACATCCTTCAGTGCTTTCTGCTCAGCCTCTGTGACTGGTGCTTTTGGCAGGCAGGCGCGACTTGCAGACCCTTGCCCCAAATGCAGGGACCTGTGGGTTTTGCAGCTGCTGGTGCCCACCTTGCTGTGACATTTTCAGTTTGTTCTTAGATCTTTGGGGTGTGGAGCTGCTCTGAGAGCAGCCTGGTATGAGCACATTAGCAGCGTGAGCCTGCTATAAAATATCGCTGCATCCAGCTGCCCCGTCAGTAGGTCAGGCCATTTGTCCCACCCAGACAGGGTGTCTAGCAATTCTGGCAGTGTCCCTCGCTTTGGCATGGGAAAACTTGTTTTGTTTGGCGCTGGGGAAATAATATGCATAAATAGTAATGCTTGAGCCTAAACGCTCCTGTTGTCTTTAGGCGGAGTTATTTTATGACAGGTATTTCTTTTTTCCTGAAGGACTTGAATCTCAGCCTGTAGAATAGCTGCTGTTGAGTGGAAGCATTCCTGCTATTTTCCCTCAATTCAGAGGAAGCAATGCACTTGTTGTGTTACCTTGGTGAATCGAAAGTGGTTTTCACTTCCCTTAATTAAGCCTCCTTTGGCGATGGCCCCTCCAAGGTGGAGAGCGGAGCGTGCTCAGGAGCACCGCCGCTGATTTGAATTCCTAAATTCCTCTCCTTGCGAACTTCAAAGGCGAGTATATTGCTCTAAGAGGCACCAATTATGTAAACCCTGGGCTATTCAGAATGTTCCATAATTATTTATTTTCAACGACAGAGGTTTTAACCCAAACTAGACAGAAAACTGGCATTTCTCCAGTTATTAGCTTCTATTGAAAAAGGTACCAAACAATGGGCAGGGTAACAGGGTAGATTAGTGTCCCTTCATCTTCCTGACCTGGCCATGTGTCAGAGCTGACCAAAATTACTTTGATTTGATGGCTATTAAAGGTCATGAGCAGAATGGGATCAGATGTCTTGGCCGAGGCTGAAGTGCACAACATTATATATTGATAGTAATTAAGTTGTTTCATTTAATAAGCACCATCGGATTTAAAGGCATTGTTACAGTAGCAGGGCAGGAGGAAGAAGGAGGCAGCCTGGATGGAGGCTGAGGGAGAGAGAAAGGGCTCTGGAATGAGTGAAATATGTCCCTGGAGTAATTTTTTATTTTATAAACTGAATGCAAACCTGATGGAGAACTATGGAAATGAGCAGTCATGCTGGATACATACACGCACTCTCTCAATATTCCTATACTGTGGGTAATGAAAAGTGCCTTCAGGGATAGGGTGGCCTTACCATTCATCAGTGCCATAGCCTTAAGTGGGTAATAACTAAGAGCTCCCATATCTAGTGTGTATATAAATTCTAGCTCCTCAGTATATTTGCTGCAGACCGTATTTAATTTATACAATTCCTTAGCTTTAAAGCTGTCAATTGATAACATTCAATCTGTGAGTCTGGCTGATAAAAGGGAAGGGAAGAAGTGCTCTCTGGTGGCTGCAGCAGGAGAAGCTGCAGGGGCCAAAGATTGCGTGGGGAGCGGGGTGGTGCTCGTGGATTGAGCCATTCCCTCTGCTTTCCTCTTCATCCCCTGGGGACACGAGCTGGTCCCTCTGCTGGGCAGGTACTGCACCTGTGTGTAGGCAGCAGTCTGGTTTGAGGATGAAGGTATCTCTCTGGCCTCCAAAGGTGGTGGGAATGCGCCTCTGACCCTTGTGAGACTGGGAAGTGCCAGGAGAGCTTCAGGTGGTTCCCCACATCCATGTCCAGGGATGTGTGAAAATGACTGCTCTACATGGGAGGGTTGGTGGTGGAGCGTCTGGCCCTTGGAAGGAGCAAGGTAGGAAGGAAGCTTCCAGTGCAGTGAGATAAAGGGAGGCTGGTAAGTGAGGGCTTTGTGAAAATTAGCTGTCCTGGGGCTGCACAGTGGATGTTGAACTTGGTCAGTGTCTGCAAATGCAGGAGCTGACGCAGCCTTCAGTCAGAGCAGCAACGAGGACAAGTCTCGGTGACCGAATGACCTGTAGGTGCTGAAGGTTTTGGCCAAGGCACTGAGCACAGATGTGGATGAGGGATGTCATGGGGCAGCTGCTGGCCAAGGCAGGGCTTCTGAAGAGCCGTACTCACTTCTACCTGGTGTAAGGCTGTACATTGTGCTGATGGAGAGCCTTGGAGGTTGACCTGACTTTCAGGGTAATTTCCTCCTGTGTATGGCAGTCTTAGAAAAGTAGTGTTTTGCTTGTGGCAGCTCTTTAGTTTTCTAAAGAAATGTAATTGATTGATTGGAAGGGACCAATAATGAGAATGGGCTGGGTGCAGAGCTTGTTGCTCTTGTGGAAGAGTCCTGCAGTGGGATGTTGGTGGGGGTCTGTGTGCCTGCTGCTGTTCAGGAAGGGAAATCCCACCTGCCCTGATGGTCAGGGCCAGCCAATTCCTGATGTGTCCTTTGAGGACCAGCTCTGCCACCTGCCTTCCAGGATTCCCCAGAAAGTCTGGACAGTGCTCTGAGACACAGGCTGAAAAAACTATCTTTAATTCTGAGCTGTTGTGTTAAAAGCCACCCCCTGCTCAAGCAGTGATGCTGTGGTTAGGTCAGAAGGAAGTGGGACAACCCCCAGCAGCACCTGCAGGAGCAGGATGAGTGTGATTAGTGTTACTGAAATAACCGGGCAGAGCAGCCTGAGCTCAGGCATGGCACTAGGTATCCGAAGCCTTGGTGCTGACCGCAGCTGCTCACGTGGGGCTGTTTGCGTGAGCTGGGAGGTGCCGGATGCGGCCGGCAGCAGTGTGGGGAGAGCAGGAAGCCCGGCGTGGGGCAGGCACTCAGGAAGGGGCCGTCGGGAGCAGCGGGCACGGCCGCGTTCCTGGAAAGCTGAGCAAGGCCATGTGCTTGGCCTGCAGGGTGGGAGCAGGAGTGCTGCTGGGTTTGCTTTGGGCTCAGGTTCAGGAATCAAGTTTTTTCTTGGCTTAGCTATGCCCCAGCAGTCCTTCTTGTTAAGGACATGTTTCTTGGAGATGTTTTCTCCTGTATCCCCCACTTGCTTCTTCTCCAAACTTTTAATGCTCCCTCCATCTGTGACACAAACTCTTTGAGCAGTCCATTTTTCAGTCACCACCGAGCACCTTATCTGAGCGAAATAACTCCATTAGGGAAGGAGCCCAGCTCAATCAATAAGCAAGCATCAAGCAGAGAGAAATAAACTTGGAGAGGACATTGTAATTAACTGGGAGGGGGGTCGGCGTGGGGTGGGGGGACACACCAAAATGAATGATTTATCGGCTACTGAACATTTGGCAAAGAAATTTTCAGTTGGCTCCTGCTTTGCCCCAACTCTTTCAATGGGAGAAAGCTCTGTCAAAAAAAAAAAAAAAATAAAATAAAATGACCCAAGCAGCAGTAAGGAGCTTGCGAGCATCCAACAAGGGAAACAAAACAGGAAAGTTTGCCAAATAAGGGCTGCAACAGGTCTTGGAAGCTGGAGGGCTGTGATGGAAATAAACCTGTGGAAAGCTAAACAAAACACATAGCACCCCAGCACAAAAGAAGGAAGGAAGGTGATCACTGCAGCAGGCTCCTATACCCTTCTAAGAATAAGTCTTCCAGTATATGGGTCAGGAAGAAGCGTGGCTTCAGCCTGGATGCCTAGGGACAAACAAAGCGATTGTTGGGTGGTATGTTAATGTAGCAGGTGCAGTTTTATTTAAACAAGAGGTAGCTATTGTTTTCTGGAAGTGTGGTGATTTACAGGCTCATAGTTTATCCCGGAGGATCAGGGTGTTAAGTCATGTGCATGTATGTGTGTTTTACCCAGGGTGGCCGCTCTCTGCTCGGCCTCTCTGAGGCAGGAGGAGCTGAAAGGAAAGGGCCCTGTAAGCCCAGCGAGATCTAATTGCTGAGGTGCAATCAGTAAATTGCTCAACATGGGGACCTGGGTTTGGGGTGAAATGGAGATGTGGTCTCCAGCCCATGTTATGGGCTGGGAGAGTCCCAGCTGATCTCAGTAGGATTTGTACGTGGGGATCTAGGAAAGAACTTGGCATTATAAGCTGTGCTTGCCTGGCAAGCCCCACAGGAGAGATCAAGAATTAACAGATACCTTAATTCCTGACAACTACATCAACACAGTTCCTTCAGTGCTGAGCACAGAAGGAAGGCTGGTGAGAGCTGTATCTTGTCCTGCTCACCTCTGCAGTGGTGTTTTTGTTTTGGTTGTACCCCAAATCTCACTGTTTGTGCACAGGTATGGACACAGCCAAGCTTTTCTGTCCCTGCTGGTTATTTACATCTGTGTATTTTCATCTCCAGACTGGAGAGAGTGTTTTATTTTTTTTTCAGAACACTCAGGTTGTTCTTAGTGTGCTTGGAGTCCAAAAAAAAAATATTAAAAAAGCTATAGAGACTGGGTAAAATAGTTATTCCACCCTGAAAAGCCTGCTGCTGTGCTACTTTAACCAGAAGGGGGGTGGCTTTTCTCCAGCTGAGGAAAAGTAGGGGGCTGTCTGGGCTTGATTCTTCTAATTCAGTCTGCTGCAGAATGAGGACAACTTCACTGGGATATGTGCATTTCCACTTAAGTGTGAGCAGTGTAAAGAAACATTTGAAAGAAGCCCCAAATTGTGGTTAATCCACTTAAGAGCTGGCAGATCCTTCTTGCTGACTGCAGATTCTTACACTGTGGAGTGAAAATCACCTTTTCCCCACATGAGCCCTGGGACTGGGTGAGGGTGTTGGCGATGCTGCAGGTGATGCGCAGGGCTCCCTCCCTGCCCATTTCCTCACTAGGCTCGGGGATGAGATGGCTGCTAAACATTAAATGTTGCACTTTTACTTGCGGTGATTAATATTGCTCTGATATTTGCCTGATGGGAACTCCCACTGGCGGGCCAGGCAGCGCCCTGTTGTGCTGCTCATTGTCCAGTCCGGTGTAAATGACCGTCCCTTCCTCCGTGAGCTCACAGGCTAAAATTAATAACGGGTTTGAAATGAAGGGTGCTTTATGAGTAAGGGCTGTTTGTTGTTATCTTATTTTTTTCCATAGAAACAGAACATTTTATTACTTTCACTGAAGAAATCCACGTTATCAGTTTCCTTTCATGCAACAAAACGCGCTTCCATTCTTCTTTAATAAACATTAATTGCGTAAAGCTCGTTCTGTGCTTTTCATGTAGAAAACCCTGCAGAAACGCCAAGTATCCTTTTCTCTTTTTCCTCCTGAAGCTTCCAATTCCCTGAGTCCACCACGCCAAGATAACACCATCTCAGCAGGCCAGCACCGCGACAAATTTACAGCCTCAGAGCTTATATCTTTGCAGGCAATTGTCTTCAAACAGACAGTGCATTTCTGCGTGTCGGAGGCGTGGGGCTGGAGTTTCTTCTGAGAAACGGCCGAGTGTGTCACTGTTGAACCTCTGAGTGACAGCAAGTGCTTTTCAGCTTCTGTCGTGATTTTATTCTTTTTTCTTTTTTTTTTTTTTTTTTTGGAAGGGTTGGCAGTCTGAGCTATTCTCAAGGATTTGGAAAAGAGCCACAAACAGGAATTATTGAACAATTGCTCTGTGAAACTTAAGATAACAGTTTGTTCCACCACAGTGGAACTGCTTTGTGGGAGAAGGAAATTATCTTTTTAGCTCTTGATTAACATTATGTGAGAAAAATAAAATTAAAGGTTGATTATATCTGTTGTCAAATGGAATGCGTGTTCGTGCGAGGGGAAGGGGGCACATGTTGGGGTGACACGTATGGAGATGAATGCTCCTCAGATCTTAGGTTATTTGAAAAATTTAGATTTTTAATGTTTGGAAAATTCCTCTGCTGCTCTATTATTGTCAGGTTAACAGTTACTGTGTGCTCAGTGTGACTGTAAATACTAGATCATTAAAGAGTAGGTACATACCACTGTCTTGTCTATAGTAGTAGTTTGCTGGTTGAGAAGGATTTGTGTGCAAATTAAACTTTTTCTCTTATATCCCAAGTTTTGGTGGTTTTGACAGGTTCATAAACATTACTATAACAACTTGCATCTCCAGTTACTCTGTACAACAGCACACCTACCTCCTCATGTGCTTATCTTCAATAAGCATTAGTGATAAACACTATTATTGAGAGCACAAGTACATTTTTAACATACCGGCCCGATCCAGCTGCCCTTGAAGTCAATGGCAGACTTTCCCCCGCAGTCAGAGCAAGTGGGATCAGGCCTGGGGCTGAAGGCATTGGATGCAGGGACAATGTCCAGGGTATTGCTGGCAGAGGGCTGCACCTGCAGGGCTGATCCACCCTGTGACTGCAGGATTTTGGTTCAGCAAGCCCGATTTCAGGTGCATAGTGGTGCAGCCTCTTGTCCGTAAGCACATTCACGGGTGCCCTGACAAAGCTGTGCTCTGTGTGGTTTTGTTTTTAGCTTTCAGATAATTCCCCACTGGTGTTGGTAGGGGCTGTGCTTCCCTGCTGAGGGCATGGTGGCTGTGACAGGAGCCAGGCCCTCGCAGGAAGGTGGCTCACAGCCTGGCTTTAGCCAACCTGGGGCTTTTCAAGAAGCTGTGGCCTGCAGGGGCAGCCTGAGGCCTGGAGCTCTGCTCCACAGCCGCCTTCCTGCCCACCCCAGAGCCCTGGCGGTGGCTTTGACACCCTGCGACTCGGAGGGAAGCGCTGAGGATGCTGAGATCCAAACATGAACTTTCTGGGCAGGCCAAGCCTCGGCTGTGATCTCCGAGCTCGCTGCATGTGCTTATCTGTGCCTGCAACACATGCTGGGAGATCAAAATATGCCCCTTCTGAGGCAATAGGAAAGGGACAAGATGCTTCTTTAATCACGTCTGATAAATTCTCACTTGTAATGAGAGCCCTAATTAAGGGAAATTACCTATTGGAAAAGAGTTAAAAGGGGCCCCCATACTCCTTCCAGCAAACTTAAAGACAAAAGGAAGTTTCTAACAATGGGTCACTGGAGATGCATTTCCGCTGGGTTTTAAAAAACAAGGTACTGTCTAGCTGATGAGCGGTGAAGGCGAGCAATGCCGCTTTGATGAGCCTTCTCCTGCTTCCTGATATTGTGACCCTCTTAACAAACACTGCAGACTAAAATCAGCATGCCTTCGGTATGCTGTAAGTGCAGGCAGGCTATCTGAAGAGATGCCTCACTTGCAGGATATGGTTTAAATCCTGTTTTGAATAAGGTTTACATCCTTGTCACTGAAATAATATTTTTGTACCGTAAAAATCAATGCGAAGAGACAAGCAGACAGGTCCCCCAATATGTAAACAACCTATCTTTGATGTCACATCTTGCCAATTTTTTTTTGTCCCATGGGATGCCCAAGAGTTCAGCTGTTTCACTTTACTTTTACGCATCTCTTTTTGATGTCAATAGGTGTGCACACTTCTTGATTTTTGAAGTGCTGGCATAGGAGTCTCAAGATCTGGGGCCTCTGAAACTGGCTCTCTTGCATCCACTTGGGTGGCTTAGGAGGTTCTGGTTTTCTGGTCAGCTCTGCGACTGGAATAACAACAGGAGGGGTTCTCTGGATGTGGAGGGGAAAGAAAAGAGGCTCCAGGTCCAGGAGTTTTGGTCACTGATCATCTGGAATGAGCTTTCTGCGTATCGTGAGCTCCTCCTCGGTGGCACGTGCTGGAGGGGGCTGTGTGTGGTGCTCCAGGCATACTTCACATACTGATCTCTCCTCCGCCTGGGTTGGTCTCAGATCCCGGCATGTCCTACCCGCAGCAGCCAGTGTTGCTGAGAGGCAATGTATCTGCTTTCCTCCTCGTCCGCAAATTTGTTGTAAAGCAAAAGAAAGGCTGTCCGTGCAGTAAAAATACTGGGGTTTGCTTGCACATAGTGAGGGCACAGTGTTGGTGTCAGATTTTAGGTCAGGACCAGGTGATTAACAACAGCTGTCTGCAGCCCTCCCATCAGGTTTGCTGCAGAGCTCCAAATTGCATCTCCAAGCCTCAAATATTCAGTCAGCATCCAAAATGTTTGGCTTTCACCAGCTGATGAGGCAAAGAGCATCACTGATTGAAGCATAGCTTTGCTTTACATTAGGATGTATTTATTTACTTTTTATGAAACAAATCATCAGCAGTTTTCCCCATTATTATTATTATTATTATTTTTTTGCAAAACTACAGCTAGCGGTGGTTTGAATCTTATTTTTCTTTTTATGCTTAGGTGTTTGTAATTTTATTGCCCATGATATGAATGAGGTTCAGGCATGTCCAACCACTGCAGCAGGCTCCCCAACACCTCTGTGGTGTTGCTGTTGGCTCTTGTAGAGAATGAGGAACCTGAGGCGCACACAGAAATGCAACCACTTTCCTGGGGAGCTGCAGCAGGGATGGGAGTGTGGTTTGGTGGGTTGTTGTCCTACCCCTAAGCTTCTCTTGGCCCTCTGGAGTAAAATGCATGTGATGGTTTGGGGCTGTGGCAGGGGGACAGGGCACTAGCACCACTGGGAGCTTTGGAGGGATGCTGGCCTTTCTCATTAATAGGCCGCTTGAGGATTTCCCAGGTATCCCTATAAAACGAATGGACTGTGCTCACAAATATGAGAACAGACCACAGGTCTCTGCCACCCAGTGGCAGGGTGACCAGAGCAGGGCTGGAGCTTTGAGAACAGGTAGCTCAGGTGCCTGCTGCCTCCTGAAATCCTCCAGCTGTTGCATGCCTCCTTGCTGTTGGGGGCCAAATTCCCCTGGATTTTTAGGTGTTGGTGACATAAACTGCAAAAATACCAGGCCCTTATCTTTAGAGGAATGCCCCCCAAACCTTTGCCTTCCTGGAGCTGCTGCCTGCGCAGGGAGGAGCCCAGCGCATGCGGGAGGTGGATGCGTGCGTGAGCAATGTGCATTCAGATGGACTTCTGGTGTAATTTGAAAATTGGTTTGTTTTGTACCGGCCTCAGTTGCAAACAGGAATGATTAACCAAAACAGGAGCGCGCGCGTTACTCACCTTTAATTATGTTTGCAATACATCACGGTGATACAGGGGAGCAGAAAGCCTTGCTGTTTTCCAGCACGCCTGCCCTGTAGCATATGGTCCTAGGGAAGCGGTTTTGATGCAGAGCCCCCAGCAGCATATGGCGACAAAACCGCCCCCGAAGGCAAATTGGAAGTAGCGGCCGGGCCCGGGCCCCGGAGGAGCCCACGTCTCTGCCAGCCGGCAGGAGCGGGGCTGAGCGTGTCACCGTCACACTCATCACGGCGGTTTTATATTTGGTTTGGGACGCTGGTGCATGAGGTTCGGGATGTAAAAGTCAGAAGAGATATGGTTCCTGTAATGTCTGCAGAGATCCTTGTGTCGATAAGGTCAGCAGCAAGTTAATAGATTTTTATCTTCTCATCACATGAACTTAATATAGTGCAACTGTTGGAGGGGAGGGGGGAGACCTCCCTGCTGCTATTTCCTGATGTGTTGCAGGGGGGTTGAAAAGGCAGGGTGTGCCTGCAAAGCCCCGTTTTGCTTAATGTGAAAATCAATAGTTCAAAAATAATAACAAAATTCTCAGATACGAACCGAAGGCTAACGCTGCGCGGTAACTGCAGTTAAAAGTAATTACAGCAAGGGAAGAGGAACAGGCTTCTCCATGGTGGCGATGGAGCAGTCGAGGAGGGGGACGTGATTTCCCATCCAGTGCTCCCCACAGCATTGGTCTGCGTTTGCTCGTGCCATTGAAGGACTGTGGAGTAATGCGGGAGCGGGGTGATGGGCTTGGTGCTGCAGAAATAGCCACGAGGGATGCTCTGCGCTGCTCCTAAATCAATGCATGTAGGGGAACCAAGGCCCCAGCCGAGCTCTGGTGTGCCTACAAAAGCCCCGAGTGAGGGGGTGACAGCCCTGATGGATGCAAGGGCTGCTGCCAAGCCTGGAGCAAGGAGGGGGACAAGGAGATGGGGACAGAAAGACGCTCCACAGCCGTAAATATATCTTGCCACGAAAATTTGGTGTCGCTTGTGTTGCAGCCACCATCCGAGCTGATGGGTGGAGGAGAGGGTCTGTGGTGGTCGGGGAGGGGCTGCTCCCATGCCGGAGACCTGGGGCTGAAATACGGCATCGCTGTCAGGGGCGAAATCCATGGAGGGACACCGCCGGGTCACGCTGACTAGTAGGGCTCAGCGATCAAACGTGTCACACCTGTCTTGGCCACGGGTGCAGGTGTTCTAGGTCAGCTCTCGCTGTGGTTATCAATCGCTGACAGTTGACAGTTTAATTTTACACCACAAGTACCTCATTACTTGTGTAGGCACTTGAAGAACATGTGGGCACTGGGTTGGATCAGTGATCAATGACAAAGGTTGCGCAGGGTGCAAGTGGTAGCAGTAAAAGTGAAGGTCTCCGTGCATGAGTTGGCAGTGGTGGGGATACATGACAAGGGGAGTTTAGCTGACAAACAGTCTGTCAGGGCTGGAAGAATGGAGGCTCGCCGGAGAGCTGGCGCTCCATTATAAAATACAGCTCGCTGTTTAGAAAAAAAAAAAAAAAAAGGTGGGGGGGGAAGGTGGGGGGACCGGCTTTGAAAAAGTGTTTAAACAAATTTAATGCATGTGGGGGGCTGTAAATTTTTATTCTACAAGCATTTATTCCGTGACACAGGAGCATCCAGGTGTTCAGGAATTTTGCACGCCAGCAAAGCAGAGATGCTGTTTGATACGGATGTACGCGAGTGCTGCTGTGGGTCCGGTCCCTTGTTGGGCACGGACGAGGGGTGCCCGATGTGCACCCGGATCCTTCCACACAAGATCTCCTCTCCCCGTGTATCGATAGGATGGCTCGCAGTGAAATCTGCTGTGACAGATTTCCTCCGCTGCAGTAGGGGAAATTTGTTATTTCAACACACTTTGAAGCGGTGCTTTAATCAATACCATCCAACTTTCTGTTGTGTTGCTTGTTTTCCTCTGTGGAGTTTCTGACATTCTTTTGCATGTCAAATCTAGCAGGCGGATTATGTCACTGGGGCGATGACTGAAGAAAGAGACATATGGCATTGGTTTGGTACAGCCGTGTATCTTGCATTAGGATGTAAATCTTGTTTGCTTGAGAAACCGCCTTGAAAGATACTTTGCTCGAGGTATAACGTAGCCGTGTTATTGAGTGCACCTTATAATAATTGATATGGCGGGAACAATATTAATGAAAATAATGTGAATTTCACCCAAACTGTAGTAAATAAGGAAAAGACTAATAGTCTTTGCCCTTTGCTGAATTGAACACATCTTAAAAAAAGACGCTTGATTATTTCTCGCACGCTGATTAGGTGTAGGCTAACTTTGATCACATCACCTACGGTTCCCACCGAAAGGACACGTGCGGCGCGAGTCGCGTTCTTCTGGAATTGTTAAAATGATTGAATAAGCAGCTCGGAAAGCACACAGCTTTAAAAAATGAGATGCACACTCTCTGTTGGTGCACTGTATTGATTTAATAATGCTGGAAAGCCCTCGTGGGGCTGGGTGTGCCAGCAGAGAGGTCCCACTCCCACCGCTTGCCCTGTGGTGCTGGTGGCAGAGCACCACCACCTTTGCTCCTGGTTTAGCCCCCAAGGAATGATCCGTCCTTGTCAAACATCAGTGGGAACAATGGACATTGTGATAGAGATGGAGAAAATCCTTCCTGTGAATGGTAGTGAGGGACCTGAGTCACCATGCTGGGTTCAGGTTCCTCTGGGCTCTTCATTGCCTTCTGAAGCCAATCCAGGCTTCCCCAGAATTTGGGATTATTATGCTTTTTTTTTTTTTTTTTCTTATTCACTGTTCTCTAATATTTATTTTAACAAAACTCTAGGCTGTAGTAAGGAGAAGTGAACTGGAGCTTGGGTTGCTATTATGGTTAAAGGAGAGAAAAGGGACTCAAAGGAGCGGAGAGGAGCAGACCCTCCACAGGGAGGGGTGAGCAGGTAGTGAAGGAAGAGGCAAGGCATGGAAAAGTAACTAAATTTAGTAGTAATAATAAGGTTTATTCTTACAGAACTCTGGGAGACCCATAGGCTGTGTGGGTCCACCTGTCCAGAGAAAAAAATGGGGGAGCCTCCGGTGCAGTTGCTATGGTATAAGTGAAGGGCAATTTTTGCCAGCAGCGTGCAACAGAAAATATTTGGCATAAGGCACTACGTGGTGTAGTGAGCTGCAGTTCTTGCATCTGGCTTCACTGAGGTTTCACAGTTGGTGGAGGGGCAGGGAAAAATGTGTGTATTTAAGGAATTACTGGGCCAAATGTTTCCCTTAGTGACACCGGTGCAAATCCAGGGCAATCCCACTGAAGCCGGAGGCTGCCCCGGCTTTCCGCTGGGTGCAGCCACTTGGGTTTGGCCAGCGGAGGTCGCCTGTGGAGGTCACCTTGCTGCAGCTGGTGTTGTGCCACTAGAGGTAACTGAGAGAATTTGGCTCAGGATCTGCTGAGGCGACAGCGTGGTCACTTCTCCAAGTGTTACATTAAATATAAGGGATTTTCTTTTCATGTTTGTAATTCAGAGCTAAGAAGTGACTGGTCTTTTCTAACTATGTCAAAATCTTGCCTGTTTTTTTTTGTCCTTTCTTTTTCTCTCCTTTTCCCCAAGCCACTCATTTCATCCAAACAGGCCAAAAAGTTGGAGAAGGAAAAACCAACCAACCAAAAAACAAACCAAAAACCCACACCTGGCATTTGGGAACTTCCCGGATTTTACAGAAAACACAGCCAACCTGATTTAAAGGATGGTGGTGGTGATGGGATGACCCTTCAGCAGGAATTCTCCAACCCCTTGGGTTTAACAAGCCCAAATCCTTCACTCCAGCAAGCAGGTTTAGCTTTGGCCATTAAGGAGTGATGCTGTTTTACACCAGTTGAGAAACTAGCTTGTTGTTTTCCAATCCCACTTAGCACATGGCAGCGGCAGGGACTGCACGAGGCCCGTTGAGCTTCCCTTGGCAAAGGTGCACTAGGAATCACTTGGATTATTTAAAAGCAGTTTTTTACCCCCCTTTTTTTTTTTTTTCAGGGAAAAAATTTCGGATGAGTGGGCAGCACAGAAAGGGAGCTGGGATGGCAGGCTGCGGGGTGCCAAGGTTTGAGGCCAGGAGGTGCAAGCCCTACCTGGTTTGAGAGATGGGGATGTTGTGCTGGGATTGGTGGGAAACGACTAGTGTGCAGGGGGCAGATGGCAAGCACCTCGAATAGTAGCATGAGGCTGGATTTATCTCCAAAGGCACGGAGACACCCTGCCTTTCACCAAATAGTGCCGGAAGGCCAGTCAGACTGGGGACATGGGATGAGTGCAGAGGTGACATCTCAGCTTTGCACTGGGTCGATGCAACGGGACCCTCTGCACCCTCTTTGCTGGCACATTAACGCTGCTAGAATTTGAGCAGATGGCAGAAGGAGCATTTAAAGGTGCCTTTCATTGTCCTCAGTACATAAAGGAGGCCCAATCCCCCTGGGGAGCAGGACCCAGGGGTGTGCTGTGAGCGCCCAGCGCTGTGCGCGCTGCCCGTGTTTGGTGGGCTTTAATTTGGCATTACATACGCGGTGCTTGTCTGCAGCTCACATGATTCAAAGTTCTCCATGGGGTCTAATGTACAAGGCTTGCCCTGTTTTCATTAGGTTTCCCGAGCTCTCCTCTGCTCTCCCCAGTGTCGCAGCACAAAGACACTTTTGTCAGCCGATGTTGGACTCTCCTCAAAATCCAAGCACTTTCAGGAAAGGACTTGGAAGTCTATCTTCTCAGTTTCCATATCCCTTTGCCCTCTGCTCTGGCATTTGGTTTGATTGGTTGTAGAGTCCCCCATTTTTTTTCCTGCTTCTTTTTGCAAAGCTGATCTGTCTGCTCCAGAGGCTATCTTGAAGGGGGGAAAAAAAAGTGTGTGTATAAATATAGAAAATCATGCAATGTATATCTCTGAATTATTGCACATTTTAAAGCATTAACTCCTTCAGTCCTCAGCTGGTTTAAGTGCTAGGACCAAAATCACGATAGGAATGTTAAAGGATTATTATTATATTTTATGTTCATTGCCACAAGTTTAGTAAGAAACTTAATCCCCCCTCTTCTGTGCTCCCTCTCTCTGCCTCTCGAGAGAAAGAAAGAGGAGGGGGGGATAAAAAAAAAAAAAAAGCTGGCACCAAACTTCCATTTGACTTGGCAACTTTTTCCCTAATGTGATTTGATATGCTTTACTAGAGAGGGTAACGTGCTAATGTTTCAGAAGAGGCCGATTTTCTATTAGTGAAAGTATGGTATATAAAAGATCAGGCATTGCTATTAAACTCTTCAGTCAATGGATTTATAGCCTATTCTAAGTGGTAATGATATAATGGAATGCGATCATTTAATATTAGAAAATATGTTTGGTTTGACGTTTCAGGGATTCCAGGAAATACTGTTATTTATATAGCTTCATCTGCGCAAAAATTAAAAACAGGGAAAAAATACGACAAACCCAGCCAGATATCTTGGATAACTTGATTTCAAGCTGCTTTCGTAACGCATTACATAAAGTCATCTGTTTGATATTTTGCTTTATCTGTTTCCTCAGAATACGCATCACGATTTGTGGAACCCCCAGTACTGACACCACAAAGAGCGGCTGCGTACTGTTTGATTTCACATGTTTTTAAGCTAGTTTGTAGGTTACTTTTTCGGGGCAGAGGTGGAAATAGCATTTCTGCCTATGGGATATAATTATATTACGATCGCTACAGAGGAGGACATAGTTCAGCCCCAATGTTTCAATTAATAATGTACTGTCAGCTCTGAGAGATGATAGGAAACTGCATTGGATCAAAAATTATCAGCATCAGCTGAGGCTGAGGCTCTCTTTGCTTTTCTTTTTTCTCATTTTTTTTTTTTTTTTTTTTTTAATGTGCCTGATCAACTCTCTGCAGTTTTTGGAGAATAATATTTTGCTTAAAAGTAAAATATTACATTCTTGCAAGGCTGATTAGGTTACTTTCAAGGGCAGGAATTGGTTCCTTGCCTTATGTGAGCAGATGTTAAGCTCCTTCCATTATATTTTAACATCTTACATCTTGCATATACCTTTTAATTGTTAATGTGGTCGGGCAATAAATTCAGTGTCTTAGGGGAACTAAGAATAATTTTTGAAATTTCATTCTCTCTAGCCAGTTGCTAGGAAATGAAGTGCTTTGGTTAATAATATATTTAAAATATTTGCCATGTCTCAGTTTAATATTTGTTCTGTATTTACATGAAATTCTCATCAAAAAGGAAAGCATAATTAAAATATATTTAGTTTTTGGTAGCATTTAGCACTGGCTTGAAACATACTCCTAAAAATTATAAAATCATTTTGCAGACGAATAGGAAAATATTATTTGAAATCTGACAAGGTTTATTTGAAATAATGCTTACTTTTAAAAATAACTCCTTTTAGATCTTAGAGTTCTACACTTCTTACTGAAAAATGGTTTCCCAGTAGCATACATATCCTATATCAATGTAACTAAATTTATATTGTTATAAATTTTTGAGGTTGGATTCTTGAGTTTTGAAATTAAATAACTACAGTTAACTGTATTAAGTGTAGACTTGAATTTGATCAAAAATAAGAAAAGCACTTATGACAACCTCTGTAAATGCTTAAATACTTTAGTTGTGTTTGTGAGCATTAAATTGTATTATAAGGAGCCAACACTGAGTATATAGGCTCCTGTGGGACAGCTTTGACTTTTGGGAGATTAAAAAATTGTGCATTAATGAAATTCTGCAAGTTTTTTATTTAATAGATAGTGCTTTTCAGGGTATGCAAAATAATGAGGAGTGGAATGTTATATGCATCTTTACGCTCACACCGCATAATGTATATAATTACTTGGAGAAACTGCTTAACTTTAATGGGGCATTTCTTGATCATATAATAGGAAAACTAACAGCTTTAATTAAGATTTATGAAGCAGAGAGGTAATATATTCTGCTAAATTAGGTAACTATTGGTGGGTAGTGCATTTTTTAAGCAATTAAGGGCCCGATCCTGCAGCTCCTAGGCTGCAGAAGGAGTTGCCAACTGATGCACGCAGTCCCTCTGCCACGTGAGGAAGGGCTGCAGAGAAGGGTCCTGCTTCTGCTGCTGCTTTGCTGGCCCTGCGACATGGCAGAAAACAGCTATGTACCTGCCAGGCCTGTTACTGGCTTCAGGAATGATTTTGGGGTGTGTTTTTTCCCTTAATACTCTGTAAATGATAATTGTTAGATGGATGAAGGTAGCATCCTAGCTGGAGAGTGATAGGTGTCACTGGCTGGGGCACTTCCAGGCAGGTAATGCAGGTGAGGTTGTTTGGGATGACTAGGATAAGGAGCAAGTAGGATGGTGTTCCTCTCTGGAGAACAAAACTGGTCATCAAAAGAGAGATGCAGGGGTCCCTTGGGAAGGCTGCATTTTGTGGAGGGGTAGTGTGCATACTACAGGCAGTGTGGTGCAGCCACGTGCTAGAAACTGATTTAAACATGTACAGAAAATAGGGTGGGACAGAATCCTTTGTTATTTCCATGGTGCAGGCTTCTACTCCATTTTCTCCCAAGTTGCACCATGAATTTTGGATTTTTTTGGTGATACCACAGGTGAATAACATGCCTCAGCTTTGATCGTGGCCACTCGCTGTATTCCCTCTGCATGCAGGTTCATCATGTCTTCGTGGAGCTGGAGGAACAGAGTAGTACAGCCACACATAGAGCCTTGTTTCCAAAAATTGTTCTGTTTTTCATTTTAATTTGCAGTACGTGGATCAATCTTCTCTAAGCAGCTCCTTTCTGCCCGTCCACACCTGACCAGGAAAGCATTCCCCCAAGGTACAGGCACGTGACCCGTAGGGAGACCCTGTAAGTCCAGTATCAGCAAGATCTGAATTAATGAAGAAGAGCTTTATTATTGAAACTTGGACCAGACCCTTTAATAGACATCGTAGTGGCTTTGTAAAAAAAAAAAAATAAAAAAAATTAAAGGATTTTCTTTTCCCCCAACAGAATCTGCAGAATTTGGTAATTAGCTGCTATGTAGGTAGCATTTCTATTGGTACCTGGTACAGATTTTTACACTTTGCTTTAGAAAACTTCATTTTAATGGCCTTATTTTGCAAAATAGGGAAACAGAGATGGGGAGACTTGACGAAGACCATGGGTTGGTTGCTAGTTCTGTTGGGTTGTAAAAATTTTTTTTTTTTTTTTAACTTATGGAAGTGCCCTCAGAGCCCGTGCAAGCCAAGGCTGTGTTTAGAAGTTACTTGGCCTACAGCAAAAATAAGATTGTTTGGGTGTTTTTTTTGTGTGCTTGTAGTAGTTTCATGTTTAAACTAATGTGAAAAAGTCAATAGCTGAGAAGCAGTGCTTGAAAACATGGCTTGGAGCACAAAGCGCAGTATATCTTTAAAATACCTCATGATTTTTAGGTCCCTGCTCTCATAATCCAGTATTTTGGGATCCTGCACGTTGGCACTTGGCAAGGGTGCTCCTGGGGTGGGGGTTGGGGGCACCAGCCCCAGGCTCGTCCTGTGCTTTCCCCACTTGTGTGCAAAAGCACGCCACGTCTGAAAGCTCACATATCATCGAGGCAATATTTCTGGCGAGTTTGGCTTGGGAAACATGTGAGCACTACACAGGAGAGGAGGGCCGTGGGAAGTACATTTTTAAAAATACACCCAACCAGATAAATAGACTTCTTAAAACCAAAATAAACAGATAGAGAAAACTCACTTAGGCAAAGGGTGCATAAATTATCTTTACCCTGAGGATGCAGGACGTTATTCACCCTTTATGTTCAAAACCTCTACGTTTTCTAAGTCCGTATTTCACGTCCAATCACAAGAATGCCCTCTTTGACTTCGCCCGCGCCGGCAGTCGTGCCCTTTCCTGAGAAGGGCCCATTTGTCATGTGGGGAAAGAGGGTTTAATTAACTAGGGAAAATGTACCTAAGGTGGAAACTGTGAGCTCTGGAAAGGTTTCCAGAGAAAACGCATGAAAAACATGTATAGATGATCCTAAACTTTTTTTTTGCATGAAAGGACTTTTCTTGGTTCCCCATTTCACTCATCAAAATCCAAAGAGCGTCTTTTATGTAGGATTCCCATCTGTCTTACCCAGAACAAGGGTGGAATGTGCATGTATCCCACACAAAAAATACATTTTTCAAATTCATTTTTTCCCCTGTTTCCTCTTTCCCTCTGGGAACGCAGCAAATGTCTCTGTTGTGCACTCAGAAAGGAGTCAAGGTTTTTAGCAGGGAGGAGCTGAGAAAAAAGGCGGCTGGCAGGTCCCGTGCTGAAATTCCAAGTATTTCTTTAAAACAAACAAAATTGAAACAAACAAAAGGGAAGCTATCAAAGGAGAGCGTTGAAGTTACTGGAATGCTAGGGGAAGCCTTAAATTTCATGCCAGCAAAAAAAAAAAAAGTTGCACGAGTTTTATCAGCACTTTATTTACTGTTGCGCTCAACAACCTGACCGCTTACTATGGAAAAAGCAGCAATGGGCAGCGAATATATGTTGTCCCTGAGACGCAACTCACACAACAATGCATAATGGACCTGCCTGCAGCTTTTGCTGTGTTTTCACAGTGAAAAAACCCACTGGGGTTTCTTGTCAGCAAACCCATGGCTGCAATTTCGCCAAGGTGCCAGTCAGTGTCTTTGGGTCACGAGCAGCCCTATGGGGCGGCCTGCCCATACACAGGTATTGTTGTCAATGTGAGGCTTCACAGCCTTCATCCCTTAATTTGTACCAATTTGTTTAATTTCTCGAAGCCCTCGGTTGCTGTTTAGCTATGGTTTTGCCAGGCGAGCACAAGCAGCTGTTCTGACAGAGCAGTGCCGCTGGGTGCCGGGAGGCAGGCTGGTATTTGGCCAGGGCTTGAATTTCCCCGCTGTCATCTTGTTCCCCCTGACAAAATGCACCCAAAGCTGGTGACTTCACAGGTGCATTCGAGATGCTGTTTCGAAAGAGACATCTGGCAAAGCTGATTTTGCTTCTATTAAAGTTGGTGGCAAAACTCTCACAGATGGGCGAAAACAGGACTGGGCTCGCGTTGTCTTGCGCGTGGTCACAGCCCGGGCTTTTCTTCCAGAAGCATTTCCTAAGAAATCTGGACTTATCTTCTGAAGCTGTGAATTATTCTTCTCCAGGCTGAAATAAGATGCTGTCGGGACAAAGGGACAAGGGGCAGTGGAGTGACAGAAATGGCAGGTCCTCTCAGAGGGCTATGGAAATGTCGACACTCTTGCAGAAGGGATGAGAGAAGCCTTCTTTCTCTTTACATGAAAAGCATGGGGAGGAAAGGGAAAGGGCTGCTGCATTTCTATCATCTATAATCCTCCACTTAACCTATGAATTAGCCCTTGTGTGAGCAGAAAGGAAAGCTGGTGGCTAAACCATAAACCGCCCCCCAAAGTGGGTACAAGTCTTCCTTTTCCCATCCTGAACTCTACATATAATGGGCCTCTTGAATTAAGGAGATATTAAAAAGAATCCTGGCTGGCTAGCACCATTTTCTTCCTGGCTGCGTATATATTTATGTAATGTTCAATGTCCTAGGGCCAGCCTTTTCAGAGATGGTGTCAGGGCGTAAGGTGCAATTTTAACCTAGTAATTCAGTACCAGCTTGAAACTGCTGGCATGAACGTTGGAAGGAGTGGATCTCTAATTACCCATTTGTACCCAAACTGCAAATTAGGTCTAGCTACAGTGTGCACTGTGGTTCACAGGGAGCGCAAAAATATGTGCACAGTTACCTATAAGTGAGCCTGAGCCAGCAAAAACAGAGATGGGGTTTGTAGAGTAGAAAATCTCATAGAAAGCTGGACTCTTTGGCCGAGGACCATCTCTCTGCTGATACCGAATATTTTAAAGGAAAATAAGAGGCTTTGAAATAGGCAAGTATGAGAACTTCCTATAGGCTGCCACACAAGATGAGCTGCAGCTTGGCTGTATTGAGCTTTCTGTGTGCTGGGTATCCAGTCAAAGCCACAAAGCCAAAGGTGGGTGATAGCCAGAAGACCACAGCGAGTCCATCTGGCTGGGCTGTCCTGAGTCCTCTTCTTCTAGGGCTTGGCTGGGTCTGTGTGGGATGCAGCAGGGCAGGGACAAAGCTCCTTGGTCTGGCTAATGTGCCTTTAGTGAATCTTTGAATGAAAACAGCAAAAGGGGGGCTCTGTGGCTTCTGGTCTCTTGCTGCTGAGCTGCATGCAGGAGGATCTTGTGTGCTCCTTGGATGGCAGCTGCTTGGTGCTGGAAGCAAGGAGTTGGTGGAGGTGGGAGATTTGTTTGTTTATGCAGGAAAAAAGAAGATGAAACGGGACATGTGTCTCTTACAAGAGTAGCTGTTAGTCCATTTAAGAGGGTAGGCTTGTGTTGTGAGCAAACTTTCCACAAAGAAAGTGTCCTATCTCTGGGCAACACGGCCAACACAACATTGTGCCATCCTCACTGAGATTCGGCTTAGAAGAATATCACCTTTATCTGAGTCCAGGAATGCCTTTGTATTGAAGGAGCAGCATGTGTTTAACAGATAATAGCTCTGTGTTTGACTAGTGCCAGCCCACAATACCGCTGGCTGCACTAAGTGACGTGCCATTTTTTATTATGTAGAAGGAAATTTTGCAAATATGCCCAAGGGCGAGGCAACATCAATAAGCAGTGAATGAGCGCTCCATTACACACATTTCATTTCGTAACTTCTGTTGGGTCACAGGGGAGCTGCTAAACATAACAAAACAAAATCTCTCCTATACTGTCTATATTTAGTCCTACCAAGTTTTACGTTTGTCCTCGTGACGCAGAGCGGCGTGTCCAAACCTGGAGCCCAGTGTGTACTTGGGCCCTGGTCCTGCAAAAGTTTACACATCTAATGCTGCGTGTTTTGGGTGCAAGTGAGTTTTGGTATAATGAAACTGCTCATGGGTTGCAATGGGAAATGCCTGCAGCCTGCACGGGGATTTCTTCCACACATTCATAAGCCTCGCGCACGTACATGCACGCGCTCACGAGCACAATGTGTGTTTGTACTTGTGTGGTATATACATATCCCTGAACTGAACGAAAAATGTTGACCTTTGCCTTTCAATTGCCTATCCAAATGTGGATAAAATAGTGTCTTATATAAAATAACCTGATTGTGTGTTTCGACATCAAACAAAACTACTGGCGGTGGCTGGAAGTCCTGGCGACTGCAGCCCCTTCTCTTCCACATGGGCTCTTGCACCAGACTCTGTGAAAGGTTTTCCACCAGAGCACTGAAATGCGTGACTACACCTCCATCATATACTTATTTTCCATCTACTATATCTAGTGGAATGTTTTTTCAGGAAGGATTTAAATTAATTTGTGGAAAAATATATAGGTATTAGGGAAAGTTAGGAGCTGTATGGACCTGTTGTCATCAAACAGTGGTCAGGCTGGACTAAAAGCAGTCAGAATGTTTTATGGTGGAGGTTTTCATAACCATTGTAACAAGTTTTCCAAGTTTTGGCAATCAAAAATCACAAATCAGGTGCTTCAGAAGTATTAGAGTTGAAGCACATGGGCTTCTTTTGGGTTTTCTTCAAGGGTTTGAATTCCTGATGTAGCTTGGAAGGGGATTTCAGGTGATGTTCTGTCTTGTTCTTCTACTAATAATGAGAATTTAAGTAATTTTAACTCACTTATTCATGTGACTCCAAGAGCTGAGGCTTTAAAAAAACACACAGATAATCAGCACTGATGCTAAAATCAGAAAAGTTGGTGGCATGTCTACTTGTGCTGTGAATACAGTACAGTTCACGTGTTTCTAGTTGCTGTTGTCATTTGTGACACTTTATATATGCCAAGCTGACAACCTGGGTGGCTGGATTCATGGTGTGCCTGGCTGGTTAAAAAGAATTTAACCTTCTGATGGCAGAAGATGAGCCACTGTGACGTTCCTCCGAAATGGCCTTCTAAATGTGTGAGTTCTGTGGTGCAACAGGTATCACCCTGCTCTTGCAGCAGATTAAAAGAAACTGGTGAAAACAATGCTTTTTTTTTTTTTTTTTTGATTATTTAAAACTTTCAGCAGAAATGTGCACTCCTGCCTGCCTCCCCTTTACTTTACATAAAATTGTTATGCATTCTAAGTAGTAGCAGCCTGGGCCTCTTGACCTCACAAGAAGAGCTGTTACTATACATTTAACAAAAACAAGGTATTATGTATTAGCCTACACATTTTGCAATAGCTCCAGCAATTTAGTAACTACAGTCCAATTTAAACCGTGCCTGGAGGCAACAAAAATTGCACAAAATGGCAGCTAATTTATAGAAGGGAGAGAGGAAATATTTGGGGGTCTATTCCTTCAAGCCATCTGATTCGTATTATTGACTCATTTAGAAAACAGAAAGTGAGCAGAGACAAGTTTTTAAGGAGTTTGGTTTCACACAAATGACTCGCAATTGCAGCCCATTATTTTTATACCAAGACTTCATTAGTCATATCCCCGTCAAACCTGCGAGCAGTGTCAAATGTTTGCAGAAAGCACACCAGGACAGGTATGGAACTCATCAGCCCGTGGCAAAGGTCGCTCTCATTAAGGAGTCAAAATGAAAACTTTCAGTGTCTCCAACACATTGCCCAGACGCTCCTGCCCCCACTCCTGAAAGGCAGGGCCGAGCGAGCACCTCCTGCTCCCCAGACATTCAAATAAGATCAAGATGACAGGGCAAGAAAATGAATAGGATTCTTAACTGGCTGTACTTTATAATATGGTACTGATTGGAAACAACCAGAAAGTTGTTTGCCATGTCTATAGTACCATTTCCTGAGGTTAAACATAACATCTGAAACGAAGCAATTAAGTCCCCTTAATGCAAAAAAAAAAAAAAAAAAAAAAAAAAAAAAAAGAGGGGAGGTGCTGGGGGGAGGAAAGGGGACAACTGGGGTCTGTGTGGAGGGGAGGCTGAGCTGGTCCAACGGAGCTGGTGAGCAAAAGCGACGCCTGTGGGAGCCTCTTCCCACCTCGGTGGCTGCTGGGGGACAGCAGAGCTGTGGCACGGGGCTGGCTCTCCAGCTGTGCCACTACAGGCACAGTGTTTTGCAGGATGGAGATAAGAATAACACAAAGCCATTCACCGACCTCCAGTTACACAGGCTTAGCACACAGGGGTGAAGAGAAAATGTGTCAGTAGGCTCCCTAGTTTGTGGGAGGCTTGCAGCACAGCTCGATTTCATCCGTGGGCTGTCGCTAACCCAAGGGGAGGTTGTGCTGTCTTGCCCCCTGAAGTCAGGCTGAGCATCCTGGCAATGAAAAGGGATTCCCTTCTGCTGCTGCGCGCTGGGACAGAGCGAAGTCCTTGTGATGCAGAAAACATGCATGTCACAGAGGATTTGCTTGTTTAAAAATAGCGTCCGCAGGGCA
The DNA here is from genome assembly GCF_009819795.1 of Aythya fuligula. Taxonomy (NCBI): domain Eukaryota; kingdom Metazoa; phylum Chordata; class Aves; order Anseriformes; family Anatidae; genus Aythya; species Aythya fuligula. Next base: position 21,892,212 of record NC_045567.1, read on the forward strand.
TTGCATAAAATAGCAGAAATGCTTCTAGGAAGCTTTTTTTGTCTGCTCAGCCTCTGCCGACTGGGGTTTGCTGGCCGGGCTCCAGGTAGTGCCTGGGGCCTCCCGGGCTGGCCCTGACACCCTGTGGGTGCCCAGGTTTTTGGGTGCTGGGGGGTGGTGCCCTCTGTGGGTATGGGCACAGGCTCTGCTGGTGTAAACACTGCCTCATAAAGCTCTTCATGAGTGTGGGAGAGGTGGGGTTAAAGCTCAACATTAAGGATGAAAACATAAGGAGAAGCATATATATATTTTTTACATATATATATGTAATAAATTGTACCACTTTACACCAGCTGAGCTGCAGAGGGGAGTGCTGGTCTCTATCTTCACACATGGGCCAGGGGGATGGATGTAGGCATTATTATGGTTACTTTTATTAAACTGTTGAGGCTTCTGGTTGTGTTACACACAGGAGAATGTGCGTATGGACAGCTCAATATCTCTGCTTGGAAAGCTTGTTTTTTGGTCCTGTATATCAGCAGGAGCTATGGTGCGTTTATTCACACTTTGGTACATCTACCTCTGGTTGCCTTGTCTGTTCATGCCTACGTGTGTGTGCTGGTAAAGCTGTAGTGCCTGAAAGCCCTCCAGCCTGCCAGCTGGAGACAGATTTTGGAACAAAACACGAAAACTATCTGTGCTTTTGGGCAGTCTGTGCCCACGTGGCTCCTGGTATCCAACCTCACCCACCGGAGACGTGGCTGATGGCTCCTGGGAGGGGAAAAGGGAGATGGAGGCAGGTCTGGGGAGGGAGCAGAAAGTGCCCTGTGTTGTGTTGGGCTTCCAGTGGGCCGGTGGGTTCCTTCAGCTCCCTTCCCATGGGATGGGAGCCCCGTGGCTGCCCCATGGGTGCTGGGGGTGCCCTCACCTGCCAGCCCGCGGGTGGTGCGCTCAGCCGGCACGTCCTGCTGGCCGGCCCCTGATTGATGCCCTTGGCCGAGAACTTCCCTCCTGCCCGCGCAGGAAACAGGAGGGCTGGGGAGATAGCGCTCGCCTTTCTTTCTCAGTCCCTGCTTCCTAACTCTAATCACCTTCTGCTGTGGGAAAGAGATGAGATGCGGCCTAAAAAACAGATCATTGTCCGCCTCCTAGATTAATGCAGAGAAAGCAGTATTGTCTGCTGAATGGATAAACCTTCCTCCCGTCACTCAAAACCTAAATTCAACGCTACTTCATTTCTAAGAGGCTTATCTTCCTTGAATAGACCCTTGCAGCTCAAGTAAGAGGCGATGTAATGAAGCGTGTTTTTTTCTTAAGTGAGAAACCTGCTGCAAAGAAGGGGTGAAGCCTGTGCAGCTGTTCTAAAGGGCCTTTGCAGGCTCTCGAAATACTTGTCATTTATCTGGTCTTGCATGACAGCAAATGAGAGAAGATCAAGTTCAAAATCTGCCAGCGCGGCTCTCTCAGGGCTTCTTCATCTGTTAATTAAATAATGGTCGTTAGCGCACAATGCCCCGCGACGAGGGTGGGTACGGTGCGGGGATGGCGACGGGGGTCCGGGGGCTGTGGATAAGCAGATGGTCCCCAGGAATGTCCGTGGTCGCCCCCCAGGGATGCCTCGGTATGCGGCTGGGGGAGCCAGCGGCGAACAGGTGGCAGGAGGCAGATAAATAAATGCAGAGAAGCGTGCGGAAATCACGGCAGAATATACCCTTTTTGTGCGGGGTGGCAATTAATTCGGCCATTTTGCACAAAAGTCTTTTTTTTTTTTTTTTTTTTTTGAAATTCACACACATGCCACCGCTGCCACAAATAATGACCTGTTGGCTTTGCTTTCCAGGAGCTTACTGCCGGAAAGACAGAACTTACACTTTTTTAGGGTGTTTGGGGGGAAAGTTTGGGCTCTAAGCTAAGATCAGTGGCTAAACATCAGAGGGCCAAATCCTGAGGTGTTTGCTCAACTTCTGCTCAGTGAAAACTCATACTGGCCTCAGAGGGCAGCTTGGGGGGCTGCTAAGGTGGGATACAAGACTGGGATCTGAATAATTGCAGGCAAGATGGGAATTTGTCCTGTTGTGGGTATGAAAGTTTAGAACTCTTAACAGCTAACATATTTAGTTTTTGAGGTCAGATTTTACCTAGAAGCACTGATCTTATGGCTGCCTCTTTCTCTCACTGCCATCACAGTGACATTTCTGGCCTCACCATTGCTGCAGGGATGGTGCCATCCAGCTTGTGCCTCCACAGTTATGACCATGTCCCCAAAAGCCCTTTTGGCTGCACTGAGGTCTGTGTGCATTTAGCTTGTCTGTGACCATGTAGGAATTACGTGAGGCTGAGTCTCAGCAGTATCTCTGGATTTTCTCTTGAGTTGCTGGCTTTCTACCTGGTGTTATGATGGTGAGACAAGGGAGGAGAACCAGCAAGGTGCAAGTAGGGACACTGCCGGTTCTGCTTGTGTCAGAGCTAAACATGGCCAAAGACACCTGCAGTCCAACTGGGACAGGGAAATAAAAAATGTCGGGAAGTACTTGGGACTGGCCATCAGCTTGGGGTGATTCGGTAACCCTGTGTGCTGAGGAGAGTAAAGGAAGAAAAGTCAGGTACTTGTTGGATGATGGTTAAAAGGGGTTTTGGAGGAAAATGCAAAGCCCTGCATGGGATGCAGAATTCTTAATGCTGAAACAGGTTGGAAACAGGCATCCAGGTCCTGCAGGATTGTTGGTGTCCCCAGGATGGGTCCTCACAGTGGCATGGCCCAGGAGCAGTGGAAAGCTGGGATGGGATGATTGGGAAGGACATGAAATATATAATAAATATGTTCATGCAACTTGCCTGCATTAAGGAAAATGGTAACAGAAAACAATAAAAGTAAGGAAATTGCAGTTAATTGTAAAACATACTGTATGTCCAAATATGCCTGGGCACAGCAGGGCATCCCAGTAGACACTCGATGTCCAGGTGGTGAAGAACAGACGATATGTTTCATTCTCTAATTTTAGGCTGCTCCTAGATATTTTTGTCTCACAGATGTGGTCCCTTGGCTTTCAATATGCCAGTGCACCTGTGCTGACCGATCCCTGCTGTGTGTAATGTCTGGGAGACAGGGCTGACCTGTGGTTCTGGTTGCCAAAAAGGACCTTTCTGATACCTGGAAAAAGGTAAATTCTCACCGATGAGCACTGACTGATCTGCTCAGAACACCAGTGCTATTGTTAAATGTCTTGTGACCCTAAAATATGGTACATGGCCAGGTGATGAAAACATCAGCACGACTCAGTTTATTCCTCCAGCCCTGCATCCCAAGGAACTCTTGACAAATACAATGCTGTATTTCTTGGATTAGTAGGCATCGATAACCAATTTCCCTGGACTATAGAAAATTAACAAACACTTTTATCTCTGTTTTCATGGTAGTGGGTGCTGTTTCTGTTAACTGTTTGGGGAGCTCACTGGAGGCTCGGTGCCTGCAGATAGTGACCTTTCACAGATTTTTTTCCCCTCAGCTGAAGTCTTCGTCAGTAAGGAGACACCTGCATCCGTGCGGCTCCGCCGAGCAGAGCCATGCAGCACTTCAGTATTTCCCCTTCTCCAGCAGCTGGAGAGGACCCCTGATACAAAACTGAAGAAATGTGCCAAGAGCCGCCAGGGTTCAGGCCAGAGGTGTTGTTTGTGTGAGATAAAAACAGGACAATATAGCATCCCCACGCAGCTCATCCGTTCGCACATGACACTCGATTCGCTGCCTCTGATTAGCTTGTTAGCGAGGAGGCAGGAAGAAGCGCAATCAGGTTTTTATGATTCATCATTTCTGTTCCCTGTTTGGGAGACAATGTCAGTGCTCTTTGCCAATCGTAGAGGAGGGCTCTCTGGTACCTTAGGGATATGCTTTTTTTAAAGATGCTCTCTGTTTCTGAAGGCTGAGCCACATTTCTAAATAATAGGGAAGTCCTGGAGTTTGTTTTTTTCTTTTTTTTTTCTCTTCCTAATTGTATCTGCTAACAATGCTTTTATGTTTGCTGCACGTATGCTAAAAGAAAACACGCTCCCAGTTTGTCTGTAATCCTGTTTTCCCTTAGAAGTGTTTGTGCAGAAATAAATTAGAGATGGTACCTGGAATATTTTTTGCGATACAAAAGGCAAATGTACGTTTTATTAAGTTGAAAAGGATACATTCTCTTCTCCTGACCTTGATTTTTTAGCTATATTCTCTATACCCCTGCTTTAGAAGTATTATTCTTCATCCCATCCAATTACCATTTCTATCAGCTCTTCTGAAAGATTATGCTTTTTGGGTGTTCTTCTGTAGATGTCTTTCCAGTGGCTTCACTTGATGAATGTGACAAGTTTTGTGTTTTCTCCCTCCCCTCATTGAATTGAAAAGTTTTTTGATAAATACAGGCCAATAAGTGCCCAAAGGCAGTGTTTCAATGGCTGCTAAATCTTTCAAGGTTAGGACTTAACCTCCGTTCTCCCTAATTCAACTGCAACCTTCAGTCTGGAGCCAATCAAGAATATCAGATGATACTTAAACAATGAAGGATTTCTGATATTCAGGTACAGCCTCTGTTCAATAGGATTGCAAATTCTTTGTGTGAAGAAAGTCGGTTTTGCTCTAAAGTACTGTCACAAAAAGTGAAATTACCATTTGCTTGGAATGATGCCATTCATCATTGTCAGAATACTAAGCATTGTAAGTAGCTAGGCCTCTCCAAATTAATGCCTTGTTTTGCATCGGCTAAATTTCCCAAATCCTCGAGGATGGGTCATACAAAACTCATCTCACCGTTTTAATTTATCAATCCAATATGAGTGCGGTGAAAGGGAGCTTCATTCAGTCTTAGCTCTTTTATTTACAGTCTAATTCTAAAAGAAAAGGAAATAAGATATGAAAATAAGTTGGAAAATAAGATAAATCTCTCAGTGAAATCACAAGATCTACTCAGTCCTGTAGCAAACCCTCTATAATTCATTTGTAGGTCAGCTCAAGGGATTAGCCATGACGTATTTGGAAATTCATTTATTTTTATTTTATTTTGCTGTTTCTTATGCATAAGGGTAATGCTGTCCCCAAGGCTTTTCAGGTAGCCCTCAAATCTTGACAACATTTGCTGTCTCTGAGGCCTAGGCCAAAATTAATTTTCAAATAAACAGCATAAAAATGTATGGAGTTGTATAAATTTGAATACAAAATGCATTTGTTTTGCTTGCTTCCATACATACATACATACTGTTGGCTCAGCCAAAAATCATAATCTGACATTGAAATTAACGGCCATATGTACATCATGAAAGTCAAAAAAGTTTCTTAGTTTATTAGAAACACAATATTGTGGGTTTTTTGCCCCCCCACTTTCTCCTTGATGTGCTCTGCAGAAGGGGTGCTGGGAAGGCACGCCGCTAATTGTGCTGCTCTCGAGCCGGTGGCTCAGCTTCAGGAGCTGGGATCACACCACTCGTGTCACGCTCGGGATGTCTCAAGTGCCTGACATCCTCAAAAGTGTCGAGGCGTCTTCGGAGAAAGTGAAATCAGAAGCAGCTCGGTATCTCTTGCAGTTTCTTTTATCGGGTACAAGTGTGAGAGATCGAAAGCGAAAACAGCGCTGGGCAGCGCCTCGGTGCCGCAGCATCCCGAGTGACCGCAGGGCTGGGAACAACGCTGCCAAGCCCCGTCCCCAGCCCTGGCCTAAGCCAAAACAACAAAAACAACCAGAACCCCTTGACAGGAGATTATTGAGGAGCGAGGCAGGCGTTCTGCTGCTGTTTGAATGACACCGAGCGGGCTCTTCCCTGGGTGGTCAGCGGCTCCAGGCAACCCCGAGGGGTGCTGGCGGCTGCTGCCCTGGGACCAGCAGCACCTGCAGGATCAGCCCTGCAGCAGCTAAAAATAACCCCTCCGTGCTCTTAAATTAAAACAATGCCTCTCCTCCGCGTAGGTTTTGAAACCTCATTCCACAAGGGGGCTGCAGGCACGCTGGAAAATTTTGCAGGCTGGGGAGTGCCGGGCCAGGAGCTGCAACTGCCCATGTCCCACGTTCCTGCTGCAGCTCCTACCTGCTTGGGGTGTTTTTATTTTATTTTTTATTTTTTGGCTTGTTATGTGCAGGATAGGTAATGGAGTTGTGGTGTGGTTGTGGTGACTGTGTGCATTAGCCTGGAGGAACAGGGCAGTGGTGCCTGGGGAGAAGATGCCTGATCCCAGGCAGAGGTGACAAAAAGTGGCCAAATTTAAAGGGGTGAGATCTCACCCTGAGGTGAAATCAGTGCTTGTGCGTGGCTTTTTCTGTAGATGTGACACCCTCTTTGGCAAGGCTAGCTGTGCCTTCCAGCTGGGAAGGCACAAAGGAGAAGGGAAAGTCTGCAGGATCTGGTCTGGATGCAGAGCGGCATCGCTATCACGCAGCTCCTGCCCCGAATGTCCCACAGATTGATAGGCTTAGCAGAAATATCCTTTCACCTGTGTTTAATTAAGAGAAGTATGGACGTGGGAGATCTTGCTGGTACATTGCCTGGAACTTTGTATCTCAAGCAGTATCAGCTGACCAATAAATCGTTGGTTAATTATTAATTACTAAAGATTATGTTTGGAAGAACAGATCATTGAAATGCTGCTGTTATCCTTTCCCAGCCAGTCAATGAAAGATTTCAATTTAATGCGGTCTGGCACACCGCTAACAAGTGGTTTTGTGGGGTCTGGCAGGTGAGGGGCTGGGGGTCTGATCCCCTCCGGGACAGGACAGGAGGGCAGGAAGGTAACACAGTGCTAGTGAGGCGATGCTCTCCCAGCTGGCCCTTTTTGGATGTGTAGGGGTCCTCTGTTCAGCATATAAATAATATCCTGGGTCAGCCTGCACTCACTTCAGCACTGAATGATCTCGCACACTTTCATAATTTTAATGCTTTTCTTTCCAGCAATATTAGCTCATCTACTGTGCACAGTACAGAGCCTTCTGTCCCAGATGACAGCAGCTCGATGGATTATTTTCCAATTTTATTTAACTCTCTACTGACACTGTTACGTTGGGGTGCAGGCAGCACCCTGGGGAGTGCTGCCCTTTCCAGCCCCGATGTAGACAGCACAGCTCTGTCTGGCTGCAGGCATGAATTTTCTGTGTTAAGTGCTAAATGAATATCCTCCTCCCCTGCCTCAGAGCAGCTTCCAGCCCGTCAGAGGGCTGGTGTAGAGCCTGGGCAGCCCCTGGGGCTCTCCTGCCCCAGGCTGACAGCAGCTGTGGTCTCCGTCCCTGTGCCAGGCTCTGCCCTGGCTGGAGATGGAGCATCTCCTCCAGGCTTTGGTTTCCTTCCAGGTGTCCCAAGCTTAGCTTGATCTCCATTAGCAGCTTTTGCTCTTTGGGCTGCAAGAAATGGAAGTTGAGGACTGCTTGCATTATGCCCAGAACCAGGAGTGGAAATCCACTTCAAAGAGCATGGCAGTCAACATCAATGCTGCTGTACAGAACATTTTAGAGCTGGAAAATTAAAAAACACATCCTTCAAGTATCAAACATAAATTGTTTTATATTTTTCTATAAGTGGAAAATGCAGGCAGGGTCATTGCATTATGTGACATTGCTTGTAATCCCCGTTTAGTGCATCTTCTGAGATTCAACAAAAATTAATGGAGACTCTTTTTTTTTGTAATATCTTGGAGTCTGTACAAGTCAAAATCCTGGCAAAATGCAGTGCCTTAGTCATGGCATACACTTCACACATTGCTTTTTAACACTTCCTAATTCCTGTTTTGGGTAGCACCTGCAGGACAGCAGAGAACAGTGCTGCACTTCTGGCTGTGTACATCGTGATCATGGCAAACATGCTGCTGACATGAGAACTGCATGCCTTGCTGTATGGAAACTCTGCCAAACCAGGCACACTGATGATGTTTAGCCCTGTAAATGTCTTTCTATTGTGCTCATCACCCTATTATGGCAATTGCTCCTTAGGTGACTTTCATTTCTTGCCAAAGCGTAAAACACCCCGTGATGCATGAAATGTGGGATTTGCATACCCATTTTAAGCGTCGAAATCAGAAGTATGTTGGTGATGTGGCTTTGGTGAGGGAGGTAATGCACTCTCCGTACCTCCAGCTTCACAAAAACCCTTTATGCTGTGACGTTTATCCTTTGTACTGAGAAAGGAAAAGGGGCTTGCAGTCAGGTACCCCTGTCGAAGGTAACTGTGTGCTTTTTGGGGCTTCCAGCCATTGCTGGGGAAGGAGAGTGGTTTCAGTGCTTGGGTTAAATCCCCTTTCTTTTTTTTGGCCCAGACCTTTCTTCTGCGTGAAGTTTTTCAGGAAACTCTTCCTGTTTACACCAGCTGAGGATCCGGCCCCTTCCCTTGAAGGGAGTTGCTGTGAGCACGGCGCTGACGCGAGATGCTGGCTTCTGCTGGGAAAGGGAGGGGGAGAGCGAGAAAGATGGGTGCGATTTTGAGGAAAACCACCAACTTTTACATTTACCAGAGTGATTTTAATAACTTTGAGTCACTCGTGCTAATCCTTTAGCAGGAAGGCGGTATGAGAACCGACCCAGCCTCCTTTCCTTTCATTTTGCTCCTAAAACACCTGCAACTCTGGGCAGGGTAATCTATGAATCACTGTGTCCGCCGTCCACTCATTGTCTTGTCTAGTGCACTCCACGGTGGAACTAATCACCGGCCCTGAATGAAGCCCTGCTCCTCAGCTGAATTCCTTAAAGCTCCTGAAGTATTCAGCCAGGAGGAGAAATCTTTTAGTATGATTTGCTTCACATTCCAAATTCATTTATAGGAAGAGAATGGATGATTAACAACGGGTCGAGAGACACAGATTTAGCACTGCTTTGCCCTGACCTGCCCCGCGTTACTCCTTCCACTTCCCAGGCTGCTCTAATAAGATGAGTTCAACGAGTGGGATGGCAAAAGCTGCTTGAATCCCACCTTAATTTGGTTTATTGGCCTTAATGAACAGACCGGGTTCTTTAATCACAGGTGAACGGAAAAGGTCACTTGCCACGCTGACAAATGGGTTTACCCTGAGCTGTTTGTGTTGAGCTCACAGGTAGCATGTTTGCCCCTGTTCTCCCCGCCACGAAATGCCATCGGCTCTGCGGCACCTCCCGTTGTGGCCATTACCTGTGGTGCCTGGGCTGCCTGCCAGCCAGCACCCTCGGTAGCAACAAAGGCATAATCGCTTCCATTTGGGAAAGGCTGAGCCGTGGTAATTTTCCCATTTTAAAGCCACAGCAGCAGGGCTCAGGTTAAGCAGCCTCCCCTTTGGTCCCAGGATGTGGAGCAGCTGGGCTGCGGAGCTTTGTCATTGGTTTTGGGTGAGATCTGGGGAGACTGCAGGGTCCCCAAAGACGTTTGTCATCCTCACCGAGCTGTGTCCAGCCCGCCCCAGCAGTGGGGTGTATTTACACTTAGCAAAAGTCTCTCTTCTGGGTGTTCAATTCTACAAAAATGGGCGTAAAATGAATGATTAACTTTTCTTAAATGAAAGGCTGATCCACAGAGAGCAAGTGGTGTCAAAGGTGCTTCAAGCTCCAACCCCATCTTGCAGTATTGTGGCACAGGTTATCTGTGGAAATGCAGGTAAATCTCCTGTCAGAGGTACCTCTCACGGCTTAGGCTAGCTGAGAGGTCTTGCACCAGCCTTGCTTTATGGCTGCCTCCAGGAAATACTTTTGGGAACAGTACAGAAGGGAATGGTACTGAAAGCAGCTATGGAGCTACATGGGATGCTGCAGCAAAATCCTAATTTCCATTGGGTAGGGCTGAAAACCTTCCCTATGTGTAGAAGAGAGTATTTACAGCGGTGTTCATGGTGATATCTGTTTATCACCGTGTGAGCTTTTTGGACCTACAGAAAACCCAGTCTTTGAATAACATGCAGGAACAGCACTCAAAATTAGCTGGAGATGAAGTTCCTCGCTGGGCCTTGTGCAGTCTCACTGGCTGCCTCCTTGGGTCACATAAAAAATGAGCTGTGTCAAACCCCAGCTGTGCTAACTGGGTGTTGAGATGCACTGATTTTCACTTTCTTGGAAAAAACGATGTCTCTCTTTCTTCACACTTCTGTTTTGAAACAAAAAAAGAAAAAAAAAAAAAGCTCAGTTTGTCCAAAACGGAGCCTTCCAATTTCATCTGGCGCTTGAATTCTGTTATGTTTGAGCAGTCATCAAAAAGATAAAGCTCCGTCTTGCAGGAACACACTCGGACGTGGAAAAACACAGAGGACAGGTGACTGGCAGGAAGCGAGGGCGGCTGCTCCCACACAGATGCCAAGGGCTAAACAAGTTTTGAGATCATCGTTCCGCTCAGGTCTTTTCCTTTTATTCTTCAGATTATTTTTATGTTGGGGATGAATAAGAAACAAAGAAAAATCTGTGAAATGACGAGTCAGAGTTTATTGGAGCAGGAAAATAAGCCATTCATGCCACTTCCCAGTGTTCTATGAGAGGCAAAATCATTCACGAAGGTGAATCATGGCAGCTAGAGCTGCTTGAAATTACTGCTTTCTGAAGTTAAATTGCTGCTGGCACACATGGAATAAACAAAGATATTAGTTCAGTTCCTTTAAAAGTACAAGTTTTCTTTAACTCTGATTTCACATACCCTTTTGTGGGGCCAACAGATGATCTTATTTTCTGACAGATGATATTTAAGAGCATCTCTGTGTTTGACTAATTACACAGCTTTCAAGAGAAAACCACATCAGGGAAAATGAAGAAATGCACTCATTCCCCTCTCCAACAGCCAGAATGGCAAGAGCAGGTTTGAGCCACATCTCTTAGATAACTGCAGCAGCTGCTGGTGAAAAAAGTCAGGTTCTTACCACTGACACAAGCATGGATTTTGAAAAGAAATCTCCTTCTGTCTCCTGAGTGAAGACATTAATTAATCCTCTATATGAGGATCTTCTTACCGTGGGCTTCCAAAGCGAGCCAGGTACCTGTGAGTTTTTGAGGTGCTTAAAGGAGCTGTACAGGAGCTGAATGTCTGTCACGTCTCCATAAAGTATTATTATGTTGATGACAGGAGATGGGTGGTGCGTTATGACCAAAATTTATCTCCTGAAATTTAGCAACTTGGGCTGACACGGGAGTGAGTTAGGTGGAAGCAATACTTCCAGAGCCCAGCTTTAATAACAGAAAGCGCTTCTCCAGAAACTTCCTTGGAGTTTCTCCCTGTCTTGGGCTGCCAAGAAGTAGAATCTGTCCAAACAAAGTTTTCCTGCTCTGCTGTTTGCTTTGCCTCCTGTTAGTGCTCAAGACAAAGCTTTTCTTCTCTTGTTCTCCTGGGTGATCAAGGTGGGATTAATCAGATGAGATGCTGGTGCCCATGAGCATGCCTACCTCTGCACAAATTGTTAGGTTTCCTTTGTACTTACCAGGCAGCTTGTCACCTCACCCAAAACTGGACATCTACAACAAGTCCCCTGAGCAGTCCCTTCCAGCTCTGTTTTCCCCAGCCCGCACGAAGCAGCTCCCCGGGATGCTGATGAGTGCCTTGTGAATGTCCAAGCCAGCGGTGGTGGATCCCCGCGCAGGTTCTGTGCAGACAGCAGAGGGTGCTGGAGTTTTTTTCCTTTCAACCCACCTCCAAGGATGCCAGATCATTGTAACCTCAGACCGGTTGGCTGTCATTCTGAGTGCTGACAATGTAGAAGCCAGGCAGGTACAGTGAGAGAGGAGGTGCCGAGCTGGAGTTATAGGGACGCTGTCACCTTGAGAAGTCACCAGTCTGCCAAGATCTCTGAATCTACCAAATAAGCACGAGCTGAGATTGTCATACTGCAAATCAATATTTATTATTATTTTTTTAATGATCTCTTTATGAGGATTTTCTCTTTTAAAACATTTTTAGAAAAGTTTCTCAGGAAATAGGAAACAAAAGCCTTTACATATCTTTGTTTCAGAGAAGAGCCAAGAAATTCAAATTACAGAAATTATCAGTCTTCCATAACTTGTCAGTATAGTTTTTTACAGATCAGTGTAACTGTGTGGTCAGCTGGCACCTCCCTGCCTGATGGCACCATCCAGCCCCCTACAAAAGCGAGCTTCACCCAGGACTGCCACCTCCTGGGCCAGGGCTGGAGGAAGGGTTCCCCTTGAATATCAGGAGTAAGACTTGCAAGAGAAGGTTTTGAAAGGATAAAGGATAGCAATACAGCCTGCAAGGTGGGAATAAGTGCTTTAAACTCAAGAGAGATTAAATAACTTTAACTTCCCAAAGCTGAGCTTTCGCCACTGGGACACTGACTCCTAGGATGTAGAATGAGTCTGAAATTCAGACTTTGCTCCTCAGGTCGTATCCATGCATGCTAAGGGTGAGACTGGGTTTTGGGCAGCTTGGGCTCTATCCATGTATGCTGACAGACGTACTGCAGCTGGTGATGCTGACTGCAGGGAGCAGGAGTGCATGCAGGATGAGCCGCTTCATCCCCTGCTGAGTGCACCCTCACCTCTGCTCCTGGCCAAAAGCACAAATTTCAAACGTACCGAGTACAGGTCCAGCCCATCTCAGAGCCAGGATTAAAACTCGGGAGCAACTGGCTCCCAGCCTGTTTCTTAATCTATTAAATCATACCGTCCCTCTCCTGCTAACTCTCACTCGTTACTCGGATTGCTTGGCAGCAGCAAGCCCGTGCTGATGTCTGACGCTGGCTCCGAGACCAAGTCAGCCTGGTTGCCAGCTCAAGGGCATCCAGTCAACAAATGTCTTATTTTTGGATTCTCCCCTTCTCCTGAGACCATTGCTATGAAGAATGACCTCCCTTACCTCATTCACCTTGTTTGTTGTTCCTGAACCAGATAGTGTCGTGGCTGCTGCATGAGTTAATCGTCCCGTGGAGCAGCGGTCTCGCCGAGATGTTTTCCTTAGCACTTGAACCAGAGCAGTGGCTGGCATCTGCGGGACGTTTCAAATGAACATACAAAAGTCTATATTTTAGTCATGTTAAAACTATGACCAAGCTAACAAAAGTCAGGCAATCCAAGCTGCAGATTGACAGGATGTCCTTGGATTGCCCTGCCACGTCTAGGCATGGGATGGAGATGTCCCCAGCGCTGTGGTCCGTGGGGAGGGGTCTCCAGCACCCGGGCATGGTGTGATGCACTGGGGGTGGGAGAGCAGCCATAGTACACTGGGGGCTTTTATGGGCTCATATCTCTTCTTTCTAAACTTGGCCCAGTCTCCTCTGGTAGTTACACTTTTTTTTCATTGTTTGCAAAATGTAAATTTGCAAAGATGTGTATCTTCTTGCCCTAAAGTAGAACTATTCTACTTGGATATGGAAGTCAGGGTTGCTTCTCCACCTCTAGAAGAGCAAGTACAAGTGTGCACATGGCACGTGAGTCCTTTTCCACAACACCACAGAGAAACCCACTTGCCCGGTGTGACTGCACTATTTCCTAGTCGTCTTTTTTTCTGAAGCCAGCATTAGCTGTCTTGTTTTGGTCTTTTTTTCTTCTCTCTGCACATATTTGTATTTGCTGAAGAAGGTTTTCACTTACAATGTAGGAATCTGAAATCTTTCAGCTTGCCAGCAACACAAAGTTTATCAAGGGCAGTCAAGAGCTGCAGGTTCCTATGCTAAATTATAGGTTTTATGGTTACTCGGAAAACCTCGTCTATGTTTTTTATTAGAACTGATAAAATTGTTCAGATCAATTTAATTTTCGTAACTTCCAAATTTCTGGTTCTGTTCCAAAATGTAATTCTTCAAAATCTTCTCAATTCTCCTGTTACAGTCTAAATTGGTAATTTTCATTTTCTGTTGGCAGTGTGCACATGCAGTATTTGCAGCTTTCACGGCACGGGCCGAGCCAATCTTGGGCTGGGGAACCAGCTCACCACTTTGGTGTAAAAGGAAAGATGTTTAAATACAGGCTCAGATTTTGCACCCTTATCTGTATCCATCCCAAGGCCTCGCAAGCCCTGCTCTGGGGGGTGGCTCGGCGCTGCGATTGCCCTGCTGCCACTTCCTGCTCCCTCCTCGCAGGGAGAGGATGGGAATTTGCTGAAGGCTTTTATCAGCAATGTGCATCTGCCCCCATTCTTGCTCGGTGGCTCTCGCCAACGAGTGGGAAAAGTCGGGCCAAGGCGTAATCTGCTCCCAGCTTGCTTCCTGCCGCCGTGCCCCAGGGATGGAGGAAGCAGACAAGTGGCCCTGTGTGCTCGCTCGGTGCCAGGCCAAAAAGTTCAAGAGGCTCAGGCAGGCCAGGAGTGATTCCCGCTCCCTGGTGCGAGCACATAGGCAATATTGCACTTTTGACATTGGAACACAGTAAGTCTGTAAAAATGAATTGTATGAGATAAAATTACATGAGACGAAACCCAAACAGACCTTAGAACTTCAAGATCTTTGAGCAACTGCTGAGGGAATTTGGGTCTGAACGGAGACATTTGCTCTGTACTGTTTGGTGTGACATTAACATAGCATTCAAAGGGTCTTCCAGTTAACTTAGGCATTGTTGTAAGATTCTGTTTTACACTTTTGTTCAGTCTGCATTTTCAGTGTACCTGGGGCCACTGCTTTGTCATTTCAAAAAGCTTTGCATGCAGAGTTTCTCTTGTGTCTACAAAAGTTATTTCTGAGGAAGTTTGGGATGGAAAAGAATAATGTAATCCTGATGCTTGTAACTGAACTGAGTTCAGTAGAAGCTCCTGGAAGGGGAAGAGCAATACGTGAGGACGGGGAGCACACTGGGGGCTGAGTGATCTCCCTCAGCATGCTGCAAAACACCATCAGGGCAAAAGCAGTGCTGCTGCACAGCACCACGAGCCCCCTGGTGAGGGCAAAGGGTGCCTTTGTGCAAAAACAGGGTCTTGGTCCCCAAAATAAGACCAAAAGGTGTGACTCTGGTGGAAACGATAGTATTGCTGTAATTTTTTTTCTTCAAGCCTTGCTGATATATGAATGGGAGAGCTGTTTGAGCCAGAAAAGCTGTGTTGGTGGAAGCAAGTTTCCACGTGGGAGCCCTGTGTTAGCTCAGCACCGTAGACATTTTGCTTCTTGTTTTTAAATACATATATATACATACATTTTTTTTTTTTTTTCCAGTGCAACATCTTTGGTGAACTCTTGCTCCCATTTAAACCATGGGAGCCTGGCCACGGACTTTCATGGTGCCAGGATTTATTTGCACTTTTTTTTTTAACACCTGAGCTTCCATATATTAAGGAGAGTACAGCTGCGATTAGCCCAGCCTTCCTGGTTTGTGCAAAGCCTGGAGTTAATGGGGCAGTTGCAGAGCAGGGCACGTAATGCATTTATGCATTAGATCCACCCACATTATCTTACATCCCAAGCAGCCCAGATTGTCAGTAGACAATTATGGGTTTTGCTGGGTTTATTTTGATTGGCCTGCTCTCAGTTTTCCATAGTGGTACTCTATTTGTAAAAACAGATCATTAATGATAACAACAGATGACATGTGTCTGAAATATGGGGTGGACGAGGGAGTCAGGTTTTTTTCCTTCTTTTTTTCCTGAGTGTCTGCACTTTGACAGCACATTTGCCAGGCTGTCACTTGGTTGAGAGATCCACAAGATTAGGACCTCATTGTGTGAATGTTTTTACAGCACTTGTTGCAATAAAGAATCTTCACACTTTGGTGGATGAAATCTGGGCTCCTAGACACAAACTGTTAAGAAGCAATCATAACAATTAGCTAATGTGTCAACAATTAGCACTTTCCATCAACCGGCATTGAGTGGAACCTTCTTCTTATCCATACGCAGACAAAAATGCAATGATGTAGTAAAGAAAAGCACTGAAGTTGGCTGCACTCGTCCCTCGCCGTAGCCAGCAAACTCCCGTGGGTATTGTTTACAATGATTATTCTTCCATTATGATGTTATTGCATAGGTCAGGGGTGGTAGCTAGACTGAAAATAAGCTTTTTTTGTCTTTTTCTTTTTTTTTTTTTTTTTTTTTTTCTTAAACTCTTGGCTGCTTTTACAAAAGTACAACAGAAACAACTGCTGTGAAAAGGTCAGCCAGTAACAGTACTTTAGTGTTTAACTGGTAAATATTTCAAAATAGTATTTCTAATATTTTACCATTTGGAAGTTTTTCAATGCATCTCCAGTCCAGTGCGACTCCATCAATGTAAGATTTCCACGGTCTCCGCTGGGAATCCTTTACAATGGGTACATTATAGTCTGTTACTGTACCTACCACCAGTTGGTCAAAATGTGCTTTAATATCTTTTTACATAGAATATTCCTGGTGGTAATATAAAAACACTGTTTTCTCAAGTATTTTACATATCTCCATGCAAAACCATTAGAGAGAACTGAAGATAGGTCTGTTAACAGAGTATTGCAGCCACTCTTACCCGTGCAGTAGCTTTTCAGAAGACAACATATTTGACTGGAAAGAAGATGAGACTCTTCTCCAAACAAATGTCTAGTGGCAACATCTTCTGTATTGCCTGGGGCTCGTAATGGGCTACGGTGAAATGAACACAAAGCACTCCCCCATTGGTAAGGGCTCCTCTGCTTAATTGTGTAGCTGGAGCCAAAGTGAAACCATCTTAAAAACAAGCAGTACAGCTTCTAAAAGTAACACGCTGCCTGACTGCAAGCCAAAGCAATTGATTTAAACCAGGGCATGGTGCTTGAGCACAACCTTGTCTGGTACAGCACCCTGGTAGCCACGGCTTGGACCGTGTGTGTGTTTAGGAATTACTTGACAGCCCAATAAACAAGGAAAATCCCAAACAGAAAATTCCAACAAAAAAGGTGGAGGTAAAGATGCGTGTAGGAAAAAGTCTATGTGACTTAGAGTTAAGGAAGGGAAGGATGATCCTGGGGTTTAGAGGCAGAGGCACTGTCTCCCCAGCTCCTCCTACATCTCCCCATGGCTTTGTGCAGACCTCAGACCACGATGTACCTTGGTTGCCTCCTCTGAATCCTAATTCTTCCCCGTCCCCTCCTCCCACGCTGGGACATGGCGATACTAAGCAAATGTTTGAGATTTTTGGAACGGCAGCAGAGGCGGGGGGAGCGTAATTACACTGGGGATTATTAATATGGGAAATATGGTCAATAAATGTGAGAGGGATTGAGTAACGCAGGAACATTCTTTACAAATTCTTCAGTACCGGAGCAGGCAGAGTGCCACGGACAAAGAAAATCCTCTGAAGTGCGAGTGTGTTCTGATGGCTTTTGCCAAGCCTGTGACAAAGCCAGCCCTTTCTTTTCGCATTAGGGCTCCCATTCAACGACACACTTAAGCATGTTCTTAAATTCCGTCGACATTTGAAAGCACTGTTGACTTTAATAGGACTTAAGCACCTGTTCATGGTTAATTGTGTACTTTCAGGGCTTTTCTTGAAGGGGAAGAAAAGAAGGACAGACTTAGGCATGTGCTTAAAGTTAAGCAGGTGCTTAAGTGCTTTGCAGAGCTGAGGCCTTAAGGCTGGCTCTAATCCTCTCTGAAGGTGGAGGATGGATGGGTTTTCCCCATGAGCAGTGTGCCTGGTGTGGAGGAGCCTTGGGTTTAAGTGGCAAAATGAAGTCATGAGAAACATCTGAAGGGTTGTTTTTGTTTTCAGCACCCAGTTGTGGGTGCCAGCTGCTGACAACTGTATTATAAAATGAACTTACAACCAAACTAAATGGACCAAACCAAAACCACTTCAAGCATTAACAGCTATAAGCCCAGGTAGTATCACTGGAAGGTTCTGATTGTACCCCCCCAAAAAAGCTCTCCTTGTGTCCAAGTCAAGAATAACGGGTGTCCTGCTTCTGAAACGGGGAGTTGTCTGGTGTGGAGGAGGCGACCACACCAGAAAGAGGGCTTCCAGTTTGGGAAAGGAGGGATTGAACAAAAGCTTGAGGGCAGGCTTGTGAGACGCAGGCTGGGCAGCAGAAAAACTGTGGTGGTTTGGTAGAAAAGGGCCGTGCTGGCACTGACCTTGAGGTGTGTGTCCTGCTCTATGGTAGGGCCAGGCTTTGGAGGAGATGCTGGTGACCCTGCGGTGCTCGTCTTGGGGGCCAGGCACAGGAGGGGCTCAGCAGCAAGTCCTTTACTAGCACCGTGGTGTTGAGTCTTGCCATGTTTGGTGGTTTCACAGAGCCTCATTTCCTTCAGCATTGTGATTAAGTGACAATGTCGTCTTTTATTAAAAAAGAAAAAGAAAAAAAAAAAAGTTAAAAATAAAGGTGAAAATAGTTTCCAGCCTTTGTTGTAGCAGACAGAAGCTGGAAAATGTGAGCCTAAAATATTCCCAAATAAGGAGGCGAATAATTAGAAGCCAGAATGCATGTTTAACAAAACAAAAGCCCAAACAACGAAATCAAAACCAAACAAACCAAACCTGGAGCTGATTTCCTTGCAGAGTGAATTTGCCCTGTGGAAGCTATCAGAGTCGTCTTTTTTGGGGAGGGGAGGGATGGGTGCTGCAGGTGCTGCCCGCTGCCCTTTGCCAGTTTTACCGTGGAGCTGCAGAAGGTTACGTGCAGCTGAAGTGCTTTGGGGGGTGTTTCAGGGAGGTGGCTGGAGGGGTGGGCTTCTTTCCTGGCTGCAAGGGGTTTTGGAGAGGTTATAGATACTTGAGCTGTACAGGAGCAGTTTTGTCCTCCCTCAGGATCTCATAACCTGGGATGAAGTGCTTCACGGGGCAGCTGTCAATTCCTTATAGACACAGGAGCTGAGACCTGTGCCAATCCGTTTTGTAGGAAAATAGAAAAATAAAAAAAAAATTTTTTTTTTTTTTTTTTTTTTTTTGCTACACTCATTTATAAAAAGAAAGGTGTTCATTTTAGAGAATGACAAGTAATGCTCCCCACTGCAGAAAGGAGACTGAAACCAAGGCGAGCCAGGTGCCCAGAACAAGACATTGCCAGGGATGCTCTGCAGCTCTCTGAGCAGTCTGCACCATAAATTGCAGCAACACCACTGCTGTGACCTGGAGCCCGGGGGAAGAGAATCGTATAAAAACCATAAATCACAGCCAGTGTTCCAGATCATAATCAGGCAAAGAAAGCTGGTTCCATTATCAGACAGATTTATAAAATCCCTTACTAATACTGCTGTGTTCCTGCTCTGGTTTTCTCTGGTAAACCCATGGCAGTAGTCCTGAGGAAGTGTCTGACCTGGTGTTGGAAGGCACTGGAGCTCTCTCAGCCTGACCTTCATAATGCAGGCGGTAGCATCCTTGCACTAATACCTGCTTGAGCTAGAGCATCGCTCGATGGAAGCAGTGAATCCTGCTACCTGAGTGAGCACAGCATCTGGCAAACTTTCTTACCAGCTATTTGTAGTCATGTTCCTCATCGCAAGCATGTCCAGCTTCCAGCTGCTGCTCTCACTGTTCATCTATTTGCTGCAGCTCAGGAGATTCCTGTGATCAGACCACTGCCTTCTCCTTGTCCTTACCCTGCATATAAGCAGCAAGAAGCTGTTCCCCATACTTTTTGCTACAAAGAAAGAGATTCTTGTGAAGTTTTGACAAAAAAAAATTAGTTACTTGATGATGACTTCCTATTTACAATTTAAATTTATTAGCCATGTGTAGTTTGTATTATTCTAATTAATTCCATTATCAGATAAAACATCACTTAGTAATAATCACTCATAAAGCCTTCTCCCTATTTCAGCCTCTAAACTGCAGGCTGATGGTTTATATTGTAATAATTCATAACTATTATCCAGCTAAAGCCTTTGTGTAGCCTAAGTATATTGCTTGAAAAGAACTGCCTTTATCAGACAAACTTGCAATCAAAAACCTTTCCATTTTCTTTGACTGGGTCTGTAAGTATATAGCAATTAGCACCATATTCCTTTGTTTCCTAAGGAAACACATCCTGTTGATTAAGGAAATGACTGTAGGATAATTTGCCTGTCCTGTTGTCACTTGGATCTGTCCATACCTGGCTCCTCTCTCCGGCACATTTCAGGTATCAGAAGGCAGTGCTCTGAGACTTGGATTTCTTGTTGGAAATCCTCATTCCTGATTCAGGTGCCTTTATACTCCTGCGTGGCAGTTAGTTGGAGAAGACAGCTTGCAGGACCTGACTTTAGCTTTAATCTAATGTCCTTCTAGGTTATTTTTACATGGGGTCATCATTGTGTATATGCGTGATAGAACATTCTCCCCCAGTTTTGCAGAATTATCTGTTTGAATGCTTTTTATTTTTTTACCTTGTTTTTGACAATTAGCTAGTGCCATGACTCAGATCACTTTTTGTTCCCACTGAACTTGTGTTTTTCTCGTGTCGTTATTTTCCTCTGGCAAATTTGTATAATTTATAGCTTCAAATTAACATTTATGACTGTTAGCTTCCCTCTTTTCTATTATATTTATATCAGCTCCCACTTCCCCTCTAAGTGACACTGTTTTATAGGTTTTCTGTTATTTATTTATTAATTTATTTTTGGTGGTGGTGACTTTCTCAGTTGTAGGATAAAGCCTCTCAAAAACATTATGAAATGCTAGCAGATCTTAACTACAATTCACGTACTTCTACTTAATTTCTCCTTTCCCACTGAATGGTTTGAGAATTGTTTTCAGCTTTGTAAAATCATCTCTTAAAGCAGTAAGTGTTTTCATAGCTGGTGGGACTTCTATTCTTGTTACACATGATGAATATAATTAATATGATTTCATGAAATAGTAAGCTGGTGTCATCAGCACACTGCTGTAATCTACATCTCTTCACTTACCACTCTAGTGTGTGAATCCTGGGTGTAATTGTATTTTTCCAAACACCATATTGCTTTCTAAATAAATTGGGAATTTTCTGAATGCAAGTTTTGTTGCTGAGATCCATGTAATTAGTCATAGGAAGATCATATATTTCCACCAGCTCCATTATTTCTTTACATGTACAAGTGATTTAGGAAAACATTTCTCTGCAAATCTTGCCTCATCTATATCCTTAGGCAGCATGGCCACAAAAAAAGTACTTCTGCCTAGTGTGTGTGGCTTGGTTTTTCAGTCTTGGTAACCTCACTGTTGCCCTCCATGTCCAAACCATACAGCTGATTGTAAATATTTTTTTGCTGCTCTATTTTCATCCTTTGGTACTGGAGCCAAATGTGCCACAGAAACATTGCTGTGTTGGGAGAAGCATCTGCAACATATTTCTTTTCCTTGGGTGAAAGAAAACTTGTGGGGGAAATGTGTGCCCCCAGCCTGTTTTCCAGGCACCTGTACATAACCTGAAGTTAAGGAGGGGAAGTAATAGGGAAACCATTTCGGCTGTCACTTCCATTCTGGTCATCCTCATCACCACGTTTCAGGATGACATGTACAGGAGTAGTGTGTGAAAGTCTCCTCATGCAGCACAGTTTGAAAGCCTGCATCTGTGCTCAAGTGGGCAGTCAGAAATAGGCATGGGATGAAGACTTGAAAACTATTTGTCCATGGGCGTGTGGAGTGCAAGCATAAAGCCTCTATCTACACAAAATTAAATTATGCAGTGGTGCCAAATGCATCTGAGTGGACTAGGAAAGACTCTTGGGAAGATGCTGGGTCTTTCTGCTATGATATTTTCTGGTAATTAAACAGTTCTCTGTTTTATAATAGTTAATGAAAATGAGAGTGGTTGGAAAGGTTCTTTCTGTCTGTTGCTATTAGATCCTCCTGATTTGCTGACCCTGAATAATTAAATGTTTTTGATCACTCCGTTTATATTGCCTGGAACTGAAGTAATTCTGATCCTTCAGCAAACTTGAAGCACAGCATGGAACATGCTGAAAGGCACCAAAAGATGAAACATTTCAGTTTTGTGGCTCACATCTGTCTGTCCTGAGCCCAGAAGACCATTATAATGCACTTAGAGCATTTAAAAGCTCCTCAAGGTTGAAAGCCCCGATTAGGGCAGTATCTGCTCACATGTGTGTCCTGCCGGAGTGTGCCAAACCTGGGAGCCCCTCCATTCCCTTTGCTATGTGAAAAGATGTTAATAATGTTGTTTAGTGAGGGAAAAACAAGGGGAAAATGTACTCGAGGAGACCCCGACACTGAAGTGAAAATAGCAATGTACACATCCATCAGTTTGTACTGTTTTTACAGAGAGTATAAAATATTTAAAGTGAAGTCATTAATCATCCTGCTCCTCCGTTTTAATCCATGGGAACCACAGGAGGTCACCAAATATGCATTTAATATAAAAGAATGAAAAATCTTGGAGGGAAAAGTAGCGCAGTGTCAGCGCTAGAAGACCGAAGAGCAAAAAAGTTTCAAGCAGAGATTTTGCTAGAAACAAAGAAAAAATAAAATGATTTCACAGTGTTGGAAATTCATTACATTTTGGGCAGGAATTCAAGATATTTTTAGAAATAGTAAAAATATATATTTTTTTTTCTGGATTTTTTTTTTCTTTTGATAAGATATTGTTGGATAGGAGCTCTCTCAATTCTGTTTGTTTTGACAAAATCCCAGCACTGCTCATGGAAAGCAGATGCTTCTTGCAGAGCCTTTTGCCAGGATCACATTCCCGTATTCCAGGTTTCCATCAGGTAATTTTGACAGATGTTTCAAACCACCCATACATTGAGTTCTGTGCAGCAGGCTGATATTGCCCCATAACTTCAGTACCTGAACAGGATCACAGATTTCTTTCCTCTCACTGCAAAATGTGCCTGTCTTCAGCAGATGCCTTAGGTGGTGGTGTGGAGAGGAAAGCTGAAGACTGTGACTTGGTGAAATGTGTGTGATATATCTAATAATTTTTTAGTTTTGTGGAGTAAACAGGCTGGTTATTATATATTTATTCATTTATTTATTTCTGGGGGCCAGGGCTGGTTGTGCTGGGAGGAAACGCATTGATGTGGGGACCAGAGGCAGTCTGGGTGCCCAGCTAGTGACTGTAAGGAGCAAATATTTCCATTATCTGGCAGCAGGATCCTATGGCTGCTGTAAGTGCTAACGGGAGCTCAGAGCTGCTGTGCCTTGTGCTGCCTGTGAACACAGGGAGAGACAGCAACATGCAATGGGTTTCCAAAACCTGCCTTCAGCTTTGGCACAATACAGCCACTGTAGAAGAAGACATTAGGAACAAAAAATAAAGCTTGAAGCTTCAAGAGCAGGCTGCCAGAATTATTAAGAAAAACATCAAAATGATGCCATTAAAAACAGATGGGGATTCTATAAAGTATTGAAAAGAAAATGTTTAATTATGAGCCTTATGCAAAACCCATCAAAGTTGGATTAATATTATAGTGCTGTTGCTGTAGAGGGTTTAAGTAGTCCGTGGTGGAACATTAATCTTTCACTCCTTTAAAAATAATGTTTTCCTTTTGTTGATGACAAATTCCATCTCTTCACTGTTGAAATCATATATCCAGATTAATAGCATCTAACATAATGAAATCAAAAGGCACAGGTAATATGGATTAGTTTAGAAAACAACAACAACGAGGGGAAAAAAAGACCCCAGGGGAAAAGAAAAAAACTTCACTGGATGAGTGCTTTTGTCAACATCGCTGTATTTTTTCCTGTTGTTAAACGATGAGGGAGCAGTCTCTGTTTGCAGGTATTCTCGTCTGCCTGCCTGGGATATAGTGTAGGGGCTGTATGTCTACCTTGCTTCAACAAGTCTGACAGAGGGTGCTTTCCAGGTCTGGGGGGAGTTTTGTCTGTCTTGGATTTTTAAGACTGCCACTTTCTGCACAATGTGAACACCCCTGGCAAAAAGTGCAGCCCCCAACCTCCCTCTTCCAGCTCAGCTGGCTGGAAATGAGAGCAGAAAGCGTTCCTGGGATTTGATTTAGTGAGAGTACCTGTAGTGGGAAGATGCTGGTGAATGGGGTTGCTTTGGGAAGGCTGGGCTCAGGGCAACTCATTCCACCTCCCTGCTCTCCCATCAGAGGAGAGAGCTCTGCTGGTGGGGTCAGGTCTGGGTGTGAGCCCCTGCTTTAGATGAAGAAATATCCCAAAGCAAACCCTTGTCCCTCCAGCCTTCTTGGGTGTCTGGGCTTAGACTTCTGGTGTGAGCAGGGCAAGGAGATGTCACTCCAGTCTTTTTACTCATCACCTGTTTTCTCTCCAGGGATGATCCCAGTTGGGGTCAGGCATTCCCTGGCTCCCCATCACTTTGATTTCCAATGCTGGCAGCCAGCTCTTTGTGCACAAAGCTCTCCCCACACCTCTTGGCTCTCAGCTGCTTTCCTCCATGAGCTGTGTGGTCAAAACCCGTGTGCTGGTTCCCTTCGTACAATAGGAACGATTTCCCCTCTACTTTCCCCTCCCCTCCCCTTTGAAAAATATATGCTGTATTGAATCATCAGGTACACCAAAAGCAGGCTCTTATTTTAGCAAAAACATCAACACTGACTGCCAAGGTAGATTTAAGGTATTCATTACAAAATATTTTGTCCTGGGCTTTAAGAATAATGCACTTTCAGTACAAAGCAATGGTTATTCTGAACATTGGACATTTTTTTAGTTATTTACAATAGGTTTCAAGATTTAGAATTACCATGAAAGATTTACTTCTATTGCAGTTCATGTAAAATTTAAAATCAATAAAGTAAATAAATTTAGCTTGTCTGCCTGAATCGATTTCCTACTATGCTAACGCAGCCCTGTAATACTGTACTTTCTTATCTCCGATGTCATCCTTTAGTGATAGTTGCAGGTTGCAGTTCTTCTATGTTATCATGTCCTTTGCAGCACAGCATATCTCCAAGTCACCTGCACCTTCCATATTTCAGGCTGGGTCTATGAATGCTGCATCCCCCGAACAGGGCCCCTTGGGTTGTACATAAACAGAGCCTTTTAATTTATTTTTCCTTTGAATTTGTAGGATTTAAGTGTTTATGAAAAACAAATGTGAAGCCTTGTCTAACTGTTGTCTTAATATGTTCTTCAGCATGAGAGAGGACAATTTAATGTGTGCCCTAAACCTGCTGATTTTTTTTCATTAATTGGATCCTAATTTTACTTTTTTATAGCTGCCTCACTCAGGGGCACCTCCTATAGATGGACGGTAATGGAGGAGCAGGAGAGGGGTGCAGAGGTAGAGGCTGTGGGGCTGTGAGCATCCCACAGTCTATGCGTGGGATGGTACCCAAAGAGCAAAAGCTCTTTTGGGGTCAACTCTTGTCTCCCACCTTCCAGCAAGGCAGTGAGAATAGAAATGTAAAAATATTTCATCAACCCACCTGTCTTTGGAGAGTGAAAGATGCAGAAAGGGTGGGTGAGTACAAGGAAAGCTTTGAGAGACAGTGGGTTGATCTATTTAATCTTAATTTCGATCTAATATGAAAATGTTACCCAAAAATATAATTGAGGGCTACTGGTATTATTTAGTGAAAAAATAAGTACTCTAGTTGTTTCCATTCTTGGTGTTTTCTGGATCTACAGTGTGACTGGTAAAGGCTTTATTGCATTGACAGGTTTAGGTCCCTGATTAAAATGGGATTATCTGTCACCAAACGGAGGATGGTGGTTTTATTTTACAAAGAAGTTCAGTGATTTAAAATTCAGTCCTGTTTTGCATTGGAACAACACAAAACTTTGCAAAGTTTTGCAAAACAGATGTACATAGTGGTGACAGCTCCTGCATGGTGCCAGCAAGCTTTTCAGTTCAAGCTTTCTGTTTAGAAATAATTGAGGGTCAAGGATTTCAGAGACCCTCACCTAAAAAAATAGTTGTAAAAGCTGGTACACCTTCAGGAGATGGTCTGGTGGTAAGGAAATAGCATGCAGGGGGAAGGCAGTTTGTAGGAGATGCTGCAGCCAGCTCTGGGTTTAACCCTTCGCAGCCTCATTAGGAAGCACGGACCATGATGGAAGCTGTGAACCCACCTTCAGGAGCTGCTGAGAAGTTTGTCCTGCAGGCTAGACGTAGCTGCACAATGCAAAGGATTTGGAGGAAAATAATCCTTGCAACAATATAATTTAAAACTGATGAAATTTTAAAATATTGGATTTATTTATTAAAAGAGGAAACGTATAAATACAAATGCTTTGATTCGGGGTCTGGCAGAACAGTAACTATTTTTATAGCCAAGCAAACACTGTTCTTTTGAGGCAATACTCTGGTTTCATATGAAGTGAAATGTTCCTTTTTTATTACTTGCAAAAGAAAAAAACAACTATCAACCCCATCTGTCAGCTTAGCTGTCGAGTTTAAGATGGAGCACCCTTCCGGAAGCTGCAAGGAAGATGTCTATAAAATGTTAGGCAGACTTTAAACGACAAAAAAAAAATATAAAAGATGGAGAACAGAAAACAGAATGAGAGAGGGCATGGTGATGTAATAAAAACAAAAAAATAGGGGCAGATTTCTTTCTGGTTTAAGTTAGGGTAAACTCAACCGAAGCCAGTAACGTTAGGCGGCGTTTATACCGGTGCAACAGCGGAAGGTTTACATACGTCAAAAGCTCATGAATTTGAGCAAATGAATACAGCCCATGTAACCGGTTTTATTTGTGCTCTGGTGCACGGAGGTGAAAGGGATGGGGCTGGAGGCCGAGCGCTGTCCTTCGTGGGAGCGCCGAGCTGTGCAGCACGCCGGAGCACCGCGTCCTCTCACTGCCCAGGCTGCTGCGGCTTACTGCTTAGCAGGATGTTGTTCCAGCACAAAGACAATTTGTACAGCGTGCTGGTCAGCGCTGGACAAAACAAGATGTGCTGGCCTGGGTTTGTGTGCTCAGGACTGGGATTTCCCAGCCACAGAGTTGTGTAGCTCCCGAGCCTGTTTCTCACTAGAAAACTTGGCCGAGACACAGGGAATTGGGCTAATTAAGAAGTGTTCAGCACAGCGCTGCAGTAACAGCAGCTGACTGGCACGTTGGCTGGAACAAGAGGCATGTCGAGACTGACTGTCACGAAGCTGAGCAAGGAAGAGCCTGCTTTATGAACAGCAGAGCTGCGTTTGATTGCCTTAGCGAGGCTCTGCGTAGCCTGATTTTCTGGGGAAGGCAAAGCACTGCCTGCAGGGGAACACTGTTCTCCGAAGGTCAGCCTTCATTCATCCCCCTCCCCCCCCTTTTTTTTTTTTTTGATAAAGAGTTACGTTTTCAGAAATAAATAACCTCATCCAGTGCCCTCTTTTATTCTGTTATTGACTGATTTGTTACTGAGGACATAAGCTGTAGCCCTGCATGGGGCGGCCAAGATTTATTTCTGCACCCAAGAGGTCACCGAGCTCCACCTCTCTGTAGGAAAAAAAGGCAGCGCAGGCAAAGTAGAAATGATCAGAACTGGCCAGGAATATTTCTGAGCGTATGTAATCAGCAGGGAGCTTGCAGACTTTATTTAAACTGTCAACTTTTCTACACTTCGGATTTTCAAGTATTTGAGCCTTTCCAGCGAGTCATCCCCTCCGTTCCTCTTCTTTTTAACTTGATAGAATTTAATTTCGATTTTTTTTTTCACTGAATGTAATTGCTCGGATAAGCTAATTGTAATCGTACTGGGTTAGACTACAGGTTTGCATTTCTACAGCATGCAACCCTGGGCTATAAACTGTTTCAGGTGGCATATCAGTTTTTACTGAAGATTTCTAGCACTTGTTATATAAAAAGGAGGTACCCTCCTATCCTTAGCTTTGTCATTTATTTATTGAAGTAAAGGCACAAATTATTTATCTTTAAGTAGTATTTTAGATAACTAAGGACAAGTGACTATGTTCAAAATTGTAAGATGATCCCCAAGAAGGCACAGCCGTGGCTCCGTGCTGGTCAGGGTAAGTTTTGTCACTGTCTGATGTGTACATTTCTCACCAAGAATAACCAAAAACTGACCCCCAAAATCAAAAGGTTTTTTTTTTTTTTTTTTTTTTTTTTTTTTTAAATTAAATATACAAGTAAGGCCATTTCCTCTTCGGGCAGGCAGAGGCATTTTCATTGACCATCAGAGAAATTTTCTGGTTCAGACTGAGGGACCTTGGAGGAGTTTGGTGCTCTGCTTCAACTCAGCCACTGACACATTTGCTCCTGCCCAGCATTTCAGAGTGCGTAAAGATGCTGCAGGAGCCAGATGCAATGATGCCAGTCACCATCTGCTGACTGTGAGCACGAAGTTAACCCAGTATTTCCTCAGAGGGGTGATATGACAGCAGATTGCGTTTTTAGTTTTATTGGATATCACTGTGTGGTCCTGTGCATTTGGGTGTGTGTGAATCAGGACAAGTGAATAACTGAACAGACACAAAGGGGTGACTCTGGGTGATGGGTTCCTATGTTATCAGCTTCAATGTATCAAATATTTAAGTTGATCCAGCCATTCTACTCCTTATACACACTCCTGTATCTTGAGTTTTGGATGGGATTTGGTTCATGTCTGTGCTCATCATTTTCTGGATGGAGAAAGACATGATACCAGGGGAGGGAAATGATATTGCATAGGCAACCTTGGCTTACAGAGATGCCTGGAGTCCTTGCTCCCATGCATACAAGCCCAGCTGTAAATGTCACACAGCTCCAGAGTTTTTGTGTTTTGTCTGCATTGGACATCAACAGGTTGCAGCAAACAAAATGTTTGTGAAAACAATGAAAATATAAGGAAGGAATCTACCCCGGGCTAATTTAATTTTGTACTTAGGTACTGTGCAAAAGGGGTAGATTTTAGATTCCCACAAAAAAAAAATAATAAAAAAAAATCTCCAGACACCAAAGAAAAGTGATTCAAAAAAACCTGTATCCATTCTTTAAGTAGAGTAGGAGAGGGTGGGGCAGGGGATGTCTGCCTCTGGGGCCAGCTCAGCTTGACCTCGCTCAGTCTGTGTGCTTGCAGCTGGAAGAGACAGGAGGGATGTCCCCACACCTCCCATGGGAGCTGGGGAGCAGGACAGAGGGGCTTGGTGATCTCCCTTACCATGCACAAGAAGTGGGGGTTATTTAAGTGAGCAGCAATTTCTGCCATTAAAGAACAGAGTTCGAGGCCAGTAAATAGATTTAGAAGGTTTTTATAGTTATTACTTCGGTCAATCTATTGGTCTGCTGCCATCGGGTCAATGAGGGCTGTTTTCTGTCCTCACTTTGTACACTTGCATGCACAGCCTGAGCGATGGTGGGTGCGAGTGCCAACGAGCCTGCTGAGATGTGTGAAGGAGACAGCTGGTAGAGCGGGATGTGAAGTATTTCCCCCGTCTCTAGAAGGCACAAGAAGTAGAAAACATTTCTGGATTCTCTTAGCCGGATAATTAAAAACTAATCACAGAAGGCAGCCGTGCACGAGCGTGGTTCAGGCAAGGCCAGGGGCTGCCGCCAGGGAGGGACCCCAACACCTCTGATATTTCGCACGGCCCCACCGTGCTCTCCAACGCTATCTCCGAAATCAGCCCCGCGCTGCCTCCTGGTTTATCAGCCCAAGCACACAGACAGATAACATCCTCGTGACGTGGCCCTGACCTTTGTCAACCTTTGTTAAGGCTCCATCTGAAGTCCGGCCGAGTGTTTGTAAACAGGATGTAATTAAGGCTGGGAACTGACAGCGCCTGACGGGAGGACAATGCGGAGCTGGCGGGACCCGGGCTGTCAGATGTCCGCCCGCATTGTGCTGCCGGTGCCGTCGTGGTAATTGGTGTCCCCTGGCCGAAGGAAGTGCACTCAACTCGGATTAATCTGCCGCGGTGCGGAGGCCATCCCTGCAAGCGCGAGTGTTTCCTCCGATAAACCCGCCGGCCCGCGGGAGAAAGCTGTGAAAGTCGGGGCTGCAGTGACAGGTGCTGGCTGAAAATGGGAGCAGGAAAGCGGGGGAAGAATAAAAAACAAACAACACAAAAATAAGACGTCTTCGCAGCTCATCTTATCAGCCAGGAGAATGGGAGAGGTCACGGGCTTATCATGTTTTGGGGTGGCCGGAGCACAGGAAGATGAGCGGCCAGGAGGGCTGCAGATAACCACGGCCTGCGGCGGGGCAAGGCAGCAGCTGTGTCCCTGCCTGGGTCCTGGGCACCATTTAGAAAGTTTATGTACATAAGTTTAAAGTTTATTCTTTATATGTAATGGTTTATAGATAAACTTTCTAAATTATATATATATATGCGCATAATTTTGCATATATATTCATATATCAATTTGAATACATATAAAGTGAATGGACATATACATACATGTATATACACACCTGAAAACTAAAACTCATAATAAAATCATTTTTTTTTCTCCTCCATAACCTGATCAGGTTTTCTAGCTCATTTCTGTAGTCCTAAACCGGTGCACAAATAACAGAGCAGAACAGACTGAAAGCAAGGCTGAACCTGAGCATCCTGTTTTGTTTTTCCACTGCATCCCCAATGATTGACTTTAAAATTATGTATTTCATTACCTAAAACAAGCAGGTATGCTTCAAAGCATATATCTTTTATTTTTCATCTTTACAAACTGGCAGAAGTCTGTCCAAGTTGACCTCAAAGTGAGGTAAATACTCTTGGGTCTACGCTGAAAAAGTGTTATGCTTGCTTATTCCATATTCATTAAGAATTTCAAAAATGCCATTTTTATATGAGGAATAGAGGTAACACATGAATGTAGATCAGTGAATATATGAAGAGTCATATGACAAGTTCTGTCTTATATAGAGAGAGTAGATGCTTTGGAAATTCAAATACCCCATGGCAGTTTATCAAGGTAGCATCCTTCACAGCCCAGAGCAGGCATTGAACATTTTAAACCCTGTAATTTAGGGCTGGAGTAGCTGGATCTCACTGCTGTTGAAATCAATGGTCAAATTCTTGTTCTACTGCCTTCAGAGCAGCAGTGAGCCTTGGGAATTGGATTCCTGATACTCTCAGCCCACTAGTTCCTTTGGGATGGCTGGGAGGCGAGAAGGTGGCCATGCATGCAGAGTGGCCGTGTCCAAATGGTGGCGACTTGTAGTGGAACTAGGAGAAGAAGGAGCTCCAGTAACTTTCCCACATTTCTGGGGCTGTGCAAGAAGGAACCTTTAAAAGGAAAGGAAACTCTAGCCCCAAACCCACCTGTTCCCAGGGGAGAGGGAGTGCCCTCTGTCTTCTCCTGCTTTGCTTTCCAGCAGCCTACAAAGAGACAGTGTGTGTATGTATGTAACAAGACAGACGAATGAATATATTTTTCCTCAATATGGGAAGGAAAATAGAAAAATATTCTTTGGCAGCCATGGAAGTCATAGTTTACTCAGGAAAGAAATATGTCTCAAAGTTCAAACCAAAGTTGATGGATACTCTAAAGCTGCTTACAGCTGGAGATAACGACATTTGTTTTCAGATGTTAACGGGAATAAGGTAGAAAAGGGGCAATAATGCCTGGAGTCCATTGAATGGAAATAACTTTTTCCTACACTGGTTTGTGCGGTGCTGTCAGACATCCATAACCGAGCATGAACAAGACAGGGCATATGGCGGTGTTGGAAGGTTTGCCAGAGCTGGTTTTATGTACATGTGTGTCTCGTCTGCGTTGCGCTCAGTGGGAAGCAGAGCCCTTCACTCAACAGAAGCAAATAAATACAAGAAAGCAAAGGTCTGAGTACAATGCCTTTGGGAGCTGGAGAGGCCAGAAGAGAAGGGGAGGATGGACGAGAGCCGCCAGCAGATGCAAACTGCTCGTGGCTAGGGGGAGATGAGGCAAACCAGGGCAAAATGGTTCCACTTAACCTACCTAACCTGCTTAACTAAATAAACCATTACCGCAGCATATAGTGGGACTTCCCTTAAAGACAACTGTCATTAGATGAAAGAGTTAAAGCCTCTGAAAGAATTAACTTTGATGTTTGAATACTTTTTTCTTTTTGGCATGTAAACACAACCACTGAAGGAAAAGGAACAAACTACCCAAAGCAGTGAATATACTTTTTTTTTTTTTTTTTTTTTTTTGGGGGGGTGCGGGGAGGTAAATCATTTTCTTTTTAAATGAAATTCTGTTTGACTGCATGAAATATGAACAGTAATTAAATGCACAGTCTGTGGGCCTTCCATACTTTAAAGCTCTTTCTTAAAAAAAAAAAAATAAAAAAAATGCTCACCTCAGACAGGCCAATTACCCAAGAATGATGGAGTCAAGAGGAAAGTAGCTAAATTTCTTTACTTGAATGATCACAACCACAAGCCAGTGATTAGTCCCTGCAGCACCAGCGGGGATGTGGTGGGGACACTCACATTGGAAGACTTCAAATAGTCATTTCCTTGGTTAAAATAAAATCTGACTGCACTAAATAGACAGTTTTTAATCTCAATTGGACATCTGAAGATTTCTCAAGCTGTTGTTGGCTGCGGCAGAAACAAATTTTTCTGCTTTGTTGATTAAACCAGTGGTCTCCACCATTGCTTATCGGCCTGCGACGAGCTGTTCTTTTTAATTAAAAGTGAGCCACCACGAGAGAGCAATTAACAGCTAGTAATTACTGTGCTCTTCAGAACTGCAACATTTTGCCTTTCATTCCAATTATATAATGGACAAGTGGCTTTTTGATCTTCAAATTAGTGAGCTCTTGTACTATTTGTTTTGAGGCAGATTTGGAAGGTTAATGATGGCCTGTGGTGGCACTCTTTCCACTGACTGATGTAAGACAAGGAAAAAAGGGGAAGGAAACAGGAATAGTCTATCAAGAAATGCAAATGCTGCCTTCATGATAATGAACAGGAGAAGCACAGGCAACTTAATATGCAGGTTATTTAATATGAACCAAATAAGTGCTCGTTATGGATTTAACTCATGCTATGGAATTCTTTTTTTTCTAAAAAAAAAAAAAAAGTTTAATTAAGCATTTCAATATAGATTCTTTAAAGAGTGACACATAACATTTAACTGTTTGATACTTAATTGTGTTTGTCTTTGATTGTGGCACCTATAGTTAAATGCTGTACAACAGCACTGAGGCATTGAACTGTCCCTCAGGACACCCGATGCATTGACTTTTTCTAAAATCTTTTAAGTAATAAGTCTTAATATATTTAATGGCCACTATGCCCTTTGAGTACAAGGAGCCCTTACATCACAAACAGTTGTCTAATTTTAATTAATATTGATTTGCATCTCTTAAATAGAAACTCTAATTGTTGCAGTAGTGTATGGCTCTATAATAATCCTAGAGGTTAGATGGTTTGAATATGTTTTGTATATGTGATTGTGTGTTTTAAAGAAAAGATCAATAATGTTGTTATTGGGGGAGATCTCTGCTCTTTTGATCAGAGTAGCAGCAGCTGGCTAAAAGATGGTGTTCTGATTTACACTGATTGTAGAGTTTGCATTTTATTTTTAAACTGTTGCCCTGGCATTCCTTTTTTTTTTTTTTTTTTTTTTTTTTGACTATATAAACACAGATAAAGTTTGCTCTAGTCTCAGCTGCACTGAATTTTTGGAAGAAGTCAGCAGCTGGAGTACTCTGATATCTCATGAGCAGATTAAGAATTTGGCTCTATACGATTGCTGTGCATGTCTGGATTATGCATATCTGCATAGCTTAACAAAGCCACGGACCACATGTAAGAGACAAATTACAGTTGTTCTGAGAAAAAGTAGGTGTCTTCAGTGTGATGAATAATACATAAAACTGAAACATATGCTGAAAAAAGAATATCTGTGCTTAAATTGCTTCGCATCCATCGATCTAGCTACACAAAGTCCTTAATTACACATTATTATGCCTAACTGTAGGCATGCTAGGACACAAACAGACCTTTTATTTTGGGCTGTTAAAATTTTAGTCTTGCATTTGTTGCTGTAGGAGAGAAATGCAGTGTTGATTTCCTCGGAGGCAGAATCTGACTTGTATTGCTCAAAAGACACAGGAAAAAAAAAAAAAAAAAGGATAAAACTAGGTTCCTAAGTGTTGGGATCACGTTTACTAGTGTCCACCTAAATCCCAAGCTGGGGTATGATACTTTGATCATGAGTTTCTGAAAAGGCTCTGCAACCAGTGAGTGGGGCCCTTCATGGACCTTAGTTTGTGGTCTAGTGGATTAGTGCAAGCTGAGCTCTTGAAAATCTGCACCGAGAGTCTCTTCCCATGTCATGACCTGGGCAAAACTTGCACTGGAAAAATTTTGGCCTGCAGAGAGTTCACGACTGAACCCATATGCAGGGGTTGGGAGGTGAAAGGAGTTGGAGAGTAGGAAAATAAAGAGGCTGAGTAAAGATATTTTGAGCAGGAATTTGGACTACATGCATACATACAATCTGAAAAAAAAAAATACTTATGCTTGAAAGCTTAAATCTCTTTTTAGGAAACTATTCTGTTATATGGGGCAAATGCTGGCTTTTCAGTGACAGGTTTGTTAAGGATCATGGACTGTTTTGGTTCACTGTCCAGAATATTCCTCCCTAGTGGTTCTAAATTTGAAGATAAATGTGTGCTCTTTGTTCTGAGCAGTATGCAACCCATTGCAGTAATACTTTCCACAGGCTGGGATGTCACCAATGCAATGTTCATCTGCACTAAAGGAATGTGGAGAAAGTATTAGGGTTGCATTTCCCATTCTCTCTCAAACAGTCATTCAAAGTGATTTGCTACAGCTCTCTTTTGTTTTCTTAATGCACAGCATGCTTGGGTTTCTTTTGGAGATGCATGGGGAGTGCTCAGATGAAGACGGTATCAGTGAGATGTTGAAATGAGCTGGAGTCATGCTGAGGAGAATGGATAGGAGGGAGCGAAGACTCAAATCCTGAAAATTTAGGAAGGCGGTTTGGGGAACAGGATACAGAGCACAACACCCTTGAGGTGGAATTACTGGAGAAGTGCAGTGGGATGTTGGCAGTTCTCAATTTCCCTTTGATTTCAGCAAGCCAGCTGTGAACCCACAGCTTTTCCTGGGTTGAAAGGTGAGGTGCACACACCCCCAGGAAGGCCCATGGCCAGCACCTGCTGCCATCCCGAGGGTTACCTCTCCTCTCTTACCTCCTATTCTGAGAGAGCAGTTATGTTCTGTAGGTGTGCACGCAGGTAATTAGTAGTTTTCCATGAATATTGCTGCTGGTGGCTTTTTCTGCACCTGAGACACCCGTCTCCGCGTAACTTTACCTGCTACCCAATTTGTCACCTGCAGTACTGATCTGATCTAACGCTGTATCTAATAGCTTCACAATGGGATTCCCAAAAATGTAGGTAGAAAGGAATTGGCAGAATCATTGGGGTAATTACTGTGGTTTGATCTTGGCAATGCACACTGCCTAATTCAATACATATGAACTTGCCTGTGGCCATTTGCACGCAGGCCCAGATGCAGAAGCACTCATGCTTAGCGCTGCCAGCTCTGGACACCGGCACATGCAGGTGTAATTGTACAAACCCAGCCTGAAACGTGCTGGGGAGACACCCCTGTAGGGATGAACGGGATGAAGGGTTCATCCCCAGCAGTGCTGTTCTTAGCAAAACACTCTGATGAACCCCAAATCATGGTTTTTCAAGGTAATTCCTTTTGCTAAGAGAGGCCTTGCTCGCCAGTCCCTTGCCTCACAAGAGGCAACGTGCTTGTGGATCCCCAAACTGCCTTCAGAGCCATGACAGCGGTGAGAGGGGCAGATTTGGGCAAGGCCTTCACTGCCTGTGGACGTACTGGAGGCTGCCAGCAGGCCGTGGCCACCCTTCGTCTCCTCAGACAACACATTTTCTTGATCTGCTCACATACGGTGGCTCCCGCTGATGGGAGTTACACATGCTTGGTAAGAGCAGACTAAAGCTTTCCTACGTTTTTACTAGCAAAATACTGGAAATGGGACGGCTGCAGCCAGCTAGATTGTGAGGGCTCTTGTCAGAAATATGATTAGGAATTTGTTTCCATGTAGCTCATGCGGCAACAGACGTGAGCCCTGAGCCAGAGACAAATAGTAGTTAATATCTAGAGAAGGCAAAGTGTTCTCTGAGAGGCTGGAATGAGAATTCCAGAGCAAGATGAAAATTGGCCTCCGAGGGAATAACATTTTCTTTTTCTTCATAACTGTGGATAAAAATTCCAAATAGATCATCAGTATGTATGTTAAGGGGGGATCACATTCCTGTGATATTGTTGGAAAATTCAGTAGCAATGTATTTTTCATTTTTTTTTTTAAACTTTTTTCTTCACTGCAAATTTTTTTCTTGGATTTTTGCCAAATAATGCAATAAAAAGCACCCATGAGATACAGGAAATTTAAAGTCTGTTGGTGTTCATTACATTACACAGAGTCATACAGAATTTAAGGTCCTATACGTTAGTCTGCTTCTGAATCAACACAGGCAAGTACATCCAAGGCAGAAGAAGCAAAACCCTGGATGCCTCTGTTGTAGCTGGAAATATGAGAATAAGTCTTCTGAATGTGTGTTTATTTTGGAGTCTGAGAACAAACCAATAGTAGCAGCGCTGCTTTATGTGAGGCCTGGAGTGAAAGAAAATATCTATTTTCACCAAAAAAAAAAAAAGTGTGATCAAGTTAACTTTCATCTTTTCTGCCTTGTCCTGTGTTGCTGTCACATCTCATACTCCGAGCACAGCAAGGCTCTGTGAGGGGCTGAGAGGGAACTGAGGCACAAATCACTTTATTGATAAGGAAAAAGGTAACTTAATTTTAAATGTAATTGTGGAGCATAGATTTTAGGGAGAAGAGCTCTGTTTGGGTCCTGTGCAAGGTCCTGATTTTCTTGAGGGTTTTGTCTAGGCTGGCTTTGTGAGAGCTCCTGCCCTGCCAGGGCAATGTCTGGGGTAAGCACAGTGTCCCCTAGTGCAGAAGTACTCGAAAATTGTCTAGGGAGTTGACTGAAGAATGGCGATGTGGCAGCATTCCCTCAGGAATCATTGCTTTTCTTGATAGAAACAAAGTTTCTTCAGGCATTTTTGAAGAGTTCATATTTTGAAAAGAAAATGAAAAATTCCTTAAAAACAAACAAACAACTGTAATATCCTTCATGTGCTCAGTGATACACCTTGATTTTTAATAGGTATGTAAAAAAATTGGCAAAGATCTTCCAAAGTGTTTTGCAGCCCTACCTTCCATGTAGTTCTCATTTTGTATGCTTTCTTCACAAATCCAGCCCCATATTACCGAATTACGTTTAATGGGTTTTGCTTAAAGTTCCTTCAGGCTTCCAGCATTCTGCCCACAGTCAGGCTCCTCTCTCCCTCTCTCCATTCTGGGTGATGTACAAGAGGGGCCGTGAGCTTCCTGGTCTGTTCTGGGAAGCTGTAATGTAACTCCAAATCGACTGTTTTTTTTTTTTTTTGATGGAGCTAATAGTTCCCAAATCCCCACTTAATACTCCTGCTTTGCGGATGTCTCTCCTCCAGTGAGCACTGTGTGTTAATCTCTTGTTCTTCCAGTGTATGCATCCATACTTAATTTGGGGAAACAGGCTTAAAGCTGTTAAACTCGTGTTAAATGCTCAGAGTTGGCTTTTACAGCTATCCACGTCCGAGAGCCAGAGCGCGTCCCCAAGCCTTCCCAGCACTCATGAGGGGTGACGTTAATCTGTTTGGGGAGTTTGCTGAGATCCTGGCTGCCCTTCCCTCACCATCTTCCTGCAGGCTATAAATCATCACTAAATGTATATCCATATTTCTGTTGAATTGTGGGGAACTTTCCTGATTTACACCAGAAAGATGTTTGTCTCCGAATTATCCATCTGGTGTGGGTAGAACAATATTAGATGTTCTGTTTCTTAGAGGTAGCATCCCTATTTGTCTGTGAGGGAGGCCAGAGCTCGGGTCAGGCTCCCTGTCTCATCCTCGGGAGCTTCTGTGCATGGTCCTGCCATAAATTCCTGCCAGGAAAAACCCTATTCTCCATTTATTTGTAAGGAAAAAACAAAACAAAACAAACAAACAAAAAAACAGGCAGAGAAATGGAAGAGGTGTAGAAACTCTATTCTCACTTTTGTTCCTTCCTATGGGATTTAAAACTTTGACAGCTCTTTCTGGTTCATTTCATGTATTACATAGAAATGATGTCAGACGGAGGACGTGTTTGTACTGTGCCATTGTAGTCTTGTTTTGTTTTAGGGGCAGCAGAAGGCTCGAGGAGTAGCTCTGTTTAGAGAACTGCGTGCTTGGTAGCCGTGGGAGCTGCCTGTGCTAGCTGTACATCACGCTGCTCTGTGCCACGCCAGCGTGCAGCTCTAGGATAACGGGGCTCATGCACTGAACAGTAAATAATTTGTATTTTTGTGTAATGGGCCCTGTTTGTTGCATCTGTGTTTTACCTAGAATGGTGGCATTTAGAGTTTACTTTTGTGGTGAAGTACTTTTCCTTGTTCTCTGCAAAATGGGAAATAATGCCCCAGCTGCCCAGCCAATTTTCAGTAAATTAGTAGACTTTTTTATCGGAGCACTAATCACCTTATTTTGAATTGTTTTAAGGAACATAATGCACATCCCTAGGAAAATACTCTTTTTCCAATAGAGGGAGTATTAGTGCCAGGCAATGCCCTTCTTTCTCACTCTCTTTGCATCTCATAAACCTACCTATCAGCAAATAAAATGCGCGCTGGTGGCTGGTGCTGTTTGGCCTGAGTTTGCTCCCACTCTGCACTTCTGCTTGCCCTTCGATGGGCTGGCAGGGCGGGCTTGGGGTGCGTGTTTGGTCATCAGGGCCCCAAATGACCCCAAAACTCAGGCTCCGTGCAGTTGAAATCAGGATCTGACATGATACAAATGTTTTGAGTATCTAGCAGCTGCCTTGATCAGGAGTTTACCTTCAGGACAAGATATGCTGATCAAAATATAAGTTTGGGGGGCAACAGCCCCTAGTTTACTGCCTGCCCTTTGGCAGTCAGGAGGGAAGTCAAATTTGCAACCTTTGCAAGGGCCAAGGGGACAGAGAATCTCCTGGAGAAGCCCCTGGAGAAGCTGGGGCATTGGGGCAGCACGGGGAGATGGTGGAGGGCAAGTACAGCGGCTGCAAAACGACAAAACCAGGGTTCAACAAAGGCTGTAAATGCAGCATGAATCATGGAAATGGAATTAACTTAAAATTATACTTTCAAGGTGAAATATTGGTAGCTGTAACGGTTTGTTTTTATCAAATGGTCACGAGCCGCCGTGATTTTTAGAAAACTTTTCCTGGTAATTTAGCTCCGGGATATATTGCATGTGCTGCCACGTCGTTAATGGGGAGACGTAATAGGGTGTGCTGTGGGGATGGGGGCTCTCGTTGCTGGAGCACACGGTACACATTTAAAATGTGAGAGGGAGATTTATAACACTTGTGGTGACACAGGAAGATAAAATCCAATAGCCAAAACTATGGAAAATTAATTTAGATAGAAAAGATGCATCCCTTTTTGCATCTCCCATCTGTTGTTGTGGGATTTCTGCATAAATCTATACATTTTGGTTCTATTTAGTGCTGTGGGTACTTTGATTAATTTAGCTACATGTTACTGTCATGTTGGGAACATTCATCTTCTGTCTTGAAGCATGTACTCCTCAGCCTCTCTATCATTCCACCCCTTCAGGCCTTATTTTCATCACATTTAAGGGAACTCTCCCCTGCCTGTCTTTATCTTGTTAGGCTTTCAACAGCTTAAGTTGAATCTTCATTCTTTCACTCTTGCTGTCAGAGCTCCTTTACCAAGTTATCTCATTTTCCTATTCATAACATCTAAGCCATTATATTTAATACTCAGGCACAATTGCATCTGAACATTACGTAGGACTTGCCAGCACAAATACTTGTAAATGAAATCAGACCACCCCTGGAAGGAGCAGTGGTGGCTTTGCGTTGCCAGTGTATTTTAAATTGAAAAATGCCCAGGACTAAATCCAGTCCTGGAGTAAGCGGCTGCAGCTTAAGTGAAGTCAGCAGAGCTTCATCTGCTAAGCTGAGATGGATTTGACCCTTCAGTACGGAAAGCTGGAAGGTTAATAACGATCACATAATCTGATATGAAGCAGAAATTAATGTCAGAACTGTCCCTGGGGTGTGGGCAGCTACAGATGACAGAGCCCTTTACAGGGGTGGGCACGTAGTTGCGTTGGTCCTCCTCAGATTGGAAAATGGAGGCAGGGAAGTTGAGGGACTTGCCAAATTTCAGTGAGTGACCAGTGCTGAAGCCTGTCTTTCTGCAGGAGAGGATCCCAGCCTCCTTCCATGGCAACAGTTGAGGGTCCTGGGGCTTTGCCCCCATCAGGCAGGGCTAGGTTTTCCTCCCAGGTCTCTCCTCTGCTCCTTGAACTAAGGAGGTGTTGCAGTAGAGAAGCCTTTTCAGCAGCAAAATAAATATAAATAATAATAATAATAATAAAAAGAAGTAAAAAGAGGCTGATGTCTAGGTTAAGCATGTTTCAGCACTGCTGTGTTGCTCTTTGCACTTTCCAAAAGTTCCTGCGGTGGGGACGTGTTGTGGAGGTGGATCCTAACACTTCTGCCTGCTACAGGAGCCTGGTTGGTTTGTGAAAGACGATTTGGGAACTAGTTCCTTCTGGTGGCACCAGACAAAACTCAGTGACCCAGGAAATACTTTCCTCCCCTCTCTTCCTATAGCTGCCTTCTCCTTTGGCAAGTTGACTTTTTTATAAGTGCTTCATCCTTTCCCTCCCAAATGTGGAATTTCCTCCCAAAAAAACATTCTGGCTCAAGACCCAAGGCTGGTCAGACTCAGCAGAAGCTAGAAACAAGTTTTGATATAGGACAGCATCCTACTGCTGGCAGAATGAATGCTCCAGCCCTGGAGAGTGATGCTGGAGAATGCCATGTCACCAGGGCCGGGGCTGCTCCCTCCAGGGCTGTCCTTGTGGTCTCAAAGGCCTCCAAAGGGATAGAAGTATTTTCTCTGTGCATTGCTCCATTTTTAGGAGGAGGAAAGCTATTTTAGGCCACTCTAAAATGTTTTTATGGCTCTTTCTGAGCCCTCTGTAGCTAGCTGGTCTCTTGGTAATTAAGGCATTTGGCCTTACAAGTGGAAGGATTATGAAAACAGCTTCAATGATTTCTAAAAGTGCTCCAATTTATTCCCAATATAGGATCTGTGTGTGTGTGTGTGTTTGTGTTTGCTTTCTGATTTTTGTTTTTACAAATGGACGGTGTTATGTGAAAATATGGAATCTGCCACTTTCACTGGGGTGCTGTGACCTGGCTCCTGAGGGTGAAAAACACAATAGTGCGTTTCCTGAATATTAATATTCACAACTCACTCCATAGTGGATTATTTTCATTAACTGGGGCAATCATAATATCTTTGCTTAGCTGTTACTTACCCCTATTGCAGACAAAAGCCACTGGAAGATTTACATGGGAATTTTTCTTGGACAGAGGTAAGAAAAGAGCTTGGATTTGGGGCTCAGGGACAATGTGCTTTCTGTGGGATCATGACACTGATTTCACACTGCAATTAGCCAACATCTCCATATTTTTCAAAGTGATGACTGATGTTTTAGCTCTGCCCTTCCCACTAACACCAGACCAGCAAAACCAAACACTTTCCCTTAAAAATGGATGTTTTTTGTAGCACGTAGGAGATGTAGAAATGTTATACACCCACTGGGCTTGGGATGGTGGCGACCACAGTGTTATGAGATACTTTGCATTTAAACAAACCCATAAAGTTGATGGGATGAGGCAGTGAGAAATGAAAAGTATCACTTCCAGGGCTAGGAAAACAAACGACTTCTTGAGGTCCACCAGAGATGCCTGAGGCTGGTCTGCTGCAGGCACCCCAAACTGAACAGTGCTGTTAGTTTGAAGTCAGAACTGGAAAGCATGGTGCTGGTGATGGTTCACATGGCCAGCAATAAACTCTCCCAAGTGTGTTTCTGAACTCTCCGTGATAGAAACAAATAGAGATTTAATAATGTCAGATGAACACATAAATGGAACAATCTCTTAAATAATCTCATTACAAGTCCTCGCGCAGTCAATGCAATCAGTCTGAAACCTGGCAGGTATAAAGAAAAAATACCCTTTTGCAAAACCTACATTTATTCATATATATCTACAACTATTTATATCATTGACTTGAGGCACACATACAGGTTAGTGCCTTTGGGCCTGGGTGCCTGAAACATTAAAATTTATTATTATTATTTATTTTTATTAGCTTCATGTGGCAGAAGATTTATAATATTCTAGTTTTATTAAGTACTTGTGGTTTTTAAAACGGATCGTAATTGTTGCTGGGCAAATCTCAAAAGGGGAAGAGGGTTGGTTGGTTTAGTTTTGATTAAACTTTCAGAAGTTTGGGCATTTATCCAAGCTATCTCAACATTTTGCATTTCTAATAGGAGTCTGCCTATCTTGTGAGGATAGACTTTTTTTTTTTTTGTTATCTTTTCCTTTCTTTTTCACTTTCTTTTCTTTCATGAAGGTTCCTGTCCTCATACTTGTGTCAGACACACGACACAGTATTCTGGCATATATATTATTCTTCTGGATATTCTGGAATATATATCTATATAAAATATATAGTATTTTATATGTGTTTATATATTCCAGGCAGAATAATTACTGTTCTGCCTGGAAAAGAGAGAGTCAGGAAGACTTCAAAAAGTTTGTTACAACAAATTGAAAAGAAGCTATCTGTATCCCTTTACTGTCAAGCCTTAAAAACCTGATTTGGTTTGCAGTTTGTGATAAAGTTGTTAATAATTTCCTACTGAAGCTCTCTCTTTATTCAGATTCTGCAATTCCAACCATGATGGTCTTGGTCATGGGCACGGTAGGATCCTGATGAAGAGAAATCCAAATACTATGTGACTCTTCTTTAATATGATATGACAAAAATAGGAGCCAGGAAACAGAGAGTGGACAAGAGCATCTCTTGGTATTGTCTTGCTAACTCTCCTGATTTTATTACAAATGCCACCTTACTTGGTACCTCTCTCAGTGCTGCTGCGTTCTGGGTTCCACGGTTGCTAGAATGATAATTTTCATTAAATTTAGAAATGTTATATTTATGAAAGGTCTAGAAAGCATCTTTGTGTTTTAGAAGCAGAAGACATGGCCCTCTCTAGAGCAGTACACACTTTTTGTAGGTGTTTTGTATATACAGGGGGATGGATGCAATTTATTTGTCTCATCTTTTTGAATGTAATTTAAAGAACGTTTTTAGTATAAGTTACTTCTGGAATTATTTAGGCTTGTGTCAGCAGATGAGCAGAGTTCTTGGGACGAGGAATGTTGAAGGGGTGGGCTTTTCTTATGAGTTTGGTTTGGGTACACCAGTCGCTGAGGAGGAGAGGTGTTTGGGTGGAGCAGGTCTGTATGGCCCCCGTGCCCACCTCGGTCTGGAGGAGCTGGCTTTCTCTTTGTGGAAAATCAATGTCCTGGGGGGACAGATGGGACCTCCGCACCTGGATCCTTGCCATTGAGCACAAAATAGCTTTCGGTCTTCAGTCTGGGAGCTGTGTTCGGCTCGCAGGCTTTGTGTGAGATTTCTGGGAGTGCTGAGCAGACCTTTATTCCTTTCTTCAGCGAGAACAACTTTCTCCATTTCCTCTCAAGCACAGGCTGTTGCTGTTATAATTGTGCAATTCCACCTGGGTTAAAACTGAAAAGTGTTTCTAATTGGATCCAGGCTAATATCAGTCCTGCACAGTGGTTTTCCAGCATGACCGTGATATTCCACCCTCTGCCAAGCAAAAAAGGCATGCTTTTTGCCCTAAAAACCCATAATTTTCACTTGGAAAAAAAAAAAAAAAAAAGGCTTTTTTTTTTTTTTTCTTTTCCTTAAGAAAACCCGAGTGATATATGTAATGAAAATATTTTAAACAGGGCTATAGTTTGATAGTTTGTGAATGGTGCTATTTGCTGAACCAGTTTCTGGTCCCTGGTCTGTTTTGTCAGTGGGAACAGCTCCGTGAGGTGTGGGCGAACCCAGCGGCCGTGTCTGAGCCCATTGCTGGTACCAGTTGGTGGCATCTCTCAGTGCCAACATTCATCGATGCTTATAGGTGGGTAGCTTTTGAGTATCAAAAGCCCATGAAACCAGTACTGCTAGGTAACTAAGGAGTGCCTCCAAGCCCAGCACTAAGCATCCTTGTGCCATAGCAAGGGCAGTGAGGCTGGGATTTGGGCTAAATCAGGCCCATGCCTGTACTGGTGGCTGTGCTGCCCCCCAGGTTTTGGTACCAGGGGATGGGTAGCAGCTGGAGTGCTGATGGAGCCACACAGGAGGCAGGACCACCAGCGTTTGCATTCGGTCACCTTCTTCAAGTGCTGAGCTCTAAGTGCTGCAGCATTGTGTAGTTTTATTATTTTAATAGATGAGAGAGGCCTGTGATCAATAGCAAGGATGCTTTTATCTTAATCATCTATCCCTCATTCATAAATATGGAGATTTTCAGCCTCCTGTAATACTGCTTATGATTTTCTGTGGTATGGTAAAATGGACTGGAGTAATTTCACCATCCCTAAAATGTTGTAAAAGTAGTGGTTGGGTTATATTAATTTTGCCAACCATATCATTGCACATTTTTAGAAGGTATGGGACTGCCGTATTGGGAACATATGTAGCACAAGGTCTTTTTTCCTCTG
This sequence comes from Aythya fuligula, assembly GCF_009819795.1. NCBI lineage: Eukaryota > Metazoa > Chordata > Aves > Anseriformes > Anatidae > Aythya > Aythya fuligula. The sequence goes on from NC_045567.1 coordinate 21,936,492, forward strand.
ACAGTATTTTGCTCCTAACCTATGCGTATCAGTTCAGGATTACACATGAAAATGTAAAGTGTGCAGCATTGAGCCAACACATATCCAACCTCTAAAACACATGTGTGGGTATTTCCTTGGCCAAACTGGAATCAGTGACCTTAGGAGACCCTAATTTCTCTGAAGTGAAGGGCTCAGATCTAGCACGTCTGGTTTCCAGAACCAAAATTAATGTAGTTTTTAAAATGGTCAACCCTGCTATGTACGTAAGGAACATGTCAGGGCTGGGAATCTGGTAAAAACAACCAGTGACCTTTGTTAACCTCTGACTGAAAGGCAAAGGTAGCATTTGGGATTTTTTGCTCTACTGATTGATCTCTAATGAATGTGTGTAAAATATTTTAAGATAATTGCTTAGTGAGAACAAGGAATTTAACTGCATCAGTCTGCCACCTCTTATAAGCATTTGTATTACCGTGCTAACAGCCAGCAATGTGAGCAAATGCATCGCAGCCTACATATTTCTGAAATCATTTTTAGAGGAGATAAAGCAGTCAGAAATTTCAGTTACTGGTAGGCAGAAAAGGCATTTCCTTTTGTCCATGCATGTGGTTTTCCAGGTGAAAGAATAGAATTTGAACTTTTGCTTAGACAAAGGGGAAGCAAGAAACAGGAGAGAAAATGGTCAGGAGAAAGATTTGAGGTCCTGTGTGCCCTGCCAGCCTTTTCCTCACCTGTGATTGCGTTACCATGTCTTAGGGAAAGCTTATAAATGCTCTGCTCAGGGCTTCTTTATGGAAAAGCTGGAATGAAACAGCACAGAGTACAGCGCAGGCAGAAGTTTCAGACTCGCTGGATGTCTCTTTCTGTCAGATGCCACAGTGTCAGGCTCAAAGCCATTTGTCATCCCTGAATTTCATTATCTGCTCCTTCCCTGTCTTTCAGTCTCACTTTGCTAGGACATTTGTTCACCGTTGACCTCCCTGACAAATAATACACCTTAATTATGTTGGCAAGAGGGGATATGTCATTCCTGGGCCACTTTAATTGTCTATCCGACAGGCATCCTGCTGCGGCATGTAGCTTCCATGGTATTTTGACCATGATTGCATG